>NC_051310.1:150451195-150762695 GCF_015220235.1 Choloepus didactylus | reverse complement strand
CTGTCAACCACTTTCCAAGCCTTACTGATCATAAACAATGCGTCCACTCTCTCCATTCCATCTTGGGTAAGTGGAAGCAACTCATCAAAATATTTTTAAGGAGTATGCATTTTCACTGACATCTTGTAATACACTGAGTGGCAGAGAAGAAAAAGGGAAGGTGGGGAAGAGGGAGCAGGTAGTGAAGGAAAGATTCTGAAGTCCTTAAATTTGAACTCGCAATGTTTGAGAGCATCTGCAAATTGTACTAGTCCCTTCTTTACTTTACCTACCATTCCTAATATTTCAGTGAAATAAGCACTGGGGAGAGGGGAATTTTACAGGATGTCTTTATAGGAGGGATGTGGGAGCCACCTAGCAAATCTCTCTCTGTGTTCATTAATTCACTCTAAAAAATTACAAGTTAAAATTGACTTTTCTTGAGTATATCCAGCAATGGGAAAATTGTTTCTGTATAAGTAAGATAACACCATCTTTGAGCACTTTTAATTACTAAGAAAAATACAAATTAATTAAGAATGGTTTACATAGGTAGTCATTACAACTTATTAAAGATCTCTCACCTATAGAAATTTTTAAGAATTTTTTCTTTAAGAGTAATATTATACTGAATATTTTATTCTTGAGGACAATGAGCCCTAAAAGGCTAAAAACTGCTTGATGTCATACAGATGCCCAAAGACATCTGTGATTTTATCCTACAATCTTTTATTTGTAAATCTACCCTCCAACCCCCACCCTGTGAAAGGATTTTACTGTGCTTTTAAAAACCAGTTGTTATTAAGTAAGAAAACACTGTTGCTTCAGTTGAAGAAGAATATCCTAGGGATGAAGGGAAATGAAGGACATGATCTTCTCTCAATGAGCACAGGATTATGATATCAGTAAATGATCTTAAGTGGCAAGGCATAAAGCTAACTTCTTTATCAACAGTGCCTAGCTCAGTGCACAGGATAAAGTAGGCATTTAAACTCTTCAGAAGTAATGAAAAGAAAAGAATTTATTTATGCTGGAAAGATACTTAGAGTTTCTGTTCCCCAACACTGTCCTCTTACATTCTAAAAAATAGAGGTCTTGATTTTAGAGATTTCGTGAAATTCATGAAGGTAGTCAGTGATAGAACAGGGAACATAAACATTCATCTTTTTATTTTTCAGACAATATTTTCCTTTGAAGAAAAGAAATGAGCTGAAACTTCCACCTGTTCTACCCTTATACCCTTTAACCTGAAAAATAGAATTAAATTCTCATCTATGAAGATAATCTCGATAGTTTGAGATGTAAGATGTAAACTTTATCTTTTAATTAATGCTGAGTTCTGGAAGGAGATTTTTTTAAGACGTCTATTCCAAAAATGATCTTATTAGCAATGAGAGAAGAACTGCAGGTTTTATAGGAATAGGAGGTTATTAGAACCCATGATGATAAAGCAAAAGGAGGTCCCATCCTTTTACTGGCACACCCATGAAGCCAACTATCAAACTAAATGAAGAAATGGAACATTGCCAGCACTTCAAAAGCGTCTCCCAAGTGCCCTTTTTGTCCTTTCCTCTCTTCAAGGATATCTACTACCCAGGCTACTTATGCCACAGATTAGCTCTACCTGTCTTTGAAAGGTATTTAAACAGAAGAATGTAGCATGAATTCCTTGTGTCAAACATCCTTTTGTCAACATTAATTTGTGAAATTCTAATTCCCTGTTAGCAGTGAACACTTTTTCTTTTTTTGAGAACTCTTATTTAATTTATTGGAAAAACATTTCATTATGTCCCTGCAGATTCTGAAGCTGGATTTCTGTGAAGTCAAAACAACTTTTAAGATATAGATTTTCATTTGTAAATTAGTTTCTTTGACCTCCAATTGTCAACTTTCTAATGAATCAATTGATTGTAAATCTCCCTGCTGACCACTTTAACCACCTCCTCACTTTACTGAAAGAATTTTATTTCCACTATGGGACAGTTTTTCTCATTTTGATTGACTTGGGGCTGTCTCAATAATTGTTACAGTTGCCTAAAAAATCCAGATACATGTTTGAGTAGACGAAGAATCCGTAAAGACTGAGGTAGAATTGGGTAATCAAACCTATGTTCTGTTCATTGATTGATATCTTATTCTCTCCTATACAGGTGAGTGAAGATAAATCACTTCCAAAATCAATGAATAAGACAAATCATTCTCTGGTGACCGAATTTGTGTTGCTGGGACTCTCTACTTCGAGGGATCTCCAACCTTTCTTGTTTGTCATATTTTTACTAATTTACACAGGAATTCTGCTTGGCAACTTTCTCATCATCCTCACTGTGACCTCAGATGCCCGCCTTCATACCCCCATGTACTTTCTGCTTGCAAACCTCTCTTTTACAGACATGTGTCTTGCTTCCTTTGCTACTCCCAAAATGATTGCTGACTTTCTAGTAGAGCACAAGACTATTTCTTTTGAAGCCTGTCTGGCTCAGATTTTCTTTCTTCATCTATTTGGTGGTGGTGAAATGGTGCTCCTCGTATCCATGGCCTTTGACCGTTACGTTGCTATTTGCAAACCTCTCCACTACATAACAATCATGAGCCGCCGTGTGTGTGTTATTCTGATCCTCTTTGAATGGTGTGTTGGCCTCATCCATACAGTTAGTCAGTTGGCCTTTACTGTTAACCTACCTTTTTGTGGTCCTAATCAGGTAGACAGCTTTTTCTGTGACCTCCCTCTAGTGACCAAGTTGGCCTGCACAGACACTTATGTCATCAGCCTAGTAGTAGTTGTAAATAGCGGCTTTCTTTCTTTGGGTTCCTTTCTCCTCCTCGTCATCTCCTACACTGTGATACTGATCACAGTTAGGAAAGGCTCCTCCACCAGCATGACAAAGGCCCGCTCCACGTTGACTGCCCACATCACTGTGGTTATATTATATTTTGGTCCATGCATCTTCATCTATGTGTGGCCCTTCAGTAGTTATTCGGCTGACAAGGTCCTTGCAGTGTTCTACACCATCTTTACTCCCATTTTAAACCCGGTTATCTACACTCTAAGGAACAAAGAGATGAAAGATGCTATGTCAAAACTGAAGAGCACGTACCTGAAGCCTGGTCAGGTTTCTACAGCCTTAAGAAATACTCTTTCCCTGGAAATCAATTAAATGAGAGCATTGTTACCATTTAGTATTGTTGGCTGAGTGTCACAAATGGAATCTGTGGGATGTTAAAGCACACCGTTTTACTCAAATATAAGGATTGATTGGGCAACATGAATGAAAGGGTAATGATGATAGTAAAAAACAGAGAATTCATGCTAGGAATTTTAACATTCTCTTCCTTCTAACAGGGGTGTTTTACTTTTTTGTTTCTGTTTCCTACTTTTATTTTTTAAATAAAGCTTTTTAAAATATAGGATTATTTGCTTAAGAGACCCAGGGAAAATGTAATTTAAGTATAAATGGTTAAAAAACAAATCCCCCTTGCTTCTTAAATAAACTAATGTCTTGACCCCAAATTTGGAGTGGTAATGGATGTATATCTCTATGCCACAGAGGTAGTAGTCGTTTATGATATATCATAGGTGATACATGATATACAATATACGAATATCTAAATGAGAATGCATATAACTCTGCACTATGTCACTGGTAGTACATGAAGGCAATTCTATGATTTATGACAATGGTGTCAGTTAAATGCCATATAAAATAGTTTTACAGTAAAAAAGCATATACATTGAAGAGCACTTTCCAGAAATCATTGGTCAAAGTGACTACTTAGTAAATTTATTCATGGATAAAAACTTTTGCATAAATTTACTTACCACTATATTTAGTATTTACTCATGTTTGTGGCTGTGAAGTAATGATAAAATAATCTGGGTTATTTCAGAGATGAATTACTAGTTACCATGCTGTTTTCATGAAGATTGGTGCCTGAAACCTGTCATAAGCATCCTCTCTCCACCTAGGAATTCATGGTCATTAAAGTCATTTTTCAGATTGATACCAGTAGAAATGATTATTTTTCCATTTAGATTACAGTTAAAATTCATTTTTAACTTGTCTAATGCAGGGTCTACTAAGTCAGAGCCCCATTCCTGGACCTTTGAGTTAGCAATGAAATTTATCCCTCCGAGATCACGTATGAGACCAAAATTTCTAAGGAATCACACTACTTGTTATTTTAGGGTTTTCCTATATTTTTCTGCTGTTTTCTAATTTCAATCTGGATATGCTGCCTCCTGTTTTCTGGACCCCACTTCTTGAAGTTCCTAAATGGAATCTATAATTTCATTTACAAAATATATATAAATACATATATATATTTCTGAAACAAAAGATACCATATTATTCAGGATATAAAAAATAAAATAAAAACAAGCATGTACAAGTTTCAAGTGTATGGATATACTCAGATTTATATAATATAATATCACAAAATTCTATAATTTTCCATTTTTCCAATGTTATGTATAAAATAAGCTATATATCATTTGTTACTAACTACAATTTATTTAACACTTCCAAAAAGCAATGTAGTAACGATTTTTGTGCATTATGTCTTTAAAATGTTCTCAATGAGATATTTATCCAGCCCATTTTAAACATTATATAAATAAGGTTAAGAAAGGTTAAGGAAATTGAGAAATTTTTAAGAGTTAGAAAATGGCAGAGTGTCTTTGTTATCCAGATTTTAGTTGCGTTTGGAGTTTTGGCATCTTCTTGGTCTCAGACACATTTTTAGAATATACTACTGCCTAGTTTAGGGTAGGTTGTGATCTTTGCAGAAAACTTGATTCTCTCCTTACTGTCTCACATACTCCCTCCTACTAATATATGGAAAAATCTTAGAAACGATTATCAGCAAACACTTTAGGATTTGGACTCAAGAGCCTCTTCAAGCTTCTTGCAAAATTAGCCATATATCAGAAGGATAGGAGACTGGTATAAAGTATTATTGAACATTCATATGGTAAAGAAACTAAGAAAATCAGAAACAAAAACATAACAATATGAAGGATTAAGAAATGATAAGGAAAAGGAGGAAGGATGTTAAAAATTATGATTATTGTGGAAATAAGTTAGCCTCAGAAATTTTTGCTTTGCTGTGAGTCTTATTTTATTTTGATGATGACATTAGACACAAGAGTACTTATATAATGCTGAGTTGTGTCAGGCATTTACCAAGGTCATGTTCTGTGTCTTTTATCTGCAATGACTCATTTAATCCTCTCTTGGGGTCGTACAATTATCACACCTGCTTTTACACAGGAGGAGATTGGAGCAGAGAGAGATGAAGCAATTTACCAAAAGTCACACAGTGTTGATGGCAGAGCCCAAATGTGAGCCCAAACAGTCTGGCAGCCATTGGTTTTCTAAACCTCTCTACTCTGGCTCTCCTTGTAGTGTCAGTCAGAGGAAGCAGGAAGCTCTTTCAGTATAACTATGATACTGTCCTTGGTGGACAGAATATAGGCAGGAGAAGAACCTCTGAGGGCATGCAAACAAGTTTTATTTGCCTTATCCAATATGTATTTTCACCCCTCTGGAAGAAGAACATGCAGCCGCATTAATCGTGTACTCTATCAATTTTTATCTGCTCTATTTTTAAAAAGTACTAACTTGGAGTGAAGTTGCTGTTCTTAATCTCAACTGTTTACTGTCACACACACATACTCCTACACATTAATATTTCACTGAGCACCTATTATTCAACAAGCATGTTCTTAGGACCATCTATATATCTGTTTATTTTACACTCTAGATCCCTTTTTCCATAAAGAAGGGGTTGGTAAACTTTTCTAAATGCCAGATAGTTAATATTTGGGATCTGTAAATCCCTGCTGCACATTTTTCCAATTTTACTGTTTTGTTTTGTTTGTTTTATGTTATTTTAAAAGTGCAAAAACGATTCTAATGATTGGGCCATACAAAAAAATTTTGGACCTTATCTTTCCCGTTAGGTCATTGCTTCCCTACTGCTGCCACAGAACATAAATTATAGAGATGAACAATGGAATCAAACAAAATAGCAAACACACAAGTAAATAAACATTAAATAAATTGCATAAAATACACATGCTTAAAAAGTTTAACAATCCCTGAGATTCAGGTAAGGCTTTAGTAAACCTAAGAGTCACTAAAAATAAGTTTGCAGCAGGACAGTGTAGAAGGCACGTTGGAGGTCAGGGACTTGCTAGCACAGTTGTCTGTGACCTTCCTCAATGACACAGGGTGGTGATCCACCAAGGCACAAGCATATTAAAGGATGTTTGGAATTTGGGACTTTAATATAAGCATCGATCTAACCACTGAGCACTGCAAGTTAATCTTATCTTTCTACACATATATACTGTAGTATTACATAGTGTCAACTCCACTAAAATCATACCCTGTAAGGAGAAAAGACTTGGGACTGCTATTTTAGATAAGGGTATAGGGGCAAGTTGTTTAGATAAGGTCATTAGGAAGATTGTCTTAGGAGGTGAGTTGTCTATCTGGTGACACAGCCAAATACTAGTGAGTTATAAATGATCCCTCAGTGAAGGAGCATCTTGGCTCCCCTGAGATCAAGTACTTATGCTTGTGCTAAAAAAAAGAAGAAGAAAGATCTCAAGTCAGAGACCTGACCTCAAACTAGATGATTTACAAAAAGAACAAACTCATATCAAAATGAACAGAAAGAAATAACAAATATTAGAGTAGAGATTAATTAGACAGAGAATAATTAAAAAAAAAAAAACTGTAGAAAGAATCAATAAAACCAAAAGTTGCAGCTTTGAAAAGATCAGTGAAATTCAAAAGCTTTTAGGTACACTCAAAAAGAATAAAAAGAGAAAGAGGAAACAAATACTTAAAATCAGAAATGAAAGGGAGACATTACTATTGAACCCACAGAAATAAAGACTATAAGAGGATATCAACAACTCTATGCCAACAATTTGGATAACCTAGATGAAATGGACAAATTCCTAGGCACACAAACTGTCTACACTGACTAAAGAAGAAATAGAAGACCGCAACAAATGAATTACTAGCAAAGAGATTGAATCCAGTAATATGAATAGTAAAAACAGAAAGGAAAGCCCAGGACCAGCTGGCTTCACTGGGGAATTTCACCAAGCATTCCAAGAAAAATTAACACCCATCCTGCTGAAAGTGTTCCAAAAAATTGAAGAGTAGGGAAAACTCTTTAATGCTATGAGGCTAACATCAACTTAACCCTAACTGGCTAAAGATTCACAAGAAAACTACAGATGAATTTCTCTAATGAATATAGATGCAAAAATCCTCGACAATATATTAGAAAACCAAATCCAACAAAACTTCAAAGGAATTATACTTCATGATCAAGTGGGATTCAGTCCAATATATGAAAATTGATAAATGCAATACACCATATTAACAGAATAAAGGGGAAAAGGTGATCATTTCAATGGATGTACAAAAGACATTTAACAAAATTCAGCACCATTCTTGAAAAAATTATTTGAACACAAGGAACAGAAGGAAACTTCCTCAAAGTGATAAAGGGCATATATGAAAAGCCCACAGCTAACATTTAACTTAATGCTGAAAGATTGAAAGCTATCCCTCTATGATAAAGAACAAAACAAGGATGCCAACTGTCACCACTATTATCCAAAAATGTACTGGAAGTTCTGGCCAGGTAAATTAGGCAAGTGAAAGAAATAATAGGCATCCAGACTGGACAAGAAGAAGTACAACTCTCCCTATTTGCAGATGACATGGTCATATATACAGTAATCCTGAAAAGTCCACAACAAAAAATGAATTCAGCAAAATGGCAGGTACAAGTCCAACATGCAAAAATCAGTAGTGCTTCTGTATACTGGTAATGAACAATCAGAAGAAATCTAGGACTTCCATTGACAATAGCAATGAAAAGAATCAAATATCTAGGAATAAATTTAACCAAGAATATAAAGGACTTGTATACAGAAAACTATAAGATTTTGCTATTAGAAGTCAAAGAATACCTAAATAGATAGGAAAAAAATACCATGCTCATGGATTTGAAGACTAAATATTGTTAAGATGTCAATTTTACTCAAATCAATTTACAGATTTAATGCAATCCCAATCAAAATTCCCATTTCCTACTTTGGAGAAGTGGAAGAACCAATCATCAAATGTATATGTAAGGGCAAAGAGACTTGTATATCTAAAGCCATCTTGAAAAGGAAGAATGAAGTTAGAGGATACACATTTCCTGATCTTAAAAGTTATTACAAAGCCATAGTAAGCAAAACAGCATGGTACTGGCATAAGGATAGACACAGGCTGATGGAATCAAATTGAAAGTTCAGAAATCAACCCTCACATTTATGGCCAACTGATCTTTGATGAGGCTGCCAATTCCCACTCAATGGGAAAAGAATAGTCTCTTCAACAAATGGTGCCGGAAAAACTGAATCTCCGTATACAAAAGAATGAAGGTGGATCACTACGTCACACCATATACAAAAATCAACTAAAATGGATCAAAAACATTAAATAAGAATCAAACTGTAAAACTTCTAGAAGAAAACATGGGAATAAATGTTCATATTCTTGGATTGTACAGTGTTCTCTTAGATATTACATCAAAAGTACAAATGATATAAAAGGAAGAAATAAAATTGAACTTCACCAGAATTAAACCAGTGCATGATCCAAATGATGAAAAGACAATGCACAGAATGGGAGAAAGTATTTGCAAAGCATGCAACTGATGATGGACTAGAATCCAAAAATATAAGGAACACTTACACCTTGATATTAAAAAGAGTAATAATCCTATTTGAAAACCTGACAGTGATTTGGATAGCCATTACTCCACTGAAGATATTTAAACAAAAACCAAAACTGTCTTATGAGGAATAAAAAGTGTGCTTCAATTTTTTACAGCAACAGGAGGTCTTCAGAAGCCATGAAGAGAGGAAAAGAAGATCCATTCTTTTTCCGTGCAACACTTGAAGCCAATAAAACTGTCAACCTCATCAAGAAACCTATAATTACCAACATTCTGGAGCCCCTGCCATTTACCCTTCCTGTTCCTTTCCTTTCTTAAAGGATACACAATATACTGAATTCTTATACCATAGATGAGTTCTGTCTTTCAAATTTATTTAAAGAAATGTGACATGTAGTGTGTGAATTTAACATCTTTAATTCAGCTTTAATTTTGTGAAATTTCAGTCCTCTCTAGTAGCAGTATACTTTTTTTTCATGAAGAATTCTTATTTGACTTAGTGTTGGAAAAAAACCAATAGATTTTGCCTCTATATTTTGAGATTGGAATTTTTTTATGCCAAGACAGCTTTTCATGTATTCATTTTCATTTGTAAATTAGCTGATTTGCCTTCTTAAATTCATATACATGTATTCACCAAATAGTTGAAATTTTCCCATTCAAAACTCCCAATCACCACCACCTGCCCCTTTTCTTGGGATCTTAATTTCAGTATTCCATTCTAGCACATTCTTGATTGATGAGATGCTGTCTCTAAAATTGGTAATGATGCCTGAAAATTCAGACATATATTTGATTAGAAGAAGCAGCTCTAAAGATGGAGGTGAAATTGGGATATCCCATGTTCATTTCATTGTTCAATCTGTGTTTCTCTCCCATTCAGATAAATGAAGATAAATCCCTCCCAAAGTCAATGAATTAGATAAATACTTCTCTGGTGCCCAAATTTGTGTTGCTGGGACTCTCTAGTTCTCAGGAACTCCAACATTTCTTGTTTGTCATATTTTCTCAACTTTCCACAGGAATATTGCTGATAAATATTCTCATCATCTCCACTCTGACCTCAGATGCTTATCTTTATACCCCCATGTGTTTTCTGATTGCAAACCACTCATTTACAGATGTATGTGTTGCCTCTTTTGCTGTACCAAAAATGATTGCCAATTTTCTGGTAGAATGCAAGACTATTTTTTTTTTGACAACTGCCTGGCTCAGATTTTCTTTGTACATCTATTTGATAATGGTGAGATGGTCCTCCATGATCTATGGCCTATGATCATATGTTGCTATTTGCAAACTTCAGCACTACATGACAATCATGAGTGGCTGTGTGTATTTTTCTGTTCCTCATCTGGAATTTTGCCTTATCCACGCTACTATCCAGTTGGAATTTGCTAATAATTTGCCTTTTGTGGTCCTAATTAGGTAGATGGCTTTTCCTGTGACCTCCCTCTCATAACCAAGCTGTCCTGCATACACATATGATATTAGCCCTCTAATAGCGGTGAAAATGTTTTTCTTTCTGTAATGTCTTTTCTCCTCCTAGTCATCTCCTAAAGTGTGATACTTATTACTGTTAGGAAATGCTCCTCTGCCAGCTTGGCAAGCCTGTTCCATATTGACTGCCCACATCACTGCTGTCACATTATACTTGGGAATAGGCATCATCTATGTGTGACCCTTCAACAGTTATTTATTAACAATGTCCTTGGTGTTTTCTATACTGCCTTTATTTCCATTTTAAACCCAGTTACCTACACTCTGAGGAACAAAGAGGTGAAGGCAGCTAGGTCAATCCTGAAGAGAAGGTATCTGAAGCCTGGCCAGGTTTCTGCAGCTATAAGAAATATTCTGTTTTCTGGAAATGATGTAAATTCCAGGACTGTTGTCACTTTTGCATGGTTTGTAGTCTTTTACAAAGAGAATAACTTATGAAAGCAAATCACTTTCACTAAAAGGATTTATTGAGAAACATGAATGAAAGATTAATGATAATAATTACAAGTTACATAATGCACACTAGGAATTTTAATATTCTCTCTTTTATTTCTGTTTTCTACTTTTCTTGTTTTTTAAAACCTTTTTAAGATATATGCTTATAAGTTTAGAAGCATTGGGATATACTATTTACTTTTTTATAGTTATAGCAGTTTTTTATTGTAACACAAAAATGTAAAAAATATAAATGTCCACCAACAGAATAGATGAATAGTGATATATTTTTTTATGGAGTAGTATAGAGAATGAAGATGGACACTACTGCCACATGCAATAATGTATAAATCAAAAATAATATTGAGTGAAATAAGCAAAACACAAAAGAATTAATGACGTATGAAAAGTATACATAGCTTAAAACATGCAAAAACTATATTATAAGGCAGTTATGTGATTATCTTTGAGGCAGTAATAAGTAATTCATTTTTATTCCACAAAGTGCAATGAGAAATATAATTCATAGATATTTTCTTTCTCTTAGGTATACTGGATGCTTATAAGCATTTTGTATCTTGCTTCTGTATGCATTATATGTTTTTTTTTTTTTAAGTGAACTATCTAATTCAGCAGGAACACTTAAAAACAAAAAGCTTCTCTGCTGAGAGTTCAATAATGATGGTCATATCCATTATATGTTAGTGAATAGTGCATAAATAATTACATGGAATGGTGCTTTAAATTGATGACATGATAGCACTGTTGCTTAAAATTGCATTAAAAAGTATAAGAATGCTTTTCTTTTAAAGCAAATGTTTACAATGATTTGGAAAGGCTTCATATTCATCATTTAATGAATTTCCATGTTTTCTCCCTTGTGAGTTCTCTGATGGACAATGAGGTTTCTCTCATAACTGAAGATTTTACCACAATCATTACAAATATAGGATTTTTCCCCTGTGTGAGTTCTTTGATGCAAATTGAGATTTGTCTTCTTGTGGAAGCACTTCCCACATTCGTTGCATTTATGTGGTTTCTCTCCTGTATGAGCTCTTTGATGGTGAATGAGAGATTTGACTTCCTGCTAAAGGCTTTTCCACACTGAAGACATTCACACAGTTTCTGTCCTGTATGTATTTTTGATGTACAGTGAGAGTTGTTTTCTGGTGAAATGACTTCCCACATTGATTACAAATATAGGGTTTCTCCCATGTATGAATTTTCTGATGTAGTTTGAGATTAGTTTTATGACTGAAGGATTTGCCATATTCACTACATTTGTATGATTTCTCTCTTGTATGAGTTCTGTGATGATCAATGAGGTACTACTTCATTCTAAAGGCCTTTCCACAGTGAGGACATCAATAAGATTTCTCCCCTGTATGTGTTCTCTGAAGATTGTCTTCTGGCAGAAAGACTTTCCACATTCATAACAAACCTAGGGTTTCTCGTCATTCTGAGTTTTCTCATGAAGAGCAAGGGTTGCCCTCTGGGAAATGGATTTCCCACATTCTTTACAAATATAGGGTTTCTCATCTGTATAAATTCTCTGGTAGAGAGAGGGTTGTCTTTTGGCAGAAGGACTTCCCACGTGCATTACATTTATATGGTTTCTCTCCTGTGTGAGTTCTCTGATGATGAATAAGGTGTGATTTCAATCTAAAAGCTTTCCTAAATTGTGCACATTTGTAAGATTTCCTGCCTGTATGTATTCTCTGATGATCATTCACACCATTCACAACAACAATGAATGATTGTTCCTATTTCTCTGCATCCCCTCCAACGCTTGTAATTTTCTGATTTTTAAAAAAATTGTAGCCAGTATAATGGGTGTGAAATGATATGCCATTTTCATTTTCATTTACATTTCCCTAATAGCTACTGATGTTGTGCATCTTTTCATCTGCTCTTTGTCCATTTGAATATCTTTTTTGGATAATGTCTATTTAAGTCTGTTGTTCTTATTTTAAATGGGTTTTTGTCCTTTGATTTTTGATTTGTACGATTTCTTTGTATACTCTGGTTGTCAAAGCTCTATCAGATATTAGGTTTCTATTTATCTATTTTTTATTTATCTATTTTTGTTGTTGCTTGCACTTTGAGTGTAAAATTAAGAAACTAGTGCTAACACAAAGTCCTGAAGAGGCTTCCCTATATTTTCTTCTAGAAGTTTGATAGTTCTAGTTCTTATATTTAGGTCTTTGATCCATTTTAAGTTGATTTTTGTATAAGGTGTTAGGTAGGAGTCCTTGATATTTTCTTTTGCAAATGGAGATCCAGTTTTCTCAGTGCCATTAGTTGAAAAGACTCTTCTTTTTCAGTTCACTCATCTTTGGCCCCTTTACATGTTGAAGAAATTTCCTTATATTCCTCATGCTCTAAGTGTTTACAAGAAGTGGTGCTGGATTTTGTCAAATGCTTTTATGCAAATTGAGATGATCATGCATTTTTTCCCCTTCATTGTGTTAATTTGCTGCATTACATTAATTTATTTTCTTATGTTGAACCAACTTGAATACTAGATATATAATCCAGTGGATCATGGCATATAATTCTTCTAATATACGGTTAGATTTTGGTTTGCCAGAATTTTTTTTTAATTCAATTTTATTGAGATATATTCACATACCATACAGTCATCTACGGTGTACAATCAGTAGTTCACAGTACCATTATATAGTTGTGCATTCATCACCGCAATCAATTTTTGAAACTTTTCATTACCACACACAAAAAAGAATAAGAATAAAAGTTAAAGTAAAAAAGAACACCCAAAACATCCCATGTCCCCCACCTCTCCCTATTATTAATTTGCTTTTTGTCCTCATTGTTCTATTCATCTGTCCATTACACTGGATAAAGAGAGTGCGAGCCACAAAGTTTTCACAATCACAAAGTCACACTGTGAGAGCTATATAGTTACATACTCGTCTTCAAGAATAAAGGCTACTGGGTTGCAGTTCAACAGTTTCAGGTATTTCCTTCTAGCGATTCCAATACACTAAAAACTGAAAAGGGATGTCTGTATAATGCATGAGAATAGCCTTCAGAGTGACCACTCAAGCCCACAAAACTTAATTTTTTTTTAATTTTGCTTCCTCCTTTTGGTCAAGAAGGCTTTCTCATTCCCATGATGCCAGGGCCATCCTCATCCCTGCAAATCATATTCCATGTTGCCAGGGAGATTTCCATTCCTGGAGTCATGTCCCACATAGTGGGGAGGGCAATGAGTTCACCTGCTGAGTTGGCTTAGAGAGAGAGCAAAGCCTCAGTATTTTTAAGAGTCCCCATATGTGCATCATCGGGACTGAGAAACACTAGTCTAGCTCAAGGGTGGCAAATCAGTTTCATCTTGAGACCAAGTCTGATGGGTTGATGGAGGCTTCCTACAATGCCACATGGACGAGGATCGTGAGGCCTTGGCAAGATTTGGAAAGGCTGTCGGGACTGATTCTTGCTTTGGGCAAGGAGGGTGGGAGTGGATATGTTGGCACATCCACAGTATATTTGCCAGTTCTGCTCTACCCTTCAAATGGTGGCCTGTGACCAAGTCAGACTTCTAGCTCCCATCTTCACAAATGAAGTCAAGTCAAATGAACATCAAAGATGACCTTGAAGGGAAAATGTTACGCAAAGGTACAGCATGCAATCTGGGAAGAGGGAGCAGGGCTGCTGGAGAAGGGTCATCTCTTTATTTTGGTGACATTGGAGTGGAACCAATGGGCATGAGCCTCTTTTATCCCAATTGATGGAACTTTCTCAGGATGCCCTCTCTTCCCTCAAAAACTGTGTCCCTGAGACACAGCAAGTCTGCATGTGGCCTCGCATCCATCACCCCTCAGAAACATGAGACAAGCATTCTGATTAACCATGTCCTAAGCACAAACCTGCATGCAGCATGTCCTCCTGCCCTTTGTCCTCACACATGGTCACCATGGGTTTTCACAACATCTCCAATTTGGCACAGCTCCTCAGACCCAGGTGGCACAGGGAAAACGGCTGTGGTAGAAAAGGCAGTCACTTTTGCCAGGTGGAGATTTATAAACTTCAAGCTAGGACTAGTTGGTGAAATTTTCATTTGAAGTGTGAATGCGTAGCCTAAGGGAATTCAAAGATTGAGGGTCCCATTCCTCAAGAGCTGTTGAAGAGTTGGAGAGAGAAGAGGGAGAATTTGGGGGGCTGGTAACCTGGTAGAAAATGTCACTTGCAGAATCCAGCCAGTCCCTGGCTAACCAGAGAGCAGCGTGAGACATGGAGGCTGGCACTTGGAAGGTGTGCCAGTTCAGATGTATTGTGTCCCCCAAAACGCCATGTTCTTTGATGCAATCTTGTGGGGGCAGATGTATCAGTGTTGATTAGGTTAGAATCCTTTGATTGAGTGTCTCCATGGAGCTGTGACTCAATTGACTGTGGGCTAGATCTTTGATTGAATAATTTCCATGGAGGTGTTACCCCACCCATTCAGGGTGGGTGTTAATTGAGTCACTGGAGTTGTATAAAGGAGTTCTCAGACAGAAGGACCTCAGAGCAACTGAGAGTGACATTTTGAAGAGGAGCTGCAGCTGAGAGACATATTTTGGAGATGGCCATTGGAAGCTGACACTGACATTTTGGAGAATGCCATTTTGAAATGCAACCTGGGAGCAAGCAGACACCAGCCACGTGCCTTCCCAGCTAACAGAGGTTCTCTGGATGCCAATGGCCTTTCTTCAGTGAACGTTGATGCCTTACCTTGGACACTTTTATGGCCTTAAGCCTGTAACTTTGTAACCAAATAAACCCCCTTTATAAAAACCAATCCGTTTCTGGGGTTTTGCAAAATGGCAGCATTAGCAAACCGAAATAGAAGAAGATCCACTTCCCATCCTAAGAGAGCAGACCCAGTTGTAAGCAGTGAGAAAATGCCTCACCTACCAGCAAAACTGAGAGCCAACTTGTGGGGTAGGAGTGACCCTGAAGTTTGATACTGAGGATACAGAACAAAGGAACAGAGATGTTCTACAGGCATGTGGACCTCTATGTCCAGCGCTAGCTGGAGAAGCAGCAGGACAGGGATCCAAGCATTAAGAAAAGTCAACATCAGGGCCCGTTTATCAGTTAGCAGCACCAAGGTGACTGACCCTAAAAAACAGGAAGCTGAGAAGAGGTTCCCAAACCCCTGTGCCTGGGATGGTTCTAGAGTCTAGGGTTGCCCAGATCTTGCATTTAGGTGTCCCAGAGACTGCAAAGTAGAAAGAGGACAGCCCTAGAGGAGTGTTTCAGTTTATGGTTTAGAAAAGAGCTCTGGAGTCAGAAAATCTTAGGTCCCAGTCACCCCACACATGAGCTATGCAACTTTGGGCAAACGAATGAATTCATTAACCTCTCTGAGCATCAGTTTCATCATCTGAAAAGTGGGAAGAGAAATTCCTGCCTAGACTTATTCTCATGGTTTATTTAAGGGTTAAACTTTTTGAAATAAAGAGATACTGGTATCAGAAAACTCCTGGTTAAGCTCCAAAGTTTGTGACTTTAGGTTGAACCATGTTCAGTTGCCAATATTTAACTATTTTTGTCCTACGAGATCATGTGATGGACCTAAGATTATCTTGTAAAATGAGATGCAAAGTGAAGAAAGTACTAGAACTCCCTCAACTCCCCTGTTTGAGATGGTCTCCTCTTGCAGTCCTTGACTTACTGAAGTCCCATTGATACAAGTACTTTTGATAATATCTGTGTTTCCTGAAGCTACTCTCTACTAAACTAAATTACACCAGATGAAAAATGAACCACTCATTGGTAATACAAGTGACATCACTGTCTATACTTTCCACTGTAATTCCACACACTGTGAGTTACTACCATGTAGTTGCCTAACATCGTGGTGCTCTATAAATGTTCTTAGCTGGCTGACACACTGGGGTGGATATGCCATTTATGCATGATCTATTGGTATTGCATGGCTTAGACCTCAAAAAGTCCAAGTCTAATGCAGACGATTACAAATCATTTTTGCACACAGCAGTTTCTAGGAAAATGCTGGCATGAGGGTGAGCTTTGAAGCTTCCAGAGATGCATTTATACCATTTCCCTGTGCCCCACCCTTGCCAGCCATGACTGACACCTAGATTGTTTGCATCCACTGTTTGAGAAGGTGGTGGGAGAGCAGGCAACCAGGACAGAGCAGAAAGGGCAGAGGAAGGCCAGGAGGAGAGCTCCTGCCAGGCTGATCCCTAGTAGTCCAGACAAAGGCCATGCCGTCTTTTCCTTCTGAGCCTTTGCTGGTTTGCTAGTATTTTGTTAAGGATTTTAACATCTCTATTCATAAGAGATATTGGTCTGTAGTTTTTACTTGTCATATCTTTATTTGGCTTTGGTATGATAGTGAGGTTGGAACAGTAGAATGAATTAGGGAGCATTCTTTCCTCTTCAATCTTTTGAAAGAGTTTGAACAGAATGGGAGATATGTGTTCTTGTAATGTTTGGGAGAATTCCACTGTGAAGCCATCTGGTCCTGGGGTTTCCTTCATTGAGAAGTTTTTGCTTACTGATATAATCTTTACAATAGTAATTAGTTTGTTGAATCTTCTACTGCTTCTTGAGTCAGTATAGATAGATTGTGTGTTTCTAAGAATTTTTCTATTTCATCTAGGTTTTCTAATTTACTGCATACAATTGTTCCTAGTATCCTTGTATAGTCTTTTATTAATTCAGTAGAGTCAGTAGTAATGTTCTCCTTTTCATTTCTGATTGTAATTATCTGTAACCTCTCTCTTTCTTCATCATTCTAACTAATGTTTTCTCAATTTTATTGCACTTTTCAAAAAACAATCATTTGGTTTCTTTGATTCTCTCCATTGTATTTTGCTTGTCTGTTTTCCATTTCTTTAATCTCCACTCTAATCTTTGTTCTTTCTTTCCTTCTGCTCACTTGGAGTTTAGTAGTTTGGTCTTCTTTTTTTTTCTTTTCATTTGGCTCTTCCAGTTTTGAGGTTAGGGATCTGATTTGAAGTCTTTCTTCTTTTTTAAAATAAGCATTTATAGCTGTAAATTTCTCTATCAGCACTACCTTCACTGCATGCTTTACATTTTGGTATGTGTTATTTTCATTTTCATTCACCTCAAGATATTTCCTAATTTCACTTGTGATTTCCTCTTTAACCCATTGGTTCTTTAAGAGTCTATTGTTCAATTTCCACATATTTGTGACTTTTCCGTTTTTCCCTGGGTTATTGATTTCTTGCTTCATTTTGTTTTGGTTGGAGGATATATATGGTATGATTTCAAAACTTTTGAATTCATTGAGACTTCTTTTATGACTGAACGTATGATCTATCCTGGAGAATCACAGGTATGCCCCAAAGAAAAATGTGTGTTCTGTTTTTGCTAAGTAAATTTTTCTAGCTATGTCTGTTAGGCCTAGTTAGTTTAGTGTATCACTCATGACCTGTGCTTCCTTATTGATCTTCTGACTAGATGTTCTGTATGTTAGTGAAAGTGGTATATTAAAGTCTCCTACTTTTACTGTAGAACTGTCAATTTCTCCCTTCAAATCTGTCAATACTTGCTTCATGTATTTTTGTGCACTGCTATTATGTACATATGTAATTACAATTGTTTCATATTCTTGTTGAGTAGTCCTCTTTATCAGCATATAATGACTGTCCCTACTTCATAGTTTTTTTTTTAATTCATGTCTATTTTATTTGATATAAGTATAGCTTCCCTCCTCTCTTTTGTTTGCTACTTGCATGGCATATTTTCTTTCATATTTCACTTTCAGACTTCTTGTATCTTTGAATTTAATGTGAGTCTCTTGCAGAAAGCATATAGTTGAGTCATGCTTTTTTATCCATTCTTCCAGTTCCTGCCTTTTGACTGGAGAGTATTATCCATTTACATTTAAAGTCACTATTTATAATGCAGGACTATCTTCTTCCATTTTGCTACTTAGCCAATATGTGTCTTCTACCATTTGTCCCTCAATTCTCTTGTTGTTGCCTAGTTTCATATTTATTTCTTTTTTGTGTTGTATCATATTGAGGGCCTTCTCTTGTCTATCTGGGCATTGTTTGTCATCTATATCCCTTGTGATTGCCATGGTGGTAAAATTTAACATAGTAAATATAAAGCAATCATATTTGGTTTGGTACCAGTTTGACTTCAATTGCATACATACATACTTGTCCTATACCCTCCTTCCACCCACTTTTTTTGTACTTGTTACCACTTATATCTTTGTACATTGTATGTCCAAAACCACATCATTCCTCTTTATTGCTTGGTACTTTAATTCCTCTAGGAAGTAGGAAGTAAAAATTGGAGCTACATGCCAAACAACACTACAATAATACTGGCCTTTATAATTACCTGAATGGTTACCTCAGGTCTTATTTCTTTATGATGCTTTGAATCACTGCTTTGAAGCACTGTTCTGTGTCCTTTCCTCTTAGTATGACCAACTCCCTTTAGCATTGCTTGTAAGGCTGGTCTAATGTTGTTGAACTCCCTCAGCTGCTATTTATCTGGGAATGTCTTAATCTCTCCTTCATTTTTGAAAGAAAGAGTTTGAAATAAACTCTTCACTGGCAGTATTTTTTTTTTCAGCACTTGAAGTATTTCCACCCTCTGCCTTCTTGCCTCCATGATTTCTCATGAGAAATCAGCACTTAATCTACTTGAGACTCCCTTGAATATAGCATGTGCTTTTCTTTGCATCTTTTAGAACTTTCTCCTTGTCCCTTGCATTTAGTACTGTGATCAGTATGTCAGGTGTCTTTTTCTTTATGTTAATCCTTTCTTGTGTTCTCTGAACTTCTTGAATGGGCATATTCATGTATTTTGCTAAGTTTGAGAAGTTCTCTCTCATTCTTTTTTGAATACTCCTTCTGCGCCTTTATCTCTTTCTTCCCTTTCTGGGACTCCCATAATGCATATACTGGTATGTTTGATGGTGTCTCAGAGGTTTCCTTAGACTATTTTTGATTTTTATAATACTTTTTATTTCTTCTCTTCAGCCTGATATAGTTCAAGTGTCTTGGCTCCAAGATCATTGATTCTATCTTCTCCCAGCTCCATTTTGCTCTTGAGACCCTGCTGGGAATTTTTTGTTTTCAGTAATTGTGGTCTTAAACTTCAGTGGGTTTTATTTGTTGTTGTTGTTGTTGTTGTTCTTTTTAAAATTTTCTCTCTCTACTAATGTTTTCATAACTTTAGTAGTTTTGTTTTTTTCCTTTTACAAGTTTCTATCTCTTTACTAACATTTTGGTTTGCTTAAGCTGATGAAAAGCAATAAACTGGAAATGGGTTGTCTTTTACATTGGGACTTATTAGCATATAAATTTAAAAATCTATGGCCATGAAAATGTCCCAATTAAGGCATAAATGGTATGATACGTTCTCTGAAGACTGTTTAGTGGTGAGCTTGGCTCTTCTATTAGATAGCAAGGCACATGGCAATGTCTGCTGGTCCTTTTGTCATGAGTTTTGTTGCTTCAGCTTCTGGCTTCAATGGTGTCCTCTTGGCTTCTTTGAGGATTTTTCTGTGAGCTTATCTTAATTTCATCTTTTAGTTTCTGCATGTCTTATCCTCTTATAAAGGATTCCAGTAAAAGTATTAAGACCCACCATAAATAAGGTAGGTAAAATCTCAATTGAAATAACCTATTATAATGTCCCACCTGTAAAATTGTCTACATCTACAGAAATGAATTAAAAGAACATGCTCCTTTCTGGGGTGCAAACAGTATCCAAACTACAACTAACACACTCACATTGCACATTATTGTTTTCCCTATATCCTTTGGTTCTTTCTCTCAATTTTCCTTTTCTCCTTGAGCATTTTTAATATCATTTGTTAAAAGTCTTTGGTACATATACATTCTCATCTTCTTCATTAGTATTTTCTGGATTTCATCCTCTTCCTGTGGCTTGGTCACCATTTCCTTTTTCTTTGTTTCTCTTGTACTCTTTTGCTGCACACTGTCCATTTCAACATTTTAAAATGTTCACTCCAGGATTTATTCCATGAGATGTTTGTTTCTTGATTTTGTAACCAACTGGTGATAAGACAGATTTTCTCAACCTTCAGGACTCATACCAGGAGGGACTGCCCAATGCACTGTGCAGGGGTTTAACTTCCTTTCTGGGCCTCTGTCTTGTCCAAGGCTTTTGTTCATTAGCTGTTTTGGAATTCCCCAGTGTACAGAAGTTTTGTTGTCCCCTCTGTTTCCCATGAGAGAGACCACCCTCTCCTGAGTGTTTGAAGCCAGCAAGTTTTTGCCCCACACAGTCTGTCTCAATAGTTTCTTATACTCCTTTCATTGTTTCAAGCTGCTTTTGCTTGGAGGTTAAAATCTGGGAGGTAGGCACACAGGGAATTTCCCAAAGCAGTCTTTCCAAGCTGAGAAAGGGCCAGAGATCCACAAGGTGGTGGGGATAGGTTCAAGAGAGACCTGAGGAGGGAATTAGGAAGTGTGCCAGTTTGAATGTATTTTGTCCCCCAACATGCCATTATCTTTGATGCAATCTTATGTGGGCAGATGTATTAGTATTGATTAGATTGTAATTCTTTAAGTGTTTCCATGGAGATGTGACCCACCCAACTGTAGGATAACTCTGACTGGATGATTTCCATGGAGGCGTGACCCTGCCCATTCAGCATGGGCCTTGATATGCTTACTAGAGCACTATATAAGCTCAGACAGAAGGAGTGAGCTTGTTACAGCCAAGAGGGACACTTTGAAGAATGCTCAAAAGCTGCGAGAGTAGCCACAGAGGAGCAAAAGTTTGAAGAGGGCCATTGAAAGCAGACTCTTGCTCTGGAGAAGCTAAAAGAGGACAAACACCCCAAGAGCAATGAGAGAGACATTTTGAAGAGGGGCTGTGGCCTAGAGAGGAACATCCTGGGAGAAAGCCATTTTGAAACCAGAACTTGGAGCAGACACCAGCAACATGTCTTCCCAGCTAACAGAGGTTTTCCAGATGCCATTGGCCATCTTTCAGTGAAAGTACCCTATTGTTGATGCCTTACCTTAGACACTTTATGGCCTTAAGACTGTAACATTGTAACCAAATAAGCCCCCTTTTTAAAAGCCAATCCATTTCTGGTATTTTGCTTAATGGCAGCATTAGCACACTAGAATAGGTGTGCCAAGAGCTTCTTGCACAGCTTCCCAAAGCTGAGTTTTCTTGAATTCCCCAGCAATGCAGCCCTTCAGCTGTCACCTGCAGTCCTGAGGAAGTGCAGAGTTCTTAATTTTCCACTGCCACTACCCTACAGGTGTAGTGTGAACCAATGGCAGTGGCTGCCTTTGTCTTGGTGGGTCATAAGATTGGCTGCCACAGTCTTTGGGGAATGTTGGAACAATGGCTTCCCTTAAATCTGGGTCCCCACAAATTAAGTTGCTAATCAAAAGCCTTGATCAGTGATTGGCCATGCATACCATTGGTCTTGGGGATTAGG
Organism: Choloepus didactylus; assembly: GCF_015220235.1. Classification (NCBI taxonomy): domain Eukaryota; kingdom Metazoa; phylum Chordata; class Mammalia; order Pilosa; family Megalonychidae; genus Choloepus; species Choloepus didactylus. The sequence continues at coordinate 150,740,587 of NC_051310.1, read as the reverse complement.
ATTTTTATGTCTCTTTCTGTCATCAGCAAGCTAGCCAGGGGCTGCAACCCACAGTGGCATGTGGTGAAAAAGGGTTATGTGTGCTCGTAACTTCTATGCAGAGAGAGCAATTTACTGGGCTTTAGTATAATTTTACACCCTCTTCCTCCTGTTTCCCCAGATGCTGTACAGGGTTCATCTGACCCCTGGAGTTTTAAAATAGTTGTTTTAGTCAGTTCATGCTTAATTAGTCATTGTTTTGGTTGAAGGACTGTGTCCTGGAGCTCCTTTCTCTGCCAATTTCTCACAATACTTCTTCTATACGGGCATTTTATTCAGTCAAAATTCTATTTTTAAATTGCCTAATGTAGGCCCAGGTGACAACAGAACCCTTTTGCAAGAGCTTTACAGCAGGAAAAAATTACTCCTCCATGTTCAGTTATGATAGCAAAATTCCTTAAATTCCCCAATACTGTCTGTTTTAGGATAAATAAATCTTATCATATTCAAAGCACCTCTAAATTTTTCTACTGTGTTCTAATTTCACAATCTGGTATATTAACTGACCTTTTCTAGACCCACCCCTTAGAGTCCCCTAAGTGGATTCTATGATTTATATTATTAGCTAAAATATTATTTCCAAATGAAAAGCTACCGTATTATTCAGGATGTAAAAATAATAAAAATAAATGAATACATTCTATAGGTGTATTAATATATTCACATTTTTCAATAATACAAGTCTGAGAGAATTATTTATTTTTAAACAGTTTTCCTTTATAAAAGATGATGATATATTATTTTGGTACTGGCTAATTACAGTTAATAAACACTAAAAAAATTTAGTTAGGGCTCTTTTTTTTTTTTTTTATTTTGGCTTCATGAAAAAGCAATAGCCTATCCTTATAGGAGGAACTCACTTTTTAAATAAGTCTCATGATTCCCACAGTTCAACATTTTTTCATTGAACTGGATATCCTGGTATATTAGGTTATAGTTTGCACTGCAACAAATTACCACAAATTTAGTGGTTTAAAATGATCCAGATTTATTTTTTGGATTCCAGAAGTCTAAAATTAGGGTGTGTGTAGGCAGTATTCCTTTGGAGGGTTCAGGGCAGATATCAGTTCTTTACCTTATTCAGATTCTCAAGGACACCTGTGTTCCTTGGCTTGTGGCCCCTTCCTCACATGCCTCCAACTTCTTCACTTGATCATTACATCTCCTATTACTGACTCTGATCCTTCTGCCTCCCTTTTATAAGGGCCCTTGTGATTAAATTGTACACCCATGGATAATCCAATTTAATCTCCCTATCTCAAGATCCTTAATCAAACTGCAAAGTCTCCTTCACCATATCAGATCATATATTTGAGATATGATATATTTGTGGTGAGGGGCTCTATTTCTATGCCATTCCTGGTGCTATAAATAATCCTGGTTACCTCAATCTGAGTCTCTCTATGCATCTCCAAAACCAATGCAGAGCAATAAGAAGGGCACTGAAATAAACTGTAATATTTACCTAAAATATAATTAGAAAATACTAAAGTTAATACTATAATTCCAACTTACACATTCTGGAGAATATAAATATTTGGGATCACCAATGTCAGATCTGTAATCCACTTTAGGACTGAGAAATAGGTGGAGGTCAGGTGGAAAAGAGTCAGTTTCACCATCTCAAGGTTGGTGGATCACTCATAGCATCAGTGGGAGTGTACTGACAGAATGAGAGGGCCCATCCAGGTAGAGAAACACAAGGAGATAGAACTCTGTGACCCTGGTGCAGCAGAGCACTGTCTACAAGGATCAAAATAAAATCCCTCTAAGGTGTGTCAGGAAAGAGGAGGCAGCCTTGGAAGCCCTTGTGTTCTATTAAACAAAGTAACTACTTCACTGTACCAACCAAAGATGATGCTTTTTTAGGTTGAAATGTGAACCCAAATGTAGACATAATCTTAATCTTGATCCAAGTCCTTGGGGGTATGATGAACCCATTGTAAATAGGACTCTTGAAGTTGTTATAATTAGTTAAGATATGACCCATATGAATGAGAGTGGTACTTGATCTGTATTACTGGAGTCTTTTACAAGCAGAAGAAATTCAGATATAGTAGAAGAGAAAGTCACAGATGCAAGCTGGTAAAGCTGGTAGCTAGATGTCAGTTGGGCTGGGAATAGAATGGAGAAAACAATGCCATCTGACAGGAAAGTCAAAGAAACCAAGGATTGCCTGCCAGACAGAATACTACCGAAACAGGGAAAGAAAGCCATCTGGCCAGTGCCTTGATTTGGACTTCTGGCTTCTCAAATCATGAACTGATAAATTCCCATTGTTTAATCCAACTCACTGTGTGCATATGTCATAAGAGTCTGTCAACCAAGACAGTGCTCTTAAGCTAAAACCTGGCTAAATCTCAAAGCTCCTCACTAATTCATGGAATCAATTTTTATTGATGATAGAAAAAAATACACAAACTTTCTAATAAACATTAAAAGTACCCTACATTAATACAATGGTAGTAAAAGAAGAAAAATAAGAGGCTACATTTTTAACGAGAATCAACAATCAGCAAACAAAAAACTAAGGATATAAATTGATTAGAAATCAGTATATTAAAAACTATAAAATAATTAGAGAAAAATGTATGACTATGGAATCAGACAAAGAATATCCAAAATACATATAATTGTTCTCTCTGGAATAAAAAGGAGAATGTGAGATAACAATGATATAGAAATAATATTTAAAATTATAAAGAAACTCATAGGAGTCAAAAAACAAATGTATCTATATTTTGAAATGGCTGGATTTTGATTTGAGAAAGTGTTCCTTGAATAGCCAACTCTAACATATAACATAATGATAGTATTTAACAGTTATTTAGTCATATACCAGAGATAGTGCAGGTTCGATTCCAGAACACTGCAATAAAATGAATATTGCAGTAAAATGAGTCACACAGACATTTTGGTTTCCCAGTGCTTATAAAAGTATGTTTGCACTATAGTGTCTTAAGCATGCAATATCATTATTTCTAAAAAGACAAATGTACATATTTTAATGAAAATGAGTCACAGAGACACAAAGTGAGGACATGGAAAAATGGTACCAAAAAAAGTGTTCCTCGAGCTAAAACATTGTTGACACAAACTTTCAATTTGTGAAAAATGAAAAACTGAAATACAATAAAGCAAAATGCAATAAAATGTGAAATGTTTTCAAAATATTAGATCTACAGGCAAAAATAATATGATGTTTTAAAGAAAAATATCAACCAAGGAAATATGTTACCAGTGAGATGAATAGTGTATGTAAAAATTGTAAAATTAAGTCTGTGGGAAGACAGGAGACAGCAGTTGAAAGAATTCTGTGTAAATTTAGCCTCTGATGAAATACATAGAGCAATATTAAAACAAAGGGCAACCTAGGGAGAAAAAAGAAAAAAAATTGAAAGTGGATAAAATTGACTGATTACAACCTGCATAATATTTGGTAGGAAAAGTCTTCATGTTAAAATAAAAGTAAATTCTAGAATCCTAAGTAAGCCAAAGTGACAAAGGTATATAATTGGAAGAACCAAAACATACTCTTTCCAAATACAAAGAAAAAATTAAAAACTAAAGAACAGAAAAAACAGACCACACAGTGTAAGAAATGCAGTATATTTAAAGGGATACAGCAGAAAGATATCATAAATTAACTGCAGAAATAAAAAAAACATAGTTTATATGAGTAAATTTACATAAACTTAACTAATTGAAGAAAATGATCTTCAGAATGATTCTTTAGGCCAAGTTTGCTACTTGTGCTGTTTAAATATGTTTTTTCTTATTAGTTTTATCTAATTTGTACATATTTTTATTAGAGTGTTTACTTGGCTGTGTTTTAGAGTTGACTGTCTTCAAAAATGTTGAGTGTCTTTCTGGGAAAGTTTATTCTAACAGACTGTGCTTTTTTGGTTTTTTTTTTTTTACTTTGTTTTGGTTTTTGAAATTTCATTGGGGTAGAATTTGCAACTGGATTTTTACTCTTCAGTCTTGCTGATGTCTACTCATATTTTGTTAAAACCTTGTTCCAACTCAAATTCATTTGTTTTTAGAACTGCTATACAAATAGAAGTTAATTTCCCAACAAATTAATTTATTTAAAAACCTCTATTTCCTTATATTGGTATAAAGGTCCCATTTATTAAATTAAATTTCATAAATATTTGGTTCTGGCTATGAGTGTTTGCCCGATTTCTCTACTGTAAAGTTACTATTACCTGTTGTCCCCATTCCATAACCCATTTATTAGAGCTCATTCATTAGGAGCAGGCCATTCTATAGCTGAGATTGCTGATCTCTCCCTTGAGATCAATGCTTTAATTCCCTGAAGTTTTCTATTCATATTTCTGGAGGTTAAATAGGAAGGGAGCAGCTTACTAATATATACAGTAAGGATGGAGAGTAGGAATCAATCTTCTTCATGTGGCCCTCAGTGAGGCATGATTAATTTTTTGGAGGTCTTTGCAAGTTATCATGATTGCTAACTTTTTTTTAAAATTTAATTTCTTAAAAACAAAAGTAATGTTGCAACAATTATGTTAAATTCTAAGCAACACATGAAATAGGAAAATTTATTTGCAGTGTTAATTTGCCTCTTTCTTTTACCAGCCCCCTTTACTCTGCCAGATTCCTGAGAGTTTCCAGTGCTCCCCTAATGCATGAGGATTCCACTAGGATACTGCACCCAAGCCTGTCCCACTTCCTGGAAGGGAGCTCATCCTGGCTAGGGGATGTTGTGATCCCATTTCCTTTAAGAAGAATCCTGCTTTATGACTCATCTTCTCATTGCCAGGTCAGTGTTTTTGCCATCAAACTGTCAACCACTTTCCAAGCCTTACTGAACATAACCAATGTGACCACTCTCTCCATTTCATCTTGGGTAAGTGAAAAATTCATCAATATATTTCTAAGGACCATGAATTTTCACTGTCTTCTTGTAATACACTGAAAGGCAGAGAAGAAAGAGGGAAGTTGGGGAGGAGGAAGCAGGCAATGAAGGAAGATTCTGATGTCCTTAACTTTGAACTGTAATGTATGATAGCATCTGCAAATTGGGCTAGTACCTACCATTCATAATATTTCAGTGAGGTTAGTTTGGGTAGAGGGGGATTTTACAGGGTTTCTTTATAGGAAGAATGTGAGAGCCATCTAGCATATCTCTCTATGCATGCAATAATTAACCCTAAAATATTACAAGTAAAATTGGCTTTTCTTGATCACATTCAGCAGTGGGACAAATCTTTCTGTATAAGTAAGCTCACATCATCTTTGAGCAGTTTTAATTACCAGGAAAAATACAAATTATGACCTGGAAAAAAATCATCATTTGGAATGTTTTATGCATGTAGTCATTGCAATTGATTAAAGAGTCTCACCAATAGAATCTTTTAAGAAATGGTTTCAATGATTCTTTGAGAGTAATGTTATTCTCAACATTTTTTTCTTGAGGATAATGAGCCCTAAAATACTAGATGAACTGCTCAAAGTCATACAGTTCCTTGAAAACATCTGTGATTTTATTGTGTATACTGATATTTCTATAGCTTTGTTTTCTGCCACTTAAAAAGTCCTATTACTAAGTGATAAAATACGGTTCCTTCAATTAGGAAAGAGTGTTTGGGGATGAAGGGTAATGAAGGTACCTGATATTCTCTCAATGAACAAAATATGATTATGATATCAGTAAATGATCTTCACATGGCAAGGCATAAAGCTAACTACTCTATCAATAATGCAGAGCTCAGTGCACTGGGAAAAGTAGGAATTTAAAATCATCTGAGGGAATGATAAAAAAGAGAATGGATTTATACTGAAAATAAAATTTAGAGTTTCTATTGTCCAACACCTCCTCTTAATATTCTAAAAAATGGAGGCCTTGATTTTAGGGCTTTGCTGAATTTCACCAAGCTAATCAGTGATGTAGAAGGGAATAAACATATGCATCTTTTAATTTGGTGGACAATCTTTTCCTTTGACACCTAGAAGTGAGCTGAAACTTCCTCCTGTGCTACCCATAAACTTTTCTGCATGCGATTAAAAAAAATAAATAAAAATAAAACCTCAAAGAATTAAAGTCTCATCTCTTAAGATAATATCAATAGTTTGAGATGTAAAATGAAAAATTTATCTTTCCATTATATCTGAGTTCTGGAAGGAGATTTTTTTTTAACAAGTCTATTCCAAAGATGATCTTATTAGCAATGAAAAAAGAACTTCAAGTTTTACAGGAAAAAGACAGCATCTAAACCCATGAAGGAAAGTAAAAGGAGGTCCCAACCTTTTTGGCACCCCCATGAAGTCAATTTTCAGCCTAAACAAAGAATTGGAACACTACTAGCACTTCAGAAGCCTCTCAGAACCCCCTTTTGTCCCCTTTGTCTTGTCAAGGATATCCACTGTTTAGGCTTATTATGATATAAATTAGTTCTGCCTGTCTTTGAAGTATATTTAAATAGAATAATGTAATATAATTCTTGTGTCTAACGTCCTTTAGTCAACCTTAATTTGAGAAATTCTAATTCAGTTACCAGTGCACATTTTTTCTTTTTTTAGGAATTCTAATTTAATTTATTGAAGGAAAATGACGTTTTGTTCCTGCAGATTCTGAGACTGGATTTCCATGACATCAAAACAACTTTCAGATACAGATTTTCATTTGTAAATTAGTTGCTTTGACCTCTTATAGTCATCTTCCTGAATAAACCAATTGATTGATGGTCTCCTTATTAACTACTTCATCACTTTACTAGAAGAATTTGCATTTCCATTATGACACTTGTTGTCTCATTTGATTTACATGGGGCTGTCTATATAATTTCCGTATAAGGAAGATCACATAATTGTTACAGATGCCTGGAACATATATATATTAGAGTAGAATCAGAATCCCTAAAGACTGAAGTACAACTGGGAAATCAAATCTATGGTCTGTTCATTGATTAATATCTTATTCTCTCCCATACAGGTGAGTGAAGATAAGTCCCTTCCAAAGTCAATGGATGAGACAAATCATTCCTGGGTGACCGAATTTGTGTTGCTGGGACTCTCTAGTTCACGGGAGCTCCAACCTTTCCTGTTTGTCATATTTTTACTACTTTACATAGGAATCCTGCTGGGCAACTGTCTCATCATCCTCACTGTGACTTCAGATGCCCGCCTTCATACACCTATGTACTTTCTGCTTGTAAACCTCTCTTTAACAGATATGTGTCTAGCTTCCTTGACTACCCCCAAAATGATTGTTGACTTTCTAGTAGAGTGCAAAACTATTTCTTTTGAAGTCTGCCTGGCTCAGATTTTCTTTCTACATCTAACTGGTGGTGGTGAGATGGTGCTCCTTATATCCATGGCCTATGACCGTTATGTTGCTATTTGCAAACCTCTCCACTACAGGATGCTCATGAGCCGCCGTGTGTGTGTTATTCTGGTCCTCCTCCAGTGGAGTGTTGGCTTCATCCATACTGTTAGCCAGTTGGCCTTTACTGTTAACCTGCCTTTTTGTGGTCCTAATCAGGTAGATAGCTTTTTCTGTGACCTCCCTCTAGTGACCAAGCTGGCCTGCACAGACACTTATGTTATCAGCCTAGTAGTAGTTGCAAACAGCGGCCTTCTTTCTATGATTTCCTTTCTCCTCCTGGTCATCTCCTACACTGTGATACTGATCACAGTTAGGAAACGCTCCTCTGCCAGCATGGCAAAGGCCCGCTCCACGTTGACTGCCCACATCACTGTGGTCACAATATTCTTTGGACCATGTATCTTCATCTATGTGTGGCCCTTCAGTAGTTATTCAGTTGACAAGGTCCTTGCAGTGTTTTACACCATCTTTACTCCCATTTTAAACCCAGTAATCTACACTCTAAGGAACAAAGAGATGAAGGATGCTATGTCAAAACTAAAGAGCAGGTATCTGAAGCCTGGCTTGGTTTCTGCAGCCATAAGAAATGTTCTTTTCCTGGAAAGGAAGTGAACTTACAGGACTCTTACAACTTTAATTCCATCTTTTTGCACTGTTACCAATAGAACCAGTGTCATGTTATAGCAGGACATTTTGACCAGTGGGAGTGTTGGCTGAATAACTTGAATGAAAGGTCATGATGACAATAAAAATCACATAATGAACATTAGCAATTTTAATATTCTCCTTATCAATTGAATGTTTTTTCCCTCTTAGTTTCTGTTTCCTCCAGGTATTCTTTATTTAGAAACTTGTTAAGAAGTAGGCTTCCTGTTGGCTTTGAATACCATAGGAAAATTCATTTATTGATAAATGGTAAAGAAAACTTCTCCTCCTTCTCAGAAAACAAATGTTTAGGTCCAGAATGTGGAGTGAAAATAGGTATTTATCTCTATACAGCAGTGGTAATAGATATATTCATATACATATATAATATAATATATCTTAGGTGACATGATAGATGATGAGCCTATGTACGAGTGCATTGAGCAATGCATTTTGTAACTGAGGGCACAATAATCCTGGTTTTAATGGTGTCAGTAACAGAGGAAAGTGTAACGGCTCTCCAACAAAGACATTTACATTCATCATATTTTTTTTCACATATTCTTATTCAAAGAGGCTACTTAATAAATATTAATGGATAACAGTTTATTGCATAATTAATTTACCAATTTGTTTTGTTTTTAGCTACATTCTTGTCTGTTTATACATAATAAAGTAATCTTATTTTTTCACAATTGAGATTTTCATGAAGATTGGTGCCTGAACCGTAGTATAAACCTCCTCTCTCCTAGTTCTTCATGATCCCTATACTCTGAAAGAGGATGGAGTTCCAGATTGATATCTGCTAGAAATGATCATTTTTCTATATACATTTTATTGTTAAAATGTTATTTTTAAAATACCTAATGCAGGCCCAGATTATGACAGAGCCCTATTGCAAGATCTTTTGTATATGCATGAAACTACCCCTCCATGATCACTTATGAGACCATGATTTTTTTTAGAATTCCCCACTACAGGTTATTTTAGACTTTTCCTATTTTATTGAACTCATGGTTTTTCCTATATTTTTCTACTGCATTTTAGTTTCATAATGTGGCATAATGCAAACTGGGTCTTTTTTAGGCTCTACCCTTTAGAGTCTCCAAATGGGATCCTATAATTCTTATTATTGGAAAAAAATTTTTTCTGAATTACAGCATACCAAACTGTTCAGCACATAGAATAAAGTCAAAACAGTATGCATAATCATCTAAGTTTATGTTCTCAAACTTTTTACAATAATGCAGATATCCCAGAATCTGTATTTTTTCCACACTTTTGCAATGTGATAAATTAATTAAATGATGTACTATTGTGGTGGTAGTGTTAATTACAATTGAATTAATAATTATACCCAAGAAGTAATACAGCAAGAATGTTACAAGCATGACTTCAAGTTTTAAAGCATCTCTATGACTGATTTATTCTGCTCATTTTATATATAAGTAAAGTAATGAAATTGAGAAACTTCACAATATTAGAAAATGGCAGAAAGAATTTAATAATCAGGTTTTTGATCCATTGGAATTTTTGGTGTCTTTTTTGACCCAGAGAGAAGCATTTTTAGAATGGATTACTGCCTAATGTGGAGTAGGTTGTGACCCTTGCAGAAAACGATTCTCTGCTTAAGTTCTCACACACTCTCTCCTATTACTAATACACAAAAGACTTAGACCCATTATCAACAACAAGTTTAGGATTTGGACACAAGTGTCTCTTCAAAATCCTTGGAGAGTATTTCATAGAGCAGGAGCATGGGTGACTGATGTAAAGTGTTATTGTATGTTCAAATGGCAAGGAAAGTAAGAAAAGCAGAAACAAAACCTCATTAATATGTAGTTGCTAAGAACACACACACACAAAAGGAGGAAGAATTTCAAGACTTGTGAAAATTATGAAGATAGGTAAGCCTCAGAATTTTTTTTTTAACTTTTCTGTGGGCCTTATTTAATTTGATGATGGTATTAACCACAAGTACACTTAATAACACTGAATATGTGTCAGATACTTTTCAATATTCCATTCTACAGCCTTCATATATACTAACTCATTTAATCCTCTGAATGTTCCTAGCTGTTGGTACAAGAACCATACCTGTTTTTCCAGAGCAGGTGACTGGAGCACAGAGAGGTGAAGTAACTTGCCTAAAGCTACACAGCTAGTGGTGGCAGAGCAAGAATGTAAACCTAGGCCATCTGGTGGCCAAGGATATTCCAAAACCGTATTCTTTTCTGCCTCTACTTTTTGTAGTGTGAGTCTGAGGATGCAAATAGCTATTGAAGTATAACCTAACATTTACCTTTTTGGGTAGAATTTTTAGTAGGAGCAGAACCATTTTAGATACAAAACTAATTTTATTTTTCTTACCACACTATGATTTTTTTCATAGGAACAAACAATGGAAATTCATAAGTTGTGTTCTCAATCAAGTTTACATTGTCTATTGCAGCAACACAATCGTGGAATAAAGTTGATTTTGTTATCCTCAGACTATGCACATGATTCATACATACACGTTAAAATTATATCAAGCACATATTATATGTTGAGGATTGTCCTTGAGGCTATCTGTATATCTGTGAAATTAACAAACTAGAACTGTACACCTAGAGCAGTGACAGAAAAAAGATTTCTGTAATTGCCAGAGAGTAAATATTTAGACTCTATGATGCATATATGGTTTTGTTTTTGGTGCATAGTCTCCCTATTTTATTTTATGTTTCTATACAACCCTTCAGTACTGTAAAAAATATTTTTACCCAGTGGACCACAGAAAAATAGATTGTATACCAGATTTGGACCATGGAGTCATAGTTTTCCAATTCCCATCATAGCCAATAATTCTGATTAGGGCACAGGAAGGAAACAAACCAGTAACAATAACAACAAAAAAAAATAAATGTTTCAAATAAACATTATGGTAAGTGCATCAATTACACACGGCTGAATAATTGAAAGGATCCTGAGATTCATGTAAGGGTTAATTAAGATAAATGCAATATAAAATTGAAAGTAATAGAAGGCACATGCTAGAGTCTAAGATTCTAAACACGAATCCCAGTGTCTTTGCAAAATGGCACAGGACTGGGAACCAGCCAGATACATTCAACATACCTTTGTCTCTGGAGAACAATCTTAGTTTGCTAGAGTTGATATAACAAATACCACATACAGGGTTGGTTTAAAAACCTAGAATTTATAGTCTCAGTCTTTGGAGCCAAGAAATCCAGCATCAAGATGCCACCAAGGCCATGCTCCTCTCAGAGTCGATGGTGTTCTGCTGACGGAAGTCCTCAGGTACCTAGTTATCTGTCTCCACTCTGGATTCTTCTGACTTCCAGATTTATCAGCCTCTAGTTTCTACTGCCTTCTGGCTGCTTCTGATTAACTGAGCCTGAAATTCTTCTCTTTATGAGACCTGCATTCATTTGGATTAAGACCCACAGTGATTCAATTTGGCCACAACTTAACTAATAATAACATGTTCAAAAGGTCCATTTACAAATGGGTTCACAACTGCAGGAGTGCAGATAAAATTAAATCATGTCTTTAGTGGGTTAAATGATTCAATCCCCAATAAAAGCCAAGAATATCATTTGTACCTCACTAGTACTTGGTTGTGTAACCAAGCAAACCAGGGAAAACCACCAATCTATACATTTCTCATAAACAGTGTAGACAGCATAGTTGAATGTGCCTACAGGTTGGATTTAGACTTGAAACAGCACATTATAAACAACTGTCTACTACTTCTCCTTCCTCTTTTGGCCAGGAGTCAGTACCATAGTTCCACACATCCCTGATGATAAGCACTGAGTTACCACAGACCACCTGCAGATAACATCTTCTGTTCACACGAATATATGACATAGCATTACATAGTTACAGCTGGAACTAAAATAAAATCAGGAAAGGAGAAATACCCTACAGTCTGCTACTTTAGATAAGTTTATAAGGAATGTCTCTTTGAGGAATCAGATTTTGAGCAGAGGTCTCATGAAGTGAAAGAGTGAACCATAGGAGCTCAAAGGCAGAGAAAAGGCAAACCAAAAGTCATCAGGGTATGAATCTGGAGTATTCCTGAAACAAAAAGAAGATTAGGGATGTTAGGGTACAGTGAGTGATGTTACAAATGGAAGAAGATGAAGATTTAAAGATCTAAGGTCTAGAGGCCATAGATAATTAAGATACAATCTCAGATTTTCATTTAAGGAGATCTTGAATAGGATTTTCATTTCTATAAGCTAAAAATCCAGAAGGACTTCACCCTACAAAAAAGCCATATCCTCATTAAAAAAAAAAAAAAAAAAAAAAAAAGAGATATTACCAACTTTGCTTTAAGGCAGTGAAAACATATCTGTAAGATAGCACTCAGAAAAGCAAAATAAATACCAACAAATAAATAAAATAAAACACATTAATATATTATAAAAATTAAACCTAGAAGAGTTTGTAAAGAAAGCAGGCTATAAAGAGCAAATGGAGCTAACTTTAAGGTAAGTGTAATTATTGGTAAGAAAATTAAAAAAAAATTCACTTAAAAGAAAGCTGTAAGTTAGTAATGGAATACCAATTGGCAAGATTAACTCAGAGAGTTCATGAAGAGTTCAGTCATAGTTCTAGGTTTGTAGCCCCAGCTTCTTGAAAAAGCAATTACAAACCCTTGGAGGAAATCCTACTTTTAAAAAAAGTCTCATGATCCCCACACATTAAAATTTTTTCATTGATCTTGGATGTCATGGTGTATTAGTTTATTATTGGTACTATAACAAATTACCACAAATTTAGTGGCTTAAAATGATCCAGATTTATAGGTTGGATTCCAGAAATCTAAAATCAGGGTGTGTGTAGGCAGTATTCCTTTGGAGGGTTCAGGGGAGATAGCAGTTCTTTACCTTATTCAAATTCTCAAGGATACCTGTGTTCCTTGGCTTGTGGCCCCTTCCTCACATGCCTCCAACTTCTTCATTTGATCATCACATCTGCTATCACTGACTCTGATCCTTCTGCCTCCCTTTTACAAGGACACTTGTGATTAAATTGTACAGCCACAGATAATACAATTTAATTTCCTGATCTCAATATTTGTAAGTTAATCATAACTGCAAAGTCTTATTCACTACATGAGATAATGTATTTGAGGACATGATAAATTTGAGGCCAGGGGTTCTATTTCAGTGCCATTCTTGGTATTATGGATAAAATTTGTTACTTAAATCTGAAACTCTCCCCAAAATAATGCAGAGCAATAAGAAGAGCAATGAAATCAACTTTAATATTTCCCTACAACATAATTAGAAAATACTAAAGTTAATACTATAATTCCAACTTACACATTCTGGAGAATATAAATATTTGGAACCAGCAATGGCAGATCTGTAATCCACTTTGGGGTTGAGAAACAGGTGAGGGTTGGGTGGAAAAGAGGACAGCTTCACCATAGCAAGGATGGTGGATCACTCATCGCATCAGTGGGAGTGTACTGACAGAATGAGAAGGCCCACCCAGGAGGAGAAACAGAAGGAGACAGAACTCTGTGACAGTGGTGCAGCAGAGCACTGTCTACAAGGATCAAAATAAAATCCCTCTAAGTTGTGTCCAGAAAGAGGAGGCAACCTTGGAAGGCCTTGTGTTATATTTAATAAAGAAACTTTGCTTCACTGTACCAACTGAAGGTGATGCTTGTGTTAGGTTGAATTATGTACCCCAACTTAGACATAATCTTAATCTTGAACCATCTCTTTGTGGGTATGATGAACCCACTGTAAATAGAACTCTTGAAGCTGTTATTTTTAGTTAAGATGTTGACTATGTGAATGAGGGTGGTACTTAATGTGGATTACTGGAGTCTTTTATAAGCAGACAACATTTGGATATAGTAGAAGGGAAAGTCACAAGTATGAGCTAGTAGCCAGATGTCAGTTGGGCTGGGAATAGAATGGAGAAAACATTGCCATCTGACAGGAAAGTCAAAGAAACAAAGGATTGCCTGACAGACAGAACACTACTGATTCAGCAGGAAGAAAGTTGTGTAGTCAATGCCTTGACTTGGACTTCTGGCCTCTCAAATCATGAGAGTGCTCTCAAGCTAAAACATGACTAAACCTCAAAACTCCTCACTAGTTCATGGAATCAACTTTTATTGCTGATATGAAAAGTATACAAACATTTAATAAACATTAAAAGTTATTCAACATTCCTACAATGTTATTAAAAGAAACAAAATAAATGCTTACATATCTCACACTGATCAACTATCAGCAAACAAAAGATATACAATCATTAAAAATCAGCATATTAAAAACTATAAAATAATTGGAGAGATATTGCTGAAAATGAAATCAGGCAAAGATACCCAAAAATACATATAACTGTCTCTGGAATGTAAAAAGGCACATGTGAGCCAACAATGATATAGAAATAATATTGAAAATTATAGAGTAATAAAATTTGCAGGAATCAAAAAAGAAATATATCCACATTGAAAAGGCTGGATTTTGACCTAAGATAGCATTCCCTGAATAGCCAACTCTCAGATATATCATAATAACAGTATTTGACTTTAAAGACACAGTTATACAGTCATATGTCAGACATATTACAGGTTCAATTCCAGACCACTGCAATAAAAATAATATTGCAATAAAATGAATCACACACATTTTTTCATTTCTCGGTGCTTATAAAAGTTATGTTTATATTGTAGTCTATTAAGTGTGCAATAATATCATTTCTTAAAGACAATATTCATAACTTTAAAATGTGACACAGAAACAGGAAGTGAGCACATGCTTTCAGAAAAACGGCATTGATAGACTTGCTCAAGCTACACTACTATTGTTGCCACAAACTTTCATTTTGTGAAAAACATAATACCTGCAAAGTGCAATAAAGTGAAGTGCAATAAGACCAGGCATGGATTGGTGATATGAATTTAATATATAAAATTGTAAAATTAAGATTAAAGGGAGAGAGTAGACGAAAAAATTCTGAGTAAATTTAGCCTGTAATAAAATACATATAGCAATATTAAAACAATGGGTAGCATACTGAGAAAAAAGAAAAAATGAAAGCAGATAAAGCTAACTGATTACAACCTGTATAATATGGTAGGAAAAGTCTTCATTTAAAAGTAACAGTAAGTTAGAAAAGCCTAAGTGGGACAAAAGTGACTAAAGTAGATAATTGGGAGATCGTAAACAGAAAATTTCCAAATACTAAGAAGAAAAAAAAAACAACAGAAAAAACAGGATGCATAGTCTAAGAAATGCTGTATATTTAATGTTTTACAGCACACACAAAGCATAAAAGAACTGCAGCAATAAAAAAAAATCAGTTATATAAATAAATGTACATAAACTTAACTAATCTATTGAAGAAAATGATTTTCAGAATGGTTCAGAATGCAAAATCCAATTCTGTGCTCAAGCAAATAGAAAAAAATGCACATACTTTACCTATTTGCCCAGAATTACTTAGGCCAGGTTTTTAAACTCATGTTGTATAATATTCATTTTTCTTATTAGCTCTCTCTAATTTTTACATATTTTTATTAGAGTGTCTACTTGCATGTTTTTTTAGAGTTGACTGTCTTCCTGTATTCTGGGAAGCTGATACTAACAGATTCTGCGCTTTTTCTCTTTTTCAAAATGTTGTTGGTGTGGCATTTGCCAGGAAAGTCTTACTCTTCCTTCTTGCTGATGTCTAGTCACATCTTGTTGAACTTTGCTCAAACTCAAAATTTGTTTTTAGAACTGCTGTATAAACAGAAATTATTTTCCCACCAAATCCATTTGTTTAATAACCTCTATTTCCTTAAATTGGTATGAAGGCCCCCATTATTAAAGTATATTTCCTAAACATTTGGTTCTGGCTAAGGTTGTATTTACCAGATATCTACTTTAAAGTTACTATTACCTGGTGTCCCCACTCCATAACGCATTTATTAGAGATCATTCATTAGGTGCAGGCCATTCTATAGCTGAGATTGCTGATCTCTCCCTTGAGATCAATTCTTTAATTCCCTGAAGTTTTCCATTCATATTTCTGGAGGTTAAATGGGAAGGTAGCAGCTTACTAATATACACAGTAATGATGGAGAGTAGGAATCAATCCTCTTCATGTGGCCTTCAGTGAGGTATGATTACTTTTAATTTTTGGAGGTCTTTGCAAGTTATTGTGATTGCTAATGTTTTTCTTAATTTACTTTCTTATCAACAAAAGCAATGTTGCAACAGTTATGTTAAATTCCAAGCAACATATGCAATAGGAAAATTTATTTGCAGTGTTAATTTGCCTCTTTCTTTTACCAGCTCCCTATCTTCTGTTAGATTCCTGAAAGTTTCCAGTGCTCCCCTAATGCATGGGGATTCCACCAGGATACTGCCCCCAGGCCTGTCCCACTCTCTGGAAGGGAGCACATCTTGGCTACAGACAACATGATCCCATTTCCTTTAAAAAGAAACCAGCTTTGTGACTCCTCTTCTCAATGCCAGGTCAGTGTTTTTGCCATCAAACTGTCAACCACTTTCCAAGCCTTACTGATCATAAATGGTGGGTCCACTCTCCATTTCATCTTGGGTAAGTGAAAGAAATTCATCAATATATTTGTGAGGACTATGCATTTTCACTGTCTTCTTGTATACACTGAAAGGCAGAGGAAAAAAAATAAAAAAAGGGAGGTAGAGAGGAGGGAACTAGTAATGAAGGAAAGATTCCAAAGACCTTAACTTTGAACTGTAATGTTTGATAGCATCTATAAATTGTACTAGTACCTACTTCACTTTACCTACCATTCACAATGTTTTGGTTATATAAGCATTGGGGAGAGGGAATTTTACAGGGTGTATTTATAGGAGGGGTGTGAGAGCCATCTAGCACATCTCTCTATGCATGCAATAATTCACTCTAAATTATGAGTAAAATTGACTTTTATTCAGCAAATTCAACAATGGGAAAATCATTTCTGTATAAGTAAGATGACACCAATTTTGAGTACTTTTAATTACCAGGAAAAATACAAATTATAACTCTGTATGGTTTTCTCTGCAGAAACCATGGTGGTAAGAAGACAGTGGTATGATATATTTAAGATACCGAAAGAGAAGAGTGGACAACCAAGAATTCTATATCCAGCAAAACTGTCCCTCAAAAATGAGGGAGAGTTTAAAATATTTTCAGACAAACAGACACTGACAGAGTTTGTGAATTAGAGACCAGTACTACAATAAATACTAAAAGGAGTGCTACAGACTGATAGGAAAAGACAGGAAAGAGAAGTTTGGAGAGGGTTGCAGAAATGAAGATTATCAGGAAGGGTAAAAAGAGAGAAAGGAAAAAATAAGACATGGCATATAAAATCCAAAACAGAAAATGGTAGAAGAAAGTGCTGCCCTTACAATAATAACACTAAATGTTAATGGATTAAATTCCCCAATAAAAACCCAGACTGGCAAAAGGGATTAAAAAACATGACCCATCTATATGCTGCCTAAAGGAAACTCACTTTAGAACCAAGGACAAAAATACACTGAAAGTGAAAGGTTGGAAAAAGATATTTCATGCAAACAGCAACCAGAAAAAAAAAGGGGAGTAGCTATATTATCAGACAAATTAGACTTCAAAATTAAAACAATTAAAAGAGAAAAGAAGGACACTATATATTAATAAAAGGGTCACTTCATCAAGAAAACATAACAATCATAAATATTTATTCATGAAGCCAGAATGTCCCAAAATTCATGAGGCAAACACTGAGAAGATTGAAAGGAGAATTAGATACCTCTAAAATAATAGTTAGAGATGTCAATTCATTGCTCTTATCAATGGATAGAACATCTAGACAGAAGATCAGTAAGGAAACAGAGATGTTAAATGGTACAGTAAATGAACTAGACTTACTTGACAGACATTTATAGAACACTGCAAACCACAACAGCAGGATACACATTTTTCTGAATTGCTCACTGAACATTTTCTAGGATAGACTACATGTTGGGTCACAAAGCAAGTCTCAACAAATTTAAAAATATTTATATTATAAAAAACACTTTCTCTGACCATAATGGGCAGAAGATTGTAAAATTCACAAATATATGGAGACTAAACACATACTTTTGAAAACTAGTGAGTAAAGGAAAAAATTATAAGAGAAATTAGTAAATACCTCAAGGCAAATGACAATGAAAACACAATATACCAAAATTTATGGGATGCAGCAAAGGCCATGCTGAGAGGGAAGTTTATTGCCATAAATGCCTATATTATAAGAGAAGAGAGACCAAAAATTGAGTAATTAACTATTCACCTGGAGTACCTAGAGAATTACAGGAAACTAACCCCAGAACAAACAAAGGAAAGAAATAATAAAGATTAACACAGAAATAAATGACATTGAGAACAGGAAAACAATAGAAAGAATCAACAAAACCAGAAGCTGTTTCCTTGAAAAAATCAAGAAAATTGATGGACCCCCAGCTAGGCTAAAAAAAGAAAAAGAAAAAAAAAAAAAAGAGAGAGAGAGAGAACAGATGCAAATAAATGCAATCAGAAATGGGAAAGGAAACATAACTACTGATCCTGCAGAAATAAAGGAAATAATGAGAAGATACTATGAACAACTGTATGCTAATATACTAGACAACTTACATGAAATGGACAATTTCCTAGAAAAGCATAAACAGCTGGCATTACCCTGAGAAGAAATAGATGACCTCAACAAACCAATGACAAGTAATGACATTGAGTCAGTCATCAAAAAGCTTCCAAAAAATAAAGGCCCAGGACCAGATGGCTTCACATGGGAATTCTACCAAGCATTCAAAAAGAATTAGTACCAACTCTGCTCGAACACTTCAAAAAAATTGAAGAGGAGGGAAAACTACCCAAGTCATTCTATGAAGCCAACATCAACCTAATCCCAAAATCAGACAAAGACACTACAAAAAAAGAAAATTATAGACTGGTCCCTTTAATGAATATAGATGCAAAAATCCTCAACAAAATACTGCAAATTGAATCCAGCAGCACATTAAAAGAATTATACACCACGACCAGGTCAGGTTTATTGCAGGTATGCAAGGCTGGTTCAACATGAGAAAATCAATTAATGTAATAAACCACACCAATAAATCAAAGCAGAAGAGCCACATGATCATTTTGATCAATGCAGAAAAGACATTTGACAAACTTCAACATCCTTTCTTGATGAAAACATCTCAAAGGATAGGAAAAGATGGGGACATTCTCAGTATGATAAAGGCAACATATGAAAAACCCACAGCTAACATCATACTCAATGGGGAAAGACTGAAAGCTTTCCTGTTATGATCAGGAACAAGACAGGGATGCCCAAAGACACCAATGTTACTCAACATTATGCTGGAAGTTCTAGCTAGAGCATTTAGGCAAGAAAAGAAATAAATGGGATGCAAATTGGAGAATAAGAAGTAAAACAGTCACCTATTACAGATGACATAATTCTGTGTGTAGAAAATCTGGAAAAATCTATAGCAAAGCTATATACAGCAAAGTGGCAGGCTACAAGATTCACATGCAAAAATCTGTAGTGTTCTTATACACAAGTAATATGCAGCAAAAGAAAGAAATCAAGAAAAAAAATCCATTTACAATAGCAACCAAAAGAATCAAGTATTTAGGAATAAACTTAACGAAGGCCACAAAAGACCTATACAAAGACAACTATAAGAAACTGCTATAAGAAATTGAACAGGGCCTACAAAATGGAAGAACTTACTGTGTTCATGGATTGGAAGACCAAATATAATAAAGATGTCAATTCTACCTAAACTGAGTTATGGATTCGATGCAATACCAATTAAAATACAAACAACTTACATTGCAGAAATAGAAAAACCAATAACCAAATTTTTGGAAGGGCAAGGTGCCCCAAATAGACAAAAATATCTTGAGGAATATGAACGAAGTGGGAGATCTCATACTACCTGACTTTGAAGTGTATTATAAGGCTGTAATGCTCAAAACAGCATGGTACTGGCATAAGGATAATACCAACCAATGGAATCAAATTGAGTGTTCAGAAATAGACCCTCACATCTATGGACAATTGATCTTTGATAAGGCAGTCAAGCCAAAGCAACTGGAATGGAGCAACTCTTCAACAAATGGTGTTTGAAGAACTAGATACCCACTTCTAAAAGAATGAAAAAGGGCTCCTGTATCACATGTTATACAAAAATTAACTCAAAATGGATCAAAGACCTAAACATTAGTCCTTAAGACCACAAGACTCAGATGAAAATGTAGGGCACTATCTTAAAGATCTTGTGATAGGAGGTGGTTTCCTAGACCTTACATCCATAGGTTGAGCAAGCAAAGAACAAATAGACAAATGGGAGTTCCTCAAAATTAAACACTTTTGTACATCAAAAGACTATGTCAGAAAGGTAAAAATTCATCCTACACAATGGGAGACAGTATTTGGAAACCACATATTAGGTATGGGTTTAATATCCTGAATATATACAACTCAATAACAGAAAGACAAACCCAATTAAGAAATGAGAAAAAAGACATGGACAGACACTTTTCTGACAAGGAGTTATAAGTGGCTCAAAAACATATGAGAAAAAAGATGTTCAACTTCACTGGCTATTAGGGAAATGCAAATCAAAACCACAATGAGATTTTATCTCACCTCTATCAGAATGGCCGTTATTCAAAAAACAGAAAATTACAAGTGCTGGAGGGGATGTGAAGAAAGAGGCACACTTATTCATTGTTGGTAGGAATATAGAATGTTGCAACCACTCTGGAAGACAGAGTGGTGGTTCCTCAGGAAGTTAAGTACAGATTTGCCACATGACCTAGCTATTCCATTGCTAGGTATATACTCAGAGGAACTGAAAGTTAAGAAACAAACAGACATATGTAAACTGATGTTTATTGCTGCATTATTCATGATAGCCAAGAGATAGAAACAGCCCAAATGTCCATCAATGGATGAGTGGATAAACCAACTGTGGTACATGCAAACAACAGAATATCACACACCTGTAAGACAGAACAAAGACCTGAAACATATAGTAATGTGGATGAACCTTGAGGACATTATGTGGAGTGAAGTTAGCCAGAAACAAAAGGACAAATACTGTATGGTCTCACTATATGAACTAACATTAACGAGCCAACTTTGTGAGTTAAAAGCTGATAGCACAGGCTATCAGGAGGTAGAAAGTGGGTAGAGATCAGACATTTGATGCTGAAGGACTATAGAATGTTCAGCAGGATTTACTGTATAGATCCAGAAGTAGCATAATACTTTGTGATGGTAGCACAATATTGTAAGTACACTGAACAAAGATGTCCATGAGTCAACCTGAAAGGAGTGGACTAGGGACATGTATGAGACCTGAGATAAGACAGAAGATAAAGACTGGTACTGTTTAACTTAGCAAAAACTGGAGTGGTCAATGATTGTGACTAAATGTACAAATATAAAAATGTTCTTGCACATGGGAGAACAAATGAATGTCAATCATGCAGAGTGTTGGAAAGTGGATGGTATTGGGGCATAAATATAATCAAAGCAAACTGGAGTCTATGGTCAACAGTAACATTGTAATATGCTTCAATTAAATGTCACAAAGGCAATATACCAAAGCTAAATATGTATGAGAGGGGGATAGAAGGGAGTCATATGGGATTCTTGGTAGTGATGTTGTTTTCTGACCCTACTATTACATTGTATTGTATTATATTTTATTTTTCTTTTTATCATCTTTTTCATTACTCATTAAAAAAACTTTTTCTTATAGTAATCAATATGTTCAAGTGCTGGCTGTGGTGATAAATGAACAACTATACGAGAATACCATGAACAACTGATTGTACACTGTGGATAATTATATGTATAGCTCTATAAAATTGTAGGGAAAATAGGAACAGACATAAAAGTGCTGGAGAAGACATGGAGAGAGGGATATACATATTTACTGTGGGTTTGGAGGCAGGAACGTATAGCCTTCCTGGAGAATAGTGTGGTGGTTCCACAAGAAGCTAAGTATGTGGGTGCCATAAGGTACTGCAACCTCACTAGGAGGCATACACTTGCAGCATCTGAGAGCAGGGACATGAATGGACATTTGCACACTGGAGAGATTTGCATATGGAGACAGTATGCATGATTTGCAAATGGTGGAGGTGAAGCTGTGAGGCACACTACCGGGTGAATGGATCCTGTAGACAGTATTTTGAGTGAACTTTGCCAGACACAAAGGCAAACACTATAATGCCTCACCAGTATGGACTTGCTACAATATATAAACTCAGAATTGAATCTTTTGGCAGAGCTTTTCAGGGCAGTGCTTATTGTAATGGTCCCTAGATTGTAAGCTCTTACAGCAGCCACATCTATTCCTGAATTGTAATGACTATCTCCAGATTTTGAGATGCTGATCCTTTAGTGTATAATCTGTTCAATCCCTGGTACTTTGGGTATCTGTGTGACACCTGAAATTCAGAGTCTGAATGGAAAATATGAATATCAGGATTATCACATCTAGCAACTGTTAAAAAAAGCTGAAAAATTGTCCAGATTTCAATTAGAGATATGAATGAAACAGATCTGGTTAGGACTAGAGAAAATTAGGCCAAAGGGTAAAGGGTGATGCTGACTGTGTCTTAAAACTTCAACTTCCAAGTGAGACCAAGTGAAGAGATGTTTAGTTGGTGCAGGATCTATATTTCTTAAACAATTTAACTTGTACAGTTTGTTCAAATACCATAATTACATGGAACTTTGAATAGGAAGTGAGATCTGGTAGGTTTGAATAGGTTAGTGTGAAATAGCAACACATCCCAAAGTTATTTGGGCAGAGAATAAAATATATATCTGCAGGGCCTCCCTGAGGAGTTGGGGGAAATATGGAAGCTTTGGGCTTCCTCACCTGGATTATTGCTGATATTGTCACAGACATTGAGGACTGGCGGTTTATTGTGCCAAGCCCTCTATCTCAGGCCTTGCCCTTATGAAGCTCATTACTGCAAAGAAGAGGCTAAACCTGCATATAATTGTGCCTAAGCATCTCTCCCTGAGTGCCTTTTTGTTGCTGAGATGTGGCCCTCTCTAACTAATCCAAATTGGCAGGTGAACTCACTGCCCTCTCCCCTACGTGGGATCTGACCCCAGGGGGTTAAATCTCCTTGGCAATGCAGGATATGACTCCCAAGGATGAATCTGGACCCAACATCTTGGGATTGAGAACATCTTCTTGACCAAAACTGGGATGTGAAATGAAACCAAGTTTCAGCAGCTGAGAGATTCCAAATGGGGTTGAGGTCACTCTGGTGGGCATTCTTATGCACTGTGATGGTTGGGTTCATGTGTCAACTTGGCTAGGTGGCCTAGCTGTCTGGTCAAGCGGGCACTGGCCTGACGATTCCTGTGAGGCTATTTGAGGCTGGTTGGTTTGTCGGATCATCAGTCAATTGACTGCAGCTTACTGATGACTCATCAAGGGGCGTGCTTCCACAGTGAGAGAATGCAATTGGCTGGATTTGGTCCGGGTGATCAGTTGGAGGCTTATAAGCCGGACGGTTAGAGAACCTTCACTTCTTCTTCAGCTGCTCAGTGAAGCTTTTCCTGGGGAGCTCATCAAAGTTGCCAGTTCGTTTCCTGAGGAGTTTGTCAAAGTTGTTGGTTCGTTTTCTGAGGAGTTCTTCAAAGTTGCCGGTTCGTTTCCTGAGGAGTTCTTCAAAGTTGCCAGTTCATTTCCTGAGGAGTTCGTCAAAGTTGTCGGTTCGTTTCCCGAGGAGTTCGTCGGACGTCTTCCTTGGAGTTGACAGCTTGTTGACGGCTCTGCAGAATTTGGACTCGTGCGCTCCCGCAGTTGCGTGAGTCACTTTTACAATCTGATAATAAGAAACATCTCTCATTGATTCTGTTTCCAAGGAGGACCCTAACTAATACATGCACTATATAGATAACCCATTTTAAGTTTTAATGCATAGGAATAGCTAGAAGTAAACACCTGAAACTGTCAAACTCCAACCCAGTAGCCTTGACTCTTGAAGATTATTGTATGGCAATGTAGCTTATAAGGGGTGACTGTGATTCTGAAAGCCTTATGGATCACACTCCCTTTATCCAGTATATGGATGGATGAGTAGAAAAATGAGGACAAAAACCAAATGAAAAATAGAGTATGGGGGATGATTTGGGTGTTCTTTTTTACTTTTATTTTTCTTCTTATTTTTACTTTTTCTGGTGTAAGTAAAAGGTTTGAAAATAGATTGGGGTGATGAATACAGAACTATATGATGGTACTGTGAACAGTTGATTGTATACCATGGATGATTGTGTGATATGTCAATAAATCTCAATAAAACAGAATTTAAAAGATAAGCATTTATAGTTATAAATTTCTCTCTCAACCCTGCCTTCACTGCATGCTTCACATTTTGGTATGTTTTGTCTCCATTTTCATTCACCTCAAGATGTTATCTAATTTCACTTGTGATTTCCTCTTTGAACCAGGATTTTTTTTTAATTTCCACATATTTGTAAGTTTTCCGTCTTTCCCTCTGTTATTGGTTTCTTGCTTTATTCTGTTTTGGTTGGAGAATATATATTCTATGATTTCAATACTTTGAGACTTCTTTTTTATCCCAATATATGGTCTATCCTGAACAATTATCATTATATCCTAGAGAGGAATGTGTATTCTCTTTTTGTTGGGTAAATTGTTCTATTTCTGTTAGGGCTAGTTAGTTTAGAATATCATTTTAGTCCTGTACTTCCTTATTGATCTTCTGACTAGATGTTCTGTCCAGCAGAGAAAGTGGTGTATTAAACTCTCCTACTATTATTGTAGAACTGTCAATTTCTCCTTTCAAATCTGCCAATAGTTGCTTCATATATTTTGATGAACTGCTATTAGGTGTATATGTATTTACAACTGCTACCTTTTCTTGTTGAGTTGTCCTCTTTATCAGTATTTAATGACTTTCTATCCTTTGTAATTTTTCACTTCCTGTCTATTTTATCTGCTATTCTATAGCTTCCCTTCCTCTTTTTTGTTTACTATTTGCATGACATATTTTTTTCCATCTTTCACTTTCAACCTACTTGCATATTTGAATTTATGTGTTTTGCAGAAAGCCTATAGTTGAGTCATGCTTTTTTATCCATTCTTCCAGTCTCTGCCTTTTGACTGGAGAGTGTTATTCTTTTACATATAAAGGCACTATAGATACTGCAGGACTATCTTCTGCCATTGTGCTAATTACTCTTTTTTGTGTGTTACCCATTTTGTCTCTTAATTCTCTTGTTAATGACTACTTTTATACTTATTCTTTTTTGCATTGTATCAAATTGAGTGCCTTCTCTTGTCTTTCTGGATATAATTTCACCTGTTTTCCTTGTGGTTGCCATGGTGATAAAATTTAACATACTACGTATAAAGCTATCATATTTCGTTTGATACGAATTTAACTTCAATTGCAAACAAGCATACTTTTCCTATACTCTCCTTTCTACCACCCTTTTTTTTTGTACTTTTTACCACTTTTATCTTTGTACATTGTATGTCCAAAACCATATCATTAATCTTTATTTCTTTGCACTTTTGTTCTTTTAGGAAGAAAAAGTGGAGCTGCATACTAAGCAAACTACATTACTGGCAGGAAAATGGTTACCTTTACCTCAGGTCTATTTCTTTATGTTTTTTTTGTTTGTTTGTTTGTTTGTTTGTTTTTTTTTTATTAAATTCAGTTTTATTGAAATACATTCACACACCATACAATCATCCATGATATACAATCCACTGTCCACAGTATGATAACATAGTTATGCGTTCATCACCACAATCTATCTCTGAACATTTTCCTTACATCAGAAAGAACCAGAACAAGAATAAAAAATAAAAGTGAAAAAAGAACACCCAAATCATCCCCCATCCCACCCCATTTGTCCTTTAGTTTTTATCCCCATTCCTCCACTCATCCATACACTAGATAAAGGGGGTGTGATCCACAAGGTCTTCACAATCACACTGTCACCCCTTGTAATCTACATTATTATATAATTGTCTTCAGGAGTCCAGACTGCTGAGTTGGAGTTTGGTAGTTTCAGGTATTTACTTCCAGCTATTCCAATACATTAAAGCCTAAGAGGTGTTATCTATATAGTGCATAAGAATGTCCACCAGAGTGACCTCTCGACTCCATTTGGAATCTCTCAGCCACTGAAACTATTTCGTCTCATTTTGCATCCCCCTTTTGGTCAAGAAGATACTCTCAGTCCCATGATGCCGGGTCCACATTCATCCCTGGGAGTCATACTCTGCGTTGCCAGGGAGATTTACACCCCTGGGAGTCGGGTCCCACGTAGCGGGGAGGGCAGAGAGTTCACCTGTCGAGATGGCTCAGTTAGAGAGAGAGAGGGCCACATCTGAGCAACAAAGAGGTACTCAGGAGGAGACTCTTAGGCACAATTATATGCAAGTTTAGCCTCTCCTTTGCAATAACAAGCTTCATAAGAGCAAGTCCTATGTTAGGGGGCTCAGCACATCAAACCACCAGTCCTAATGTTTGTGACAACATTAGCATCAGTCCAAGTGAGGAAGTCCAACACTTGCACACTTTCCCCCAGCACCTCAGGGGGGCCCTGTAAATATATTTTTATTCTCTACCCAAATTACTTTGGGATGTATCACTATTTCACTCTAACCTATACTAACCTACCATATCTCATTTCCTATTCAAATTTCCATGTAATTGTGGTGTTTGAATAAACCGACTGCAGAGTTATACTGTTTAGAAAATATAGATCTGCACCAAATACACATCTCTTCCCTTGGTCTCACATGGAAGTTGAAGTTCTAAAACACAGGTGGTTTCAACTTTTACCCTTTGGCCTGGTTTGCCCTAGTCTTAACCAGATCTGCTTCATTTATATCACTAATTGAAGTCTTGGATCTTTTTCAGATTTTTGTTTTTTGTTTTAATGGTTGCTGTATGTGCTAATACTAACATTCATATCTGCTGAGCTCTAGCTCTGAGTTTCAGGTGTCACAGAGATACCCATTGTTCCAGAGACCAATCAGGTTATACATTAAGGGATCAGCATCTCAAAGTTTGGAGATAACTACTACAATTCAGGAATAGATTTTACTGTTGTAAGAGCTTACAGTCTAGGGACCATTACAATAATTGCTCCCCACTTAGACTGTGTTCTAAGAGTCAATGCTGAGTTTACACATTGTAATTAGTCCAAATTGGTGAGGCATTACAGTGTTTGCCTTTATTTCTGGTGTACTTCATTCAAAATGCTGTGTACAGGATCCATTCACCTCGTTGAGTGTCTCACAGCTTCACTCCTTCTTGTAGTTGCTCAGTATTCCATTGTATGTGCACACCACCATTCACCATTCTCTTCCTCTGTCTATGAACCCTTAGGCCACCTCCACCCATTGCAAATCATGAACACTGCCTCCATGAACACCAGTGTGCAAATGTCCCTTCATGTCTCTGCTCTCAGATCTTCCAATGATGTACCCCATAATGATGTTGCAGGACCTTATGGCCCCCACATACTTAGCTTTTTGTGGAACAACCACACTGACCTTCAGAAAGACTACACTATTTTGCCTGCTCATCAACAGTAGATGAATATATCCCTTTCTCCATGTTTTCTCCAACACTTTTACTCCTATATATATTTTCCTACAATTTTATAGAGTTATATTCACATACCATACCACACATACCATCCACAGTGTACAGTCAGTCATTCATGGTCATCATAATGTTGGGAATTTATTACCACAATCAGCACTTGAACATATTGATTACTAAAAAAAAAAGGTTTTTTTTTCTTTTTAGCAAATAATAAAAAAGATGATAAAAAGAAAAATAACATGTCATACAATGCAATATAATAGTAAGGACAGAAAACAACATCACTACAAAGAATCCCATATCCCTCCCCTCTATCCCCCTCTCATACACACTTAGCATTGGTATATTGCCTTTGTTACATTTAATGGAAGCATATTGGAAAGTTACTGTTGACCATAGACTCCAGTTTGCTTTGATTATGTTTTTTTTTTCCTAAATACCATCCCTTTTTTCAACACTCTTTATGGTTGACATTCATTTGCTTTCCCACATGCAAAAATATTTTTATATTTGTACATTTAATAACAGTCATTGGCCACTCCAGTTTTTGCCAAGTTATATACTGCCAGTCTTTATCATCTGTCTTTACCTTTGGTGTCATTCATTCTCCTACCCCACCTCTTTCAGCTTTACTCACAACTTTGTTCAGTGTACTTGCAGTACTGTGCTACCACCACACAGTATTTTGATATCTATTTCTAGATCTATACAGTCAATCCTGCTAAACATTCTGTAGTCCTTCAGCATCAAATGCCAGATCTCTACCCTCTTTCTATCTCCTGGTAGCCTGTATTGTCAGCTTTTAACTCTCAAAGTTTGTTCATTAATGTTTGTTCGTATTAGTGAGACCATATGGTATCTGTCCTTTTGTTTCTGGCTAACTTCACTCAACATAATGTCCTCAAGGTTCTTACATGTTACTATATGATACATGTCTTTGTTCTGTCATACAGCAGCATAATATTCCATAGTGTGTGTATACCACAGTTTGTTTATACACTCATCTGCTGACAGGCATTTGGGCTGTTTCCATCTCTTGGCAATCATGAATAATGCTGCAATAAACATCAGTTTACAAATGTCCATTTGCGTCTTAAGTTTCAGTTCCTCTGAGTATATACCTAGCAATGGAATAGCTGAGTCATATGGCAAATCTATACTTAGCTTCTCGAGGAACCTCCACACTGTCTTCTACAGTGGTTGCACCATTCTACATTCCTACCTACAATGAATAAGTGTGCCTCTTTCTCCACATCCTCTCCAGCACTTGTAATTTTTTGTTTTTTGGATAAAGACCATTCTGGTAGGTGTGAGATGATATCCCATTGTGGTTTTGATTTGCATTTCCTTAACAGCCAGTGAAGTTGAGCATTTTCTCATCTATTTTTGATCCATTTGTATTTCCTCTTCAGAAAAGTGTCTGTCCATGTCTTTCGCCCATTTAATTGGGTTCTTTGTCTTTCTGTTGTTTGGTTGTAGGATCAGTTTATGTATTCGGGATATTAAATCCTTATCTGATGTGTGGATTCCAAATATTGTCTCCCATTGTGTAGGCTGCCTTGTAACCTTTCTGACAAAGTTCTTTGATGTACAAGTGTTTAATTTTGAGGCGCTCCCATTTGTCTGTTTGTTCTTTGGTTGCTCGTGCCTTGGGTGTGAGGTCTAGGAAACCACCTTCTATCACAAGATCTTTAAGATATTGCACTACATTTTCTTCTAAGTGTCTAGTAACATTTTGTTAAAACTTTGTTACAACTGAAATTCATTTGTTTTTAGAACTGCTGTAAAAATAGAAATTATTTTCCCACCAAAGCCATTTATTCAATGACTTCTATTTCCTTAAATTGGTATAAAAGCCCCCATTATTAAATTAAATTTCATAAATATTTGGTTCTGGCAAAGAATATATTTGCTAGGTTTCTCTACTGAAAAGTTACTGTTACCCGGTGTCCTCACTCCATCATCCATTAATTGGAGATCATTCATTATGTGTAGGACATTCTATATCTGAGATTGCTGATCTCTCCCTTGAGATCAATGCTTTAATTCCTTAAAGGTTTCCAATCATATTTCTGGTTCTGGAAATTAAATTGGAAGGTAGCAGTTTACTAACATATACAGTAAGGATGGAAAGCAGGCACCAATCCTCTTCCTGTAGCCCTTAGTGAAGTAGGACTACTTTTAATTTTTGGAGGTCTTTGCAAGTTATCGTGATTGCTAACGTTTTTCTTAATTTACTTTCTTATAAATAAATGCTATGTTGCAATAGTTATCTTTAATTTCAGGCAACATATGAAATAGTCAAATTTGTTTGCAGTGTTAATTTGCCTCTTTCTTTTACCAATCCCCTTTCCTCTGCCAGATTCCTGACAGTTTCCAGTGCTCCCTTAATGCATGGGGATTCCACTAGGATTCTGCACCCAGGCCTGTCACCTTTCTGGAAGGGAGCTCATCCTGGCTACGGGACATTGTGATCCCATTTCTTTTAAAAAGAGTCCTGCTTTATGAATCATCTTCTCAGTGCCAGGTCAGTGTTTTTTGCCATCAAACTTTCAACCACTTTCCAAGCCTTACTGATCGTAAATAATGTGCCCACTCTCTCCATTTCATCTTGGGTAAGTCAAAGCAATTCATCAACATATTTCTAAGGAGTATGCATTTTCACTGTCCTCTTATACATACTGAATGGCAGAGAAGAAAAAAGGAAGGTGGGAAGGAGGGAGCTGGCAGTGAAGGAAAGATTCTAAAGACATAAACTTTGAATTGGTGATGTTTGATATCACCACAAATTGTACTAGTACCTACTTCACTTTGCCTGCCATTCATAATACTTCAGAGATGTAAGCCTTGGGGATAGGGGAATTTTATAGGATGTCTTTATAGGGGGGATATGAAAGCCATCTAACCCATCTCTCTATACATGCATTAATTCACTCTGAGAAATTACAAGAAAAATTAGCTTTTCTTGAACACAGCAGCAATGGAAAAATAATTTCTGTAAAAGTAAGATCACACTATCCTTGAGAACTTTTAATTACCAAGAAAAAAATACAAATTATGACCTGGAAACATCATCAATAAGAATATTTTACATGTGTAGTCATTACAATTGATTAAAGAGTCTCACTCTCACCTAAAGAACATTTTAAGAAGCGGTTTCAATGTTTCTTTGAGAGTAATATTATAATCAACATGTGATTTTTCAGAACAATGAGCATTAAAATGATAACTGAACTGTTCAATGTCATACAGCTGTGATTTTATCCTATAATTTTTTTTTTCCTGTAGCTTTGTTTTTCCCCAAAAGGTATTTTACTGGGATTTTACCAAGTTCCTATTATTACTGATAAAATACTGTTGCTTTAGCTAGGAAAGAGTGTTTAGGGATAAAGGGAAATGAAGGTACATGATCTTCTCTTGATGAACAAAGGAGTATGATATCAGTAAATTATCTTCTGTTAGCAAGGCATAAAGCTAACTTCTATATCAACAGTGCCTAGCTCAGTTCCCAGGGTAAAGGAAGCATTTAAAATATTCAGAGGGAATGAATGGGTTTATATTGAAAAGAAACTTAACAGTTTCTGTTGCCAAACACCATCCTTTTACATTCTAAAAAAATGGAAATCTTGATTTAAGAGCTTTGCTGAAATTAACCAAGCTAGTCAGTGACATAAAAGGGAATAAACACACATCTTTTTATTTTTCAGACAGTATTTTTCTTTGAAGCATAGAAGTGGGCTGAAACTTCCTCCTATTCTACACATAAACCCTCAAAGATAAAATAAAATTCTTACCTATTTAGATAAATCTTGATAGTTTGGCATGTAACTTGTAAAATTTATCTTTCCATTAATGCTGAGGAATGGAAGGAGAAAATTTTAAGAAATCAATTCCCAAAATGATCTTATTAGCAATAAGAAAATAACTTGAAGTTTTACAGGAATAGGAGGGTATTGGAACCCATGAAGAGAAAGGAAAAGGAGGAAGCCAACTATCAAACTAAATAAAGAACTGAGTATTATCAGATCTTCAGAAGACTTTCCAAGGCCCTTTTTGGTTCCTTTCCTCTCTTCAAGGCTACCTACTATTCAGGCATCTTATGCCATATATTAGTTCTGCCTGTCTTTGAAAGGTATTGAATTAGAATAATATAACATGTATTCCTCATGCCTAACATCCCTCAGTCAATATTCATTTGTGAAATTCTAATTCTCTGTTATCAGTGCACACTTGTTTTTTTCAATAAATCTTATGTAATTTATTGAAAAACAAAGACATTTTTCCTTGCAGATTCTAAGACTGGATTTTGGTGACCTCAAAACAACTTTTTAGATATAGATTTGCATTTGTAGATTAGTTGATTTGACCCATTATAGTCATCTTTTTGCATGAATCAGTTGATTGGAACTCTCCCCATTGACAACTTAAGTACTTACCCAATTTAATTGAAGAATTTGTACTTCCATGATAACACTGATGTCTCATTTTGACTGACATGGAGCTGTCTGTATAATTGTTACAGATGCCAGGAAATCCAGAAATATATTTGAGTAGAATCAGAATCCCTAAAGACTGAGATAGAATTGGGTAATCAAGCCTGTGTTCTGTTCATTGATTGATATCTTATTCTCTCTTTTGCAGGTAAGTGAACATAAGTCCCTTCCAGAGTCAATGGATGAGACAAATCATTCTCGAGTGACAGAATTTGTGTTGCTGGGACTCTCTAGTTCGCAGGAGCTCCAACCCATCTTGTTTGTCATATTTTTACTACTTTACACAGGAATCCTGCTGGGAAACTTTCTCATCATCCTCACTGTGATCTCAGATGCACACCTTCATACTCCCATGTACTTTCTGCTTGCAAACCTCTCTTTCACAGATGTATGTGTTGCCTCCTTGGCTACCCCCAAAATGATTGTTGACTTTCTAGTAGAGCACAAGAGTATTTCTTTCAAGGCCTGTCTGGCTCAGATTTTCTTTCTTCATCTAACTGGTGGTGGTGAGATGGTGCTCCTTGTATCCATGGCCTATGACCGTTACGTTGCTATTTGCAAACCTCTCCACTACATGACAATCATGAGTCGCCGTGTGTGTGTTATACTGGTCCTCCTCCAATGGTGTGTTGGCTTCATCCATACAGTTAGTCAGTTGGCCTTTACTGTTAACCTGCCTTTTTGTGGTCCTAATCAGGTAGATAGTTTTTTCTGTGACCTCCCTCGAGTGACCAAGCTGGCCTGCACAGACACTCATGTCATCAGCCTACTAGTAGTTGTAAATAGTGGGTTTCTTTCTTTGGGTTCCTTTCTCCTCCTGGTCATCTCCTACACTGTGATACTGATGACAGTCAGGAAACGTTCCTCCGCCAGCATGGCAAAGGCCCGCTCCACGTTGACTGCCCACATCACTGTGGTCACATTATTCTTTGGACCATGCATCTTCATCTATGTGTGGCCCTTCAGTAGTTATTCAATCGACAAGGTCCTTGCAGTATTCTACACCATCTTTACTCCCATTTTAAACCCAGTTATCTACACTCTAAGGAACAAAGAGATGAAGGCAGCTATGTCAAAACTGAAGAACAGGTATCTGAAGCCTGGCCTGGTATCTGCACCCATGAGAAATGTTGTTTTCCTGGAAGCAAAGTGAAACTACAGGACTCCCACCACTTTATTTCAGTCATTTTGTACTGTTACTAATGGAACCAATGCCATGTTAAAGCAAGACATTTTGACTGGTGGAGATGGTTGGCTGAATAACAAACAGCCACTGGAGAAGCATTAACAAGTTTCAGGTTCTCTTTATCCACTCAGTGATTTTCTTTCTATTTCCTCCATGTATTCTTTATTTCAAAAGTTTTTAAGAGGTAGGCTTTCTATTGGCTTTGAATACCCATAAGAAAATTAATTTATTCCTAAATGATAAAGAAATTGGACCACTCCATTTCAAAACACAACTGTTTAGATGCACATTTTGGAGTGAAAGTAGGTATTTAGCTCTATACTGTGCTGGTAATAAATATATTTTTATATATAATATATGGTATATATCATAGATGACATATGATATATAATGGACATATTAGTAAGAGTGCATTGGTGTTGCATTTTGTAACTGAGGGAACTTGATGATAATCCTGGTTTTAATGGTGTCAGTAATAGAGGAAAATGTGATAGCTCTCCAGCAGAAGACATTTGCATCCATCCCATATTCTTTTCACATATTCTTGTTCAAAGAGGCTACTTAAAAATTATTGTTGATGGGTAGCAACTTACTGCATAATTCTGTTTATCAATGTGTTTTATTTAGCTATGTTCTTGACTGTTTAGTATAATAGAATAGCCTGGGTTTTTCACAATTGAGATTTTCATGAAAATTGGTGCCTGAACCATAGTATAAAACATCATCTCTCCTTCTAGGTCTTCATGATCCCATTCTCTCAGAGAGGGTACAGTTCCAGATTGATAGCTGGTAGGAATTATCATTTTTCTATTTACCCTTTTATTCCATTAAAATGCTATTTTTAAAATGCATAATGTAGGCCCAGATGATGACAGAGCCCTATTGCAAGAACTTTTAGTCTAGGCATGAAATTTCCGCTCCATGATCACTACTGAGACCATGATTTCTTAGGATCCCTCCTACAGTTTCTGGTAGACATTCTTGTTTTATTGAATTCATGACTTTTCCTATATTTTTCTTCTGAATTTTAATTTCATTACGTGGTATAATGCAAACTGACACTTTTCTAGGCTGTACCCTTTAGAGTCTCCAAATGGGAGTCTATAATTCCTATTATAGAAAACAATGTTTTTCTGGTTTATAGGGTACTAAAGTGTTCCACACACAGAATAAGTTAAAAATAGTATTCAAATATCATCTAAATTTACTTACATTCTCAAGCTTTTTACAATAATGCAAATATCCCAGAATTCTGTATTTTTTGCACACTTTTATGATGTGATACATTAATTAAATGATATACTGTTATGGAGGTAGTGTTAACTACAAATCTAATTAATATTAATATACAAGAAGTAATACAGCAAGGATGTAACAAACATGACTTCCTTCAAGTTTCAAAACATTCCCTGACATATTTATTCAACACATTTTATACATGATGTAAGTAAGGATAAGAAAAGTTAGGGAATTGAGCAACTTCATAATATTAGAAAATGGCAGAGAGGATTTCATATTCAGGTTATTGTTTCATGAATGGACTACTGCATAGTGTGGAGTAGGTTGTGACCCTTGCAGAAACCTTGATTCTCTGCTTACCCTCTCACACACTCTCTCCTATCACCAATATGCAAAAGGCTGAGATCCATTATCAACAACAAGTTTAGGATTTGTCCTCAAGAGTTTCTTCAAAATCTTTGGAAAAGTTTTCATATAGCAGAAGCACAGGTGACTGCTGTAAAGTATTATTGTACATTCAAAAGTCAAGGAAAGTAAGAAAAACAGAAACAAAGCCTCAATAATATGAAGTGGCTAAGAATACTTATGCCATAAAGGATGAATAAGTCAAGTCATGAATATTATGAAGACAGGTGAGCCTCAGAATTTTTTTTTACTTTTCTGTGGGCCTTATTTAAATTGATGATCATATTAATCACAAGCGTACTTAATACCACTGAATATGTATCAGATACCTTTCAATGTTCATTCTACAGCCTTATACTCTAACTCATATTATCCTCTGAATGATCCTAGTCTTTGGTAAAATTGCCATGCCAGTTTTTACAGAGCAGGTGATTGGAGCACAGAGAGGTGAATCAACTTGCCAAAGGACACACAGCTAGTGGTGGCAGAGCAAGATCATGATCCCAGGAAGTCTAGTTGCCAAGGGTATTCCCAACCAATGTTCTTTTCTGCCTCTACTTATGGTAGTGTGAGTCTGAGGAAGCAGGTAACTTTAAAACATAACCTAATATTTATCTTTGTGAATAGAATGTTTAGCAGGAGAGGAACCGTAATAGACATGCAAACAGGTTTTAGTTTTCTTACCCTACTAAGTGTTTTTTCATAGGAACAGACAAGGGAGATTTTTAGTTGCATTCTGTCATGCTTACATTGTCTGTATTTAAGCAATACAATCTCATAGTAAAGTTGACTTTGTTCTCATTCTCAGTCCCTGCACAAAACACATAAAAAAAATGCTAAAATTTTATTGAGCACATATTATATGTCAAGCATTGTCATTGATGCTATCTATAGATCTATGAAATTAACACTTGAAACCTGTTCACCTAGAGCAGTGAATGGGAAACATTTTCTGTAATTGTCAGTTAATTTTTAGACTCTGTGATCAATATATGGTTTTGGTGCATATTCTCCCTATTTTATTTTATTTTATTTTATTTTATTTTATTTTACACTATTTTATTATTATTATTTTACAACCCTTCAGTAGTGTAAGAAAATATTCTTATCTAAGGGGCTATACAAATATAGAGTGTGGACCAGATTTGGGCCAGAGTGTCATAGTTTGCCAATTCCCGTCATAGCCAATAATTCTGGTAGAATAATTGAAAGGATCCTGAGACTTATGTAAGGGTTGAATAAAATGAATACAATATTAAAGTGAAAGTATGTCAGAGGAAAGTAGAAGGCACATGTTAGAGTCTAAGGTTCTAAACACAAATCCCAGTGTCTTTGCTCAATGGCACAGGATTGGGAACCAGCCAGATACATTCAGCATACCTTTGTCTCTGGAGAACAATCTTAGTTTGCTAGAGTTTATATGAAAAATACCACATAGACGGTTGGTTTAAAAACCTAGAATTTATAGTCTCAGTCTTTGGAGCCAAGAAATCCAACATCAAGATACCACCTCTCATAAAGATAGATGATAAAGACTGGGACTGTATAACGTGGCAAATACTGGAGTGGCCAATGACTGTTACTAAATATACAAATATACAAATGTTTTTGCATGTGGGAAAGCAAATGAATGTCAACCATGTAGAAATTTGAAAAAGGGATGGTATTCAGGAAAAAACATAATCAAAGCAAACTGGAGTCTATGGTCAACAGTAACATTGTAATATACCTCCATTAAATGTAACAAAGGCAATATGCCAATGCTAAATGTATATGAAAAGGGGATATAGGGGAGTAATATGGGATTCTTGGTAGTGGTGTTATTTGCTGCCCTTAGTAGTGTACTGTATTGTATGACATGTTATTTTTCTTTTTATCATTTTTTCTTATTGCTAAAAAAAAAAAAAAAATTTTTTTCTTGTAGTAATCAGTATGTTCAAGTGCTGATTGTGGTGATAAATGTACAACTTTATGATGATACCATGAACAACTGATTGTACACTGTGGATAAATGCATGGTATGTGAATATAACTCTATAAAATTGTAGGAAAAAAAAAAAAAAAAAAAAAAGATACCACCTCTCAGAGTCGATGGTGTTCTGTTGATGGACGTCCTCAGTCACCTGGTTACCTCTGTCTCCACTCTGACTTGTTCTGACTTCTGGTTTTACCAGCTTCTGGTTTCTGATGATGTCTGGCTGCTTCTGATTAACTGAGCCTGAAATTCCTCTCTTCATAAGGCCTGCATTCATTTGGATAAAGACCCACCCTGATTCAATTTGACCACAACTTAACTAATAATTACATGTTCAAAAGGTCCCATTTATAAATGGGTTCATACCTGCATGAGCACAGATAAAATTAAATCATGTCTTTTGTAGGTCAAATGCTTCAATCCCCAATAAGAGCC
This sequence comes from Choloepus didactylus, assembly GCF_015220235.1. Lineage (NCBI taxonomy): Eukaryota > Metazoa > Chordata > Mammalia > Pilosa > Megalonychidae > Choloepus > Choloepus didactylus. Next base: position 150,703,157 of record NC_051310.1, on the reverse strand, counting down.
AAAAAAGTCCTTTACTGAAGGATCATTTGTATCTCACAAGTACAGGTTGTACAACCAAATAAACCAGGCAAACCATCAATAAACAAATTTCTCATAAGCAATGAAGACAACATAGTTAGGTGTGTCTACAGGTTGGATTTAAACTTGAAACAGGGTGCTATAAATAACTGTCTACTATTTCTCCTTTCTCTCTTGGCCAGTAGTCAGTACCATAGTTCCACGCATCCTTGAAGATAAGCACTGAGTTACCAGAGACCACCTGCAGATTAACCTTTTGTATTCACACAGATTTATAGCATAATATTAAATAGTAATAAATGGAACTTAAATAAAATCAGGAAAGGAGCAAAAGCAATTTTATATTATCTAAATTTTATCAGGAAGTTCTCTCTGAGGAAACAAATTTTGAGCAGAGATCTGATGAAGTGAATGAATGAATCATAGGAAGCTAAAAGGCAGAGGAGAGTCAAAACAGAAGTCACCAGGCTATGAATTTGGAGTCTTCCTGAAACAGAAAGAAGATTGGAGATGTTAGAGTACAGTAAGTGATGTTCTCAATGAATCAAGATGAAGATGGAAAGGTCTAGGGTCTATATAAAATAGGTAATTAAGATCTCAATTTTTTATTTCAAGGAGATCTTGAATATCATTTTCATTTCTGCAGGCTAAAAATTCAGAAAAATTTCATTCTACAAAAACAACTCATAACTTTAATTGGAAAAAAAATTATAAACCTGGGATTGAAGAGAGTGAAAATATGTCTCTGAGACACCCCTCAGAAAAGCAAAATAAAACCATACAAAAGAATAAAATTAAAAAATATTAATATACTATAAAAACCAAAGCCAGGTGAGATTGTAAAAGAAGTGCCCTATAAAGAGCAAATGGAGCTAACTCTAAGGTAAGTGTAACTATTGGCAATAAAATAAAAGTTTTAGCATAAAGGAAAGCTGTAAGTTAGCAGTGGAACAAACATGGCAAGATTAACTCAGAGTTCATGAAGAGTTCAGGCATAGCCCTGGTTTCTTAAAAAACCAATTGCAAATTCTTATAGGAGGAAATCCTACTTTTATAAAAATTTCACAATTCACACAGATTAAAATTTTTTCATTGATCAATGGTTGTCATGGTGTATTAGTTTATTATTGATGCTGTAACAAATTACCACAAATTTAGTGGTTTAAACATATCCAGTTTTATAGTTTGGATTGCAGTAGTCTAAAATTAGGGTGTTTGTAGGTGGTATTCATTTAGACGATTCAGGGCAGAAATCAATTCTTTAACTTATTCAGATTATCAAGAATACCTGTATTCCTTGGCTTGTGGACCCTTCCTCATATCAGTCCAACTTCTTCACTCGATCACCACATCTATTTCTGGCTCTGGTACTTCTGCCTCCCTTTTATTAGGACACCTGTGATTACATTGCACACCCATGGATAATCCATTTTAATCTCCCAATCTCAATATTCTTAAATTAATCACAACTACAAAGTCTCCTTCACCACATCAAATAATATATTTGAAGGCATGAAATATTTGGGGCTGAATATTGGTTACTGAAATCTGAATCTCTACAAATTCTCAAAAAAAAAAAAAAACAAATCAGTGCAGATCAGTCAGAAAATCAATAAAATCAACCCTAGTACTTGGGTACAATTTCATTAGAACATACTAAAGTTAAAGTTATAAATTCCAACTTAGAAACTTAGAAAATAAATATTTGAGACCAGCAATGTCAGATCAGTAATCCACTTTATGGCTGAGAAATAGGTGGGGGATGGGTGGAAAAGAGGAAAGGTCCTCCATCTCAAGGATGTTGGAACCCTCTTGGCATCAGTGGGAGTGTACTGACAGAATGAGAGGGCCCATTCAGGTGGAGAAACACAAGGAGACAGAACTCTGTGATCCTGCTGCAGCAGAACTCTAAGGTATGTAGGGGAAAAGGAGGCAACCTTGGAAGGCCTTGTGTTCTATTTAATAAAAAAAATTGTACTTCACCATATTAACTGAAGATGATGCTTGAGTTAAGTTGAATTATGGACCCCAATTTAGACATATTCTTAACCTTAGTCCACATCCCTGTGTGTAAGATGAAGCCATTGCAACTAGGATCTCTTGATATTGTTTATTTTAGTTAGGATTTGGCCAAGTGAATGAGGGTAGGTCTTAATCTGGATTACTGAAGTCTTTTATTATAAGCAGAAGACATTCATACATAGTAGGAGAGAAAGTCACAGGTATGAGCTGGTAGCCAGATGTTGGTTGAGCTGGGAATAGAATGGAGAAAACATTGCTATGTGACAGGAAAGTCAAAGAAACCAAGGATTGTTTGCCAGTCAGAATCCTACCAACTCAGCAGGAAAAGTTGTGTAGCCAATGCCTTGATTTGGACTTCTGGCCTCTCAAATCATGAGAGTGCTCTCAAGCTGAAACATGGCTAAACCTCAAAACTCCTCACTAGCTCAAGGAATCATCTTTCATTGCTGACAGGAAAAGTATACAAAACTTCTAATAACTTTTAAAAGCACCCAAAATTAATACAATGATAGTAAAGAAGAAAATTAAGAGTCTACATATGTCATAAAACTCAACTATCAGGAAACAAAAAATTAAAGATAAAAAAATTAGAAAACAGTATATTAAAAACTGTAAAAGAATTAGAGAAAATGGAAGACTACCAAATCAGAAAAAGAATATCCAGGATATATACAATTTTTGTCTCTGGAATAAAAGGAGAGGAATATGAGACAACAATATTATAGAAATAATATTTAAAAATTTAAGGAAATTTGCAGGAATAAAAAAACATATATATTTTGAAAGGGCTGGATTTTGACATGAGAAGCTTTCCCTAATAGCCAACTCTAAGATATATCATAATAACAGTATTTGATTTTAAAGATACAATTATATAGTCATAAGCCAGACATCCTGAGCCCATTTCCTTTAAAAAGAAACCTGCTTTATGACTCATCTTCTCAGTGCCAGGTCAGTGTTTTTGCCAGTTAGCTGTCAAACACTTTCCAAGCCTTACTGAACATAAATAATATTTCAACTCTCTCCATTTCATCTTGGGTAAGTGAAAGCAACTAATCAATGTATTTCTAAGGATTATGCATTTTAACTGTCTTCTTGTATACAATGAATGGCAGAGAAGAAAGAGGGAAGGCGGGGAGGAGACAGCAGGCAATGAAAAGATTCTCAAGAGCTTAACTTTGAAATGGTAATGTTTGGTAGCATCTGTGAATTGTATTAGTAACTATTTCACTTTACCATTCATAATATTTCAGAGATGTAAGTAATGGGGAATTTTACAGGATATCTTTATAGGAGGGATGTGAAATTCCTCCAGCAAATATCTTTATGCATGCATTCATTCACTCTAAAATATTACAGGTCAAATTGGCTTTCTTGTGCACATCCAGCAGTGAGAAAATAATTTCTGTATAAGTAAGATCACACCATCTTTGAGCACTTTTAATTACTAGGAAAAATACAAATTATGACCTGGAATAAAATTATCAATAATAATTTACATATGTATCATTATACTTGGTTAAAGAGTCGCAGCTATAGAATCTTTTAAGAAGTGGCTTAAATGTTTCTTTGAGAGTAATTTTATACAAAATACTTTATTCTTGAGGACAGTGGGTCCTAAAAGGCTAAAAATGACTCAGTGTTATACAGCTGTCTGAAGTCATCTGTATTTTATCCTACAGTCTTTTATTCCTATAGCTACTTCCCATCCCCCACCACTTGAAGGCATGTTACTGTGCTTTTAAAAAACCAGCTATTATAAAGTAATAAAACACTGCTGCTTCAGGCAGGAAAGACTATCCTGGGGATGAAGGGAAATGAAGGTCATGATCTCTTGACGAACAAAGGATTATGATATCAATAAATGATATCAGGTGGCAAGGCATAAAGCTAACTTCTCTATCCTAGTTCAGTGTCCAGGGTAAGGTAAGCATTTAAAATCTTCAGAGGGAATGAACAGAAAAGAATCTTTTATGATACTGTTGTCTCATTTTGGCTGACATGGTGTGTCTCAATAATTGTTAAATATGCCTGGGAACTTGAGATATATATTTGAGTTGAAACAGAATCCCTCAAGATTGAGGTAAAATTAGATAATCAAATCTACATTCTTTTCATTGATTGGTATCTTATTCTCTCCTATACAGGTTAAGTGAAGATAAGTCCCTTCCAAAGTCAATGAAAGAGAAAAATCATTCTCCGGTGACTGAATTTATGTTGCTGGGACTCTCTAGCTCACGGGAGTGCCAACCTTTCTTGTTTGTCATAATTTTACTACTTTACACAGGAATCCTGCTTGGCAACTTTCTCACGATCCTCACTGTGACCTCAGAGTTTTGCTTTCAGACCCCCAAGTTCTTTCTGCTTGCAGACGTCTCTTTTACAGGTATATGTGTTGCCTCCTTAACCACCCTGAAAGTGATTGCTGATGTTCTAGTAGAGTACAAGAGTATTTCTTTTGAAGCCTGTGTAGCTCAGATTTTCATTCTTCACCTAACTAGTTGTGGTGAAATGGTACTCCTTGTATCCATGGCCTATGACCGTTATGTTGCTATTTGCAAACCTCTCCACTACATGACAATCATGAGCCACTGAGTGTGTGTTATTCTGGTCCTCATCCCATGGGGTGTTGGCTTCATCCACACTGTTAGCCAGTTGGCCTTTACTATTAACCTGCCTTTTTGTGGTCCTAATCAGGTAGATAGTTTTTTTCTGTGACCTCCTTCTGGTGACCAAACTTGCCTGCACAGACACTTATGTCATCAACTTAGAAGTAGTTGCAAACAGTGGCTTTCTTTCTATGAGTTCCTTTCTCCTTCTGGTCATCTCCTACACTGTGATACTGATCACAGTTAGGAAATGCTCCTCCACCAGCATGACAAAGGCCTGCTCCACACTGACTGTCCACATCACTGTTGTTATATTATATTTTGGTCCATGCATCTTCATCTATTTGTGGCCCTTCAGTAGTTATTCAGTTGACAGGATCCTTGTAGTGTTCTACACAATCTTTACTCGCATTTTAAACCCAGTTATCTACACTCTAAGGAACAAAGAGATGAAGGTGCTTAGGTCAAAACTGAGAGCAGGTATCTGAAGCCTGGCCAGGATTCTGCAGCTTTAAGAAATATTTTTACCCTGGAAATAAGTTACATTAGACCATTGTTACCACATTAGTGTTTTTGACTGTCACAAATGGATTCTCTATGATGTTAAAGGAAACCATTTTGCCCAAAGGGAAGAATGATCAGGAAACATGAATGAAAGTGTAATGATGATAACAAAAAACACAGAATACATGCTAGCAATTTAACACTCACTTCCTGCTTTCATGGGTGTTTTCCTATTTTGTTTCTGTTTCCTACTTTTTATTTTTTAGATGAAAACTTTTTAGGATGTAGGATTATTTACTTAAGAGTCCATGGGAAAATGTCATTTAAGTATAAATTGTAAAAAAAAAAAAAATCCTTTCCTCCTCAAATAGACTCCTGTGTTCGCCCAAATTTAGAGTGATATTAAATGTGTATCTGTATACCATAGAGGTAAAAGTTTTTAACATATATCATAGGTGATATATGATATGTGATGTATGACATACCTCAGTAAGAATGCCTATAAATCTGCACTATGTAACTGGCAGCAATTCTATGATTCATGAGAATGGTGTCAGTGAAATGCCATATGTAATATTTATCCAGCAAAAGCCAAATACCTCGAAGAGCACTTTTGAGAAATCCTTGGTCAAAGTGACTACTTAATAAATTTATTCATGGATAACAACTTATTCCTAAATTTACTTACCATTGCATTTTGTATTACTCATGTTTGTGACTGAAGTAAAGATTAAAAAAAATCTTGGTTATTTCAGAAATGAATTAATCTTCTCTACCATGCTTTACCATGAGGATTGGTTCCTAAATCCTGGCGTAAATTTCCTTTCTTCCCCTAGGAATTCATGGTCTCTATCTGCTTAAAAAATGCAGTTTTTCAGTTTGATAATGTAGAAAAGACTAATTTTCCATATGGATTTTCAGTTAAAATTCATTTTTAAATTGCCTAGTGCAGGCCCTTATGATGACAAAACCTCATAGCTATACGTTTGGGTTAGCAATGAAATTATATCTCCAAGATCACATATGACCAAAATTTCTTAGGAATCTCACTACACGTTATTTTAGGGTTTCCCACACATCATATTCAAGGCTTTTCAGATATGTTTCTACTGCTTTCTAATTTCAATTTAGATAATGGTGCCTGATTCTTTTCTAGACCCCACTCCATAGAGTCTCCCAAGTGGAATCTATAATTTCATTTACCAACTATTTATATTTGTATTTATATTTATATTTATGTATTTCTGAAACAAAAGATAACATATTATTCAGAATATAAAAAATAAAATAAAAACAAGCATGTAAAAGTTACTAAGTTATATGTATGTATCCAGGTTTATGTAATAATATGTGAATAATATGTGTCCCGGTTTGTATATATTATGTCCCCCACAAAACCATGATCTTTTAATCTAACCTTGTTGGATGGAACATTTTGATTGAGTGTTTCCATGGAGATGTGACTCACCCATGTGTGGCTAATACCTTTGATTATGTTATTTTCATGGTAGTGTTACCCTGCTCATTCAATGTAGGTCTTCATTAAATCACTGGAGCCCTGTAAGAGCACAGACAGAAGGAGCTCAATGCTGAGAGAGATGTTTGGAGATGGCCGTTGAAAATAGACTTTTACTAGCCCAGAGTTGCTGGGAGAAAGTAAGAGAACACCCCCAGATGCTTAGGGAGAAACTTTCTGGGAGAAAGCCATTCTGAAACCAGAACTTGGAGCAGACACCAGCCATGTGCCTTCCAAGCTGACAGAGGTTTTCCGGACACCATCAGCCATTGTTCAGTGAAGCTACCTTATGGCTGATGCCTTAGTTTGGATACTTTTATGGCCTTAGGACTGTAACTTTGTAACCAAACCTCCTTTGTAAAAGTCAATCCATTTCTAATATCTTGCAAATTGTCAGCATTAGCAAACTGGAACAATATAATATCCCCAAATTCTTTACTATTGCATTTTTCCAGTGTGATGGCTAAGATAAATGATATTTCAATTTGTTACCAGCTAACTACAATATATTAACACTGCTGCAAAAATATAGTAAGGAATTTTGTGCATTATGTCTTTGCTTTTAAAATGTTCTCAATGAAATATTTATTCTGCTCATTTTAGGCACTATATAAATAGGATTAAGAAAGTTAAAGAAATTGAGACAATTTATAAAATTAGAAAATGGCAGAGTGCCTTTGTTATCCAGGTTTCTGTTGTGTTTGGATTTTTTGTATTTGTTGTCACTAAAGGACACACTTTCAGAATATACTGCTGCCTAGTATAGGGTAGGCTGCAATCTTTGCAGAAAACTTGATATTCTGCTTACTCTCTCACACTGATCAAATTGAACACCCATTCCTAATAAAAATCATAATAAACCAGATATAGTCTGAAATTTCTTAATGTGGTAAAAGATATCTTTATCAAAAATAATTAACAAATAATACTTTAATAGTAAAACATAGTAAGCTTTCCAATTGAAGTCTAGGACATACAAGATGGCTTCTATGGAAACTAATGTTTTTGTTCCAGGTGATTAATGGTCTTTCTTATAAAAGGATTATATTTCTGTGTCTCTCAGATTTTAATTCTTATAACTTTGGTTGGGATATGAAGTATGAAAATAATTAAATATGCACCCTTTATAAAAAAAGCCTTTAAAAACAATTATATGTTTTCTCCAGAGCTGTTTTTCTTCTTCCATTAAAAAGAATGTTCTCTTTTTTTCTGGATCCCAAGATGAAGACGACATCTACATGCCTTGGCCCAACCAAGGGCCAGCAATTAATACAAGTAAGGGAAGTCCTGTGTTGCTAAAAGCCACTGATACATGTGGTTTATTGTTATGACAACATAACCCAGGAAAAGCAAATTAATGCATTCATCACAGTCACTATCCAGACTTATGAAATGAGACAAAGGCAGCAATTTAAAGTAAGATTATTAGAAAGAAAAGAGGAATTTTTATTATTGGCTGAAAAAAATTGACTACTGAGAGCAAGAGAATCTACTATAATTAAATAAATTGGCCTGACAAAAATATGGAGAAGACTTCTTTCTTCAATAGGTGTTTTTGTATCCTCATTGCTAAAGCAAATACCGTACAATGGGTTGGCATAAACAAGGGAAATTTATTGGCTGAAGGTTTTGAGACTGGAAGAAGTCTAAATCAAGGTGTCGTCAAGGCTATGCTTTTTTCCCAAAGATTGGCATGGTGGGGCTGGCTGGTGGTGATCCTTGGTTGTTGGCTTCTCTGTCACATGGTGATGTACCTGTTGGCCTCTCTTGGCCTCTCCCTTCTCCTCCAGGTTCTGTTGACTCTCAGCTTCCAGCTTCTCCCTCTATATCTTTTTTTTTTTTTCCTCTCTGTGACCATTTCTATAATGCCTTCAGTAATACACCCACACTGGGCCATCTTTATCTGAAGTGACTTCAACACAAGGAACTATTTACAAGGGTTCACAACCACAGGAATGGATTAAATTTAAGAACATGTTTTTCTGGAATACATAGCTCCAAACTACCACAATAGATATTATAATAAACTTTAAAATACTGAGGAAAATTATTCAGTTTTAAATAACTACAGAAATTCAAAAATAATTAGGAATAAGCTTTGAAGATAAGTATGAAAAACATGAAGAAAATAGTAAATCTTACTAATGATATAAAAGAAAACTGGAATAAAAGAGAGGCATACATTATTCCTCAAAAAGCTGACTACATGGTGTTAAGAGTAAAAATTTAGCCCAAGTGAATGTATAAATTAAATGCAATTTAGATACAATTCATATAAGATTGGTGATAAATTGTTATATGGGTTGAAAATTGGCAATGAGGTTTTTAAATCTTCCTTTAAACAAAGAATTTTGAAAATTAGGTAAATATTTTGAAAAAGTAGAATAATGCATTAGATTTGACCTGCCATATGCCAAAAAATATAATTAAAATTAAATTAATTAAAAGTGTGGTAGAAAAATTTTTAAATAATAGGTCCATTGGACAGTATATGGTATGTAAACATACTCATTTGGGGGGAATTTAGAATTTGATAAAGGTTACTTTAAATTAAAATAAGGAAGAAAAGATGAAATAGTAACTAAAAGTGTGGAAATAATAAATTCTAACGCACATATCTCTATACTTAGATATAATCTAGATGGATTAATAAAATCTACTTCAAAAATATACCAAGACTTGAGGGCAGAGGAAGATGGTAGATTAAGAGAGAAAGGGCCAAAAAGTGTCTCCATGAAAAATACTAGATAATAGACAGAAAGCAACCCAGAATACCAGTTCCAGCAGCACACCAGCTAGTCAAGTTCTGCTAAATCCACAGGGACTGTGCACCTGGTGAAACCAAGACTGCATTCTGAAATGAGTGAGTGAGCCTGCTGGGGAACCGGCAGCCATGCCACAGTCTGGAGAAACCAGGGGTTGGCATTTGGAGAGGGATTAGTTTTAAAAACCCAAAAGAGGCTGTGGAGCCAGCAGCAAGAGCCACATAACCCAGCACGGCAGGAAGTCCTTCCCGCAAAACATGCACATGCCTCAGTAGCTGTTGTGGATGATAGCCTTTTGCACACCCGCAGCTAATTGTCCCAGAGCTAGGATGTCAGAGGTCCCCGAAAATGGGTAAAAATCATGCCCATACAGCCATCTTTTAAGCAGGCTGGGAATGCCCCTGAGCAATGCAGTGGCCAAGCACTTCCCTTGCAGACTGTGCACACCTGTGATTTTGCACTGTCTTTCCCCCTTGGAGGTGGGACCACAGGAAGTCCCAGGGAACATACACCAATACCAGGGACTTGTGGGTGTAGACTTGTGGGTGTATGGCAGAGACAGACTGTGGTGAGACTGAACTGAAGGTTTGGACTCCTAAAACAGCTATAAGTCTCCAGGAACACCTGGGAGACTTGATTATTAAAGCCACCCTCCCTTCCTAACTGCTCAGACACAACCCCCATACTCAGGGTGGGCAAGAACAACTACACATGGAAATTTGGTGGACCGGTTGGACTTCCACAAGATACAGACATCCACCCACCACAAAGAGAGAGTTGGGGAGAACTGACCTGAGGAGAATAGATGGCTTGTGGATGCTACCTGCTGGTTAGTCAGAGAAAGTATACTCCACAAAGCTGTAGCTCTGACAAATTAGAGATATTTGCTCAAATAAGCTTACATATCATAAAAACCCTATCAAGACAAGCAAATGCCAAAAGGCCAAAAACAACAGAAAATTTTAAAACATATGAAGAAACCAGAAGATATGGGTAACCCAAACCCAAACACCCAAATCAAAACATCAGAAAAGACACAGTACTTTTGAGCAATTAATCAAAGAACTAATGACAAAAAACAAGATCATGGCACAGGATATAAAAGACATGAAGAAGACCCTAGAAGAAGAATTTGCAATAATAAATTAAAAATAGATGATCTTATGGAAATAAAATTTCAATCAAATTGAAAAGATCCTGGATACTCAGAGTACTAGATTGAAGGAAGCTGAACAGTGAATCAGTGAGCTTGAAGAGGACAGAATGAAGAGTGAAAGAACAGAAGTAAGAATGGGGAACAAAATTGAAAAAATCAAAATGGATCTCAGTGATATGATAGACAATATAAAACACATACATATAAGAATCATTGGTGTTCCAGAAGGGGAAGAGAAGGGTAAATGTCTAGGAAGAGTATTCAAAGAAATTTCTGGGAAAAACTTCTCAAACCTTCTAAACAACATAAATACACAAATCATAGATTCCCAATGAACTCCAAAGAGAATAGATCCATATAAACCCATTCAGAGGCATGTTCTGATCAGATTGTTAAATGCTGAAGAGAAGGAACAAGTTCTGAAAGCAGCAAGAGAGAAGAAATTCACTACTTACAAGGGAAACAGCATAAGACTAAGCAGTGACTACTCAGTGGCCACCATGGAGGTGAGAAGGCAGCGGCATGACATATTTAAAACTCTGAAAGAGAAAAATTGCCAACCAATAGTTATTTGTCCAGCAAAGCTCTCCTTCAAATTGGAGGGAAAACTTAAATTTTTCACAAGGAAATGCAGAGAAAAGTTGCTAATAAGATACCTGACCTGCCCTACTTGAGATACTAAAGGGAAACCTACCAACAGAGAAACAAAGAAAGGTGAGAGAGGTATGGAGAAAGATGCAGAACTAAAAAGATTCAGTATGGATACATTAAAGGACATTAAAAGAGAGAGGGGAAAAATATATCTGACAAACATAAGCCAAAAGGTAGTATGACTGATTCAATAAATGCCTTCACAGTAATACATTGAAAGTAAATGGATTAAACTCCCCAATTAAAAGATATAGATCAGCAGAATGGATAAGAAAATATGAACCATCAATATGTTGCATACAACAGACTCATCTTAGACACAGTGACACAAAGAAATTGAAAGTGAAAGGATGGGAAAAAAAATATTTCATGCAAGCTACAGCCAAAAAAAGCTGGAGTAGTAATATTACTCTCAGATAAAATAGACTTTAAATGCAAGGAGGTTAAGAGAGATAAAGAAGGACACTGCATACTAATAAATGGGACAATTCAACAAGAGGAAATAATAATCATAAGTGTTTATGCACCTAATCAAGGTGGCCCAAAATTCAAAGGATGCAATAGATGTTTCCACTGTGATTGTGTGAGGCTTCAATACATCACTCTCTCCTACAGATAGATCAACCAGACAGAAAACCAATAATGAAACTGAAAATCCAAACAATCTGATAAATGGATTTCAATTACGGACATAAATAGAAACATTACATCCCAAATCACAAGAGAACATTTCTTCTCTATGCTCACTGAACTTTCTCCAGGATAGATCATATGCTTGGCCATAAAACAAGCCTCAATAAATAATAATAATAATAAAAATTATTTAAAGCACACTCTCTGATCACAATGGAATACAATTAGAAGTCAATAATAATCAGAGACATAGAAATTCAAAAATACCTGGAGATTAAACAACACACCCCTAAATAATCAGTGGGTTAAAGAAGAAATAGCAAGAGTAATTGCTAAATATATAGAAAGGAATGAAAATGAGAACACAATATATCAAAGCCTATGGGATGCAGCAAAAGTGGTACTGAGGGAGAAATTTATAGCTCCAAATGCATACATTAAAAAAGGAAGACAGAGCTAAAACCAAAGAACTACTTGCACAACTGAAGAAGCTAGAAAACAAATAGCAAAATAATCCTAAACCAAGTAGAAGCAAAAAGACAAAAAACAGCGATAAAGCAAGAAAAAATGATATAGAAAACAAAACAACCAAAAAAATAGACCGAGAATAAATAACACCAAAGTGGTTCTTTGAGAAGATCAACAAGAGTGACAAGCCCCTAGTTTGACTGACAAAAGCAAAAAGAAAGAAGATCCAAATAAACAAAATAATGAATGAGAGAGGTGACATTACTGTGGATCCCTAAGAAATTTAACAGGAAATATAAGAGGATCAATCCTGAACAAAACTGTATGGCAACAAACTAGTAATGTAGGGAAATGGACAATTTCTGGAAACACATGAACAAACCAGGACTGACCATAGAAGAATAGAGGACCTTATCCAACCAATCACAAGCAAAAAGATCCAATCAGGTATCAAAAACTTCCCACAATAATGCCCAGAGCCAGGTGCTTCACAGGGAATTATACCAAACTTCCAAAAAGAACTGATGCCAATATATTAAAAATCTTTCAAAACATTGAGGAAAATGGAACAAGAACTAACAACATTTTATGAAGCTAACATCACTCTAATACCAAAACCAGGTAAAGATGCTATAAGAAAGGAAAACTACAGGGCAATCTCCCTAATGAAAATAGATGTAAAAATTCTCAAAATAATACTGCAAATCAAATCCAAAGACATATTTAAAAAATCATGCACTGTGACCAAGGAGGAGTGCTTTCACCAGGAAACACAACAATAATTCCATTGAACTGGAAGTTAAGACTGCCACATGGCCACTTGTGGCTTCTTATGCCTCTGAATCAACAAGCAAGGAAGGGGATTATTGTACTGGCTGGGGTGATTAATCCTGATCATCAAGGGAAAATAGCACTGCAACTACACAATGGAGGTAAAGAAGAGTTTTCCTGGAATGCAGGTGATCCCCTAGGGCATCTCTTAGTACTACCATGCCCTGTGATTAAAGTCAATGGAAAATTGCAAGAACCCAATCCAGGCAGGACTACCAATGGCCAAGAAACTTCAGGAATGAAGGTTTGGGTCACCTCACCAGGCAAAGAACCACAGCAAGCTGAAGTGCTTGCTGAGGGTAAAGGAAACATGGAATGGGTAGTGGAAGAAAGTGGTGATAAATGTGAACTATCACCATGTGACCAGTTACAAAATTGAGGACTATGATGGCCTGAATATTTTCTCCTTGTTTTGTTATGAGTATGTTTGTATTTGTCCATAAATCAAATATCTTTGCTTCTTCTCTGTCTTATTCCTTTATCATATGACATAAGCTATATTGTTCATTTTGCAGTATTTAAGTCAAAGGAAATCAATTTTAAGAGTTAATGTCACCCAAAGACTTGCACCCTATTCTGGAGAGATTTAGTGTGTTTCTGGTTGTATGCAGGACAGCAGAATATTGTTAGGTGAAATAAATATCTGTTATTGTTCTCTAATTAGAGATAAAGTATGGTTTAAGGTGATGTTTATAACTGCCAAGTTGACAAGGGGTGGACAGTGATGGTTAGGTTTATGTGTCAACTTGGCCAGCTGATGGTACCCAGGTGTCTTGTCAAGCAAGCACTGGCCTAACCATTACTGCAAGGACATTTGTGGCTGGTTAATAAACCAGAAGGCTGGGTTAGTAAATTATCAGTGAATTGGCTACAGGTCTGACTGATTACACAAGTGAAAGTTGTCTCTTCCACAAAGAGAATGTAATCAGCTGGATTTAATCCAATCAGTTGAAGACTTTTAAGTCAGACAGATAGAGGACCTTCACCACTTCTTCAGCTGACTAGTGAAGCATTCCTTGGGGAGTTCATTGAAGTCGCCAGTTCATTGCCTGAGGAGTTCATTGAACATGTTCATTGGAGTTGCCAGTTTGCTGCCTGAGGAGTTCATTGAACATCTTCATTGGAGCTGCCAGTCTGCTGCCTGCCCTACAGAGTTTCAACTTGTGCATACCCAGAGTTGCATGAGACACTTTTATAAATCTTATATTTATAGCTATCTCTTGTTGATTCTGTTTTCCTAGAGAACCTTAGCTAATAAACTCCTACTATAACTTACTACAAAATCTTTAAAAAATCTATTAAAGTTTACATGGATTGGACAGTCACCAAAGCAAGGCTATGATCATTGTATTAGTCAGGGTACTCTAGGGAAGCAGAAAGGTGATATATGAAAATATTTTGAGATTTTTATAAGAACTGTCAATATGATTATGGGGATGCACAAGTCCAAATTCTGTGGGGCAGGCTGCATGCCAGAAACTCCAATGAAGGTCCTTGATGAATTCTCCAGGAAAAGATGGTTGTCTGAAGTAGAGCAAGAAATTCTCTTGCCTGACTGCTGAATCATCATTTCTCTTTTTAAAGCCTTCCAATGATTGGATGAGATGTCTCTCATTGTTGAAGGCAATCTCCTCAACTGATTGAAGATGTAATCAGCCATAGACCAATGAATTTACTGATGATTTAAGTCCACAAAATGTTCTCACAGTAACAGTCAAATGCTTGCTTAACCAAACAACTGGACACCATCACCTGGCCAAGTTAATATATGAACCTAACCATCACAATCCTTGACAAAAGGAAGTTTTATGATGTGATTTCCACATTCACTTCACTTCCTTCTTTGAGGGGATTTTCCAAAACAAGTCACCAGAAACAGAATCTGAAGAGTGAAGTTACCAGGGCAAGGAGAAAACACAAAAGAGTTTGATACTATCCAGGTAGCATGTATATAAGGAGAAGTGTTCTGAATAGAAACAGAAAAAAAAAAAAAAAGTAGGCTGTTTGTTTGACTTCTAAACTATGACTGCACAGAGCAAGTCTGCAGGATGCCCATTAGAAAACTATTAGGAAACTAAAGAACTGAGAGGACATTTCAGAGTTTGCATTATGGGTCCAATCTAAATGGAGAGACCCTGTTTTTCAGTTCAATCCCTATAATGACCAGTCCCAGGAGTGAGACTCAAACTCAAGGAACAAAAGTGACACAGGATAGACACATTTACAATCATGGCAGATTTTATCACACCTCTCTGAGTAATTGAGAAAACAAACAGATAAAATACCAGTAAGAATTTAATGATATTAAATAACACAATTAACTTCCTTAAACGATACATGTAAAAAATCAAATCACTCTTGGGCCATACCCCAGAATGCACATCCTTTTCAAAGGCCACAAGGATCATTACCAAAAAAGGTACTGTTGTGGCCCAAAAATGTCTTAACAAAGAATTGAAATTATAAATTCATGTTAGCAGACCACTGCAAAATTAATTTGGAACTCAGTAAAACAAAAATGACTAGTATACACCCAGAAATTTAGATAATAAAAAAACACACTTAACAAAAAATAAAAATAAATAAAAAAAAATTTAACAAAAAACTCCATAGGTAAAGGAAGAAATCACCACAGAAAATAGAAAACATTTTCTGCTTAATTATAAAAGAAAGTATGGCAAATTGAATCTTGTGGATTGCAACTAAAACAGGGCTTAGATGGATATATAGATTTAAATTCAGATTCTAAAATGAAGTAAGTTTAAAAATAAAGGACCAAACTATATGTCAGCAAGCTAAAACATTAAATCATAGGAAAGTAGAGAATGAAAATTTAGACCACAAACTTGCAATTTAATAGACTTGCTATAGAATATGGTTCTTGAAAAAGATCATAAAATTGATTACCTCTAACAATATTGACAAGGAAAAAAAAGAAAACACCTGAAATTAAAATAATAGCAATTAAACAAGATAATCACTATAAATCTTAAAGGCATTACATGGTTAAAAAAAAAGAATATCAACTTCTTTATGCTAATAAATTTTAATTATTTTGAAATGGAAAAATTACATGAAGTGCAAAAGGCTTCAAAACTGCAACCATTTAAGTAGAAATTTGAGTAGTCAAATCTTTGACAAATTCAAGTCTCTAGTTAAATACATCCTGAAACACACCAGACCCAAGTGGTTTCATTGGTGAATGCTTTGAAATGTTCAATGAAGAAAGAAATAACAATCTTATGTACAATCATTTAGATGTAAAAAAAGAGAGAGCACTTCCTGTTCATTTTATAAAGTCAGCAAATCATGATTCTAATTCTAACAAAGGTACTACTAAGAAAGAACACTGCATGCCAATATATCTCCAATCTATTAGCAAAGAGAAGCCAGTCAGCAATAAAAATATGTTAGCTCTGCTGTGGGATGTAGAAATCAGGAAAGAAAGGCAATCCCAATTTTACAAACAGAAAGATCCAGCTTAATTTCAATTTCCTATTTTTTTTTTGGCACAGTGGGGATGAGTTCACAAAGAAATAATTGAGCCAAAATTTGAGGAGAGACAGTAGCTACAGGAACAAAGGGGACATAAACACTCACTCAGTGGGGGTAGATTCAACTGGACATGCATAGGAAGAGTTCAGCTAGAATAGTTGACCAACTGGTTAAGGCTGAGTCAGGACTAATAATAATTGGGGGCTGCAGAAATTGGGGGAATGCACCAAATTTTCCTGGCTTTCCTTCATATGCTGGTTTGAATATATTATGTGCCCCACAAAAGTCGTGTCCTTTAATGCAATCTTGTGGGAGCAGAATTGCTAGTATTTGATTATGGTGGGATGTTTGATTAAGTTGTTTCCATGGAGATGTGACCCACCCAACTGCAGTAAGACCTTTTGATTAGATCATTAATATGGATGTGTGACCCCACCCATCCAGTGATTAGTTCACTGGAGTCTTTTAAGAGAGCTCACGGAAGAGGCAAAGCTCAGAAAAGCTGAGAGAGACATTTTAGAAAAAAGCTAAAATACATAGCCCCAAGTTTGCCATGGGAGAGCAAGCAAAGATGCACAAGAGCTAAGAGATGAAGCCCACATTTTGCCTCAGACAAGCTAAGAGAGGACTCCCAGATTCTCAGAGAGAAATGCCCTAGGAAACCAAGCAGAGGAGCTGAAAGAAGCTAAGAGATACAGAAGCTCAGGAACATTTTGGAGGAAAGCCATTTTGAAATGCAACCTGGGAGCAAAGAACCAATAGATGCAGCCATGTGCCTTTCCAGCTGCCAGAGGGTGTTCCAGACACAATTGCCCTTCCTTCAATGAAGGTATCCTCTTGTAGATTGCCTTAGTTTGGACCACTTTTATGGCCATAGAATGTAATTTTGTAACCTAATAAATCTCCTTTATAAAAGGCAATCCATTTCTGATATTTTGCATATGGCAGCTTTAGCAAAACAGAACACTCCACAAACCAATATGGTGCTCTCAGAAAGAGACTGTGAGAGTTCCAGAGGATGAACCAGCTGGACAAGGTCTGCTAAATCCACAGGGGACTGTGCACCTGGTGAAACCAGGAGTCTGCATTCTGAACGAGTGGAGTAAGTCTGCTGAATATCTGGGAGCCATGCTGCAGTGTGGGAGGAAACCATGGATTGGCATTTGGAGTTAGATAGTTCTTTTTTAAAAAAATAAAAAAGCAAGCTGCTGATACAGCAGTGAGAACCACACAGTGAATCATGGCAGGAATGGGCTGTGGGTACACCTCAAGATCTGGCATGGATGATAGCCTTTTGTGTACCTGCTGCTAACTGTCTTCGAGCAAGGAAGGCAGAGGTTAGCCAAGAGAGGAAAAACCCACCCCTTACAGCCATCTTCCTGGCAGGCTGGGAACACTCTGCTTGGAGCCGGTGCCACAGCCCAGAGCACACCAACAAAAACCAAAGTGTGACAGGAAATGTTTCCAGCATCACATGCACATGCCACAATATCAGACATGACAACAGCCTTCTGCACACCCACAGCTAAGTGTCCTGGAGCTAGGAAGGTGGAGCTGTATGAAAAGGGGGAAATTAACATGCCACATACAGCCATCCTTTCAGCAGACTGGGAACACCCCTACATGGTCCAGCAACCCAGAACTTCCCCTAGGGGGCATGTGCACTTGTGATGTAGCACAGCCCTTCCCTCAGCAGAGGCCCTAGGAGGGCACAGCTTTGGAAGAGGGACCAAGTTGGAAATCCCAGGGACCATACACTAATACCAAGAACTTGTGTGTCAGTGGCAGAGACAATATGTGGTGAGACTGAACTGAAGATTTAGATTCTTGCAACAGCCTTAAATCTCCAGGAACATCTGGAAGATTTGATTATTAAAGTGGCCCTCCATCCCTAACTGCTCAGACACAAGCCCCATATTCAGGGTGGGCAGCACCAACTACACATGCAAACTTGGTGCACCAATTGGACCCCCACAAGACTCACACCTCCACACACCACAAAAACAAAGTTGGGGAGAACTGGCTTGAGGGGAATAGGTGACTCACAGATGCCATCTGCTGGTTAGTTAAAGTGTATGCCACCAAGCTGTAGATCTGAAAAATTAGAGACTAGTCTTTGAATTAGCCTACATATCCTAAAAGAACCATATCAAGTTAAGCAAAAGTCAAGAGGCCAAAAACAACAGAAAATTTTAAAGCATATGAAAAAACCAGATGATGATGGACAACCCAAACCCAAGCACCCAAATCAAAAGATCAGAGGAGACACAGTACTTGGAGCAATTAATCAAAGAACTAAAGACAAACAATGAGAGCATGGCACAGAATATAAAGGACATGAAGACCCTAGAAGAGCATAAAGAAGAAATTGCAAGAGTAAATGAAAAATAGATGATCTTATGGAAATAAAAGAAACTGTTGACCAAATTGAAAAGATTCTGGATACTCATAGTACAAGACTAGAGGAAGATGAACAATGAATCAGTGACCTGGAGGATGACAAAATGGAAAATGAAAGAACAAAAGAAAGAATGGGGAAGAAAATTAAAAAAATCAAAATGGACCTCAGGGATATGATAGATAAAATACAACATCCAAATATAAGACTGATTGATGTCCCAGTAGGGGAAGAGAAGAGTAAAGGTCTAGAAAGAGTGTTCAAAGAAATTGTTGGGGAAAACTTCCTAAACCTTCTACACAACATAAATGCACAAAGCACAAATGCCCAATGAACTCCAAATAGAATAAATACAAATAAACCAACTCCAAGACGTATTCTGATCAGACTGTCAAATACTGAAGAGAAGGAGCAAGTTCTGAAAGCAGCAAGAGAAAAGCAATTCACCACTTACAAAAGAAACAGCATAAGACAAATTAGTGACTATTCAGCCAGCCAACCATGTTGGCAAGAAGGCAGTGGCATGATGTATTTAAAATTCTGAGAGAAAAATTGCCAACCAAGAATTCTTTATCCAGCAAAGCTCTCCTTCAAATTTGAGAGAGAGCTTAAAATTTTCACAGACAAACAAATGCTGAGAGAAGTTGCTAATAAAAGACCTGCCCTACTTCAGATACTAAAGGAAGCCCTACTGACAGGAAACAAAGAAAGGAGAGAGAGATATGGAAAAAGTTTCAGTACTAAAGAGATTCAATTTTGGTTCATTAAAGGCCAATAAGAGAGAGACAGAAAAATATGTCTGACAAACCTAATCCAAAGGATAGGATGGCTGATTCAATAAATGCCTTCAGAGTAATAACATTGAATGTAAATGGATTAAACTCCCTAATTAAAAGATATAGCTTAGCAGAATGGATCAAAAATATGAACCATCAATATGTTGAATACAAGAGACTCATCTTACACTGAGGGACACAAAGAAATTGAAAGTGAAAGGATGGAAAAAAAATATTTCATGCAAGCTACAGACAAAAGAAAGCAGGAGTAGCAATGCTAATCTCAGATAAAATAGGCTTAAATGTAAGGATGCTATGAGAGACAAAGAAGGCCACCACATACTGATAAAAGGGACAATAGAAGAAGAAGAAACAACAATCATAAATGTTTATGCACCCAATCATGGTGCCACAAAATACATGAGAGAAACACTGGTAAAACTAAAGGAAGCAGTGGATGTTTCCACAATAACTGTGGGAGACTTCAACACATCACTCTCTCCTATAGATAGATCAACCAGACAGAAGACCAATAAGGAAATTGAAAACCTAAACAGTCTGATAAATGAATTTGATTTAACAGATATAAATATAGAACATTACATCCCAAATCACCAGGATACACATTCTTCTCTAGTGCTCATGGAACTTTCTCCAGAATAGACCATATGCTGGGACATAAAACAAGCCTCAATAAATTAAAAAAAAAAAAAAATTAAATTATTCAAAGCACATTCTCTGACCACAATGGAATGCAATTAGAAGTCAATAACCATCAAAGATTAAGAGAATTCACAAATACCTGGAGGTTAAACAACACACTCCTAAACAATCAGTGGGTTAAAGAAGAAATAGCAAGAGGAGTAGCTAAATATATAGAAATGATTGAAAATGAGAATACAACATACCAAAACCTATGGAATGCAGCAAAAGTGGTACTGAGGGGGAAGTTTATAGCACTAAACACATATATCAAAAAGGAAGAAAGAGCTAAAATCACAGAACTAATGGAGCAACTGAAGAAGCTAGAAAATAAACAGCAAATTAATCCAAAACCAAGTAGAAGAAAAGAAATAAAAGGGATTAAAACAGAAATAAATGACATAGAGAACAAAAAAACAATAGAGAGAATAAATAACACCAAGAGTTGGTGCTTTGAGAAGATCAACAAGATTGACAAGCCCCTAGCTAGACTGACACAAGTAAAAAGACAGAAGACCCATATAAACAAAATAATGAATTAGAAAGGTGACAAATCTTGACGATGATTGTATAAAAATGTAGCTTATGAGGGGTGACAGTGTGATTGGGAAAGCCATGTGGACCACAGTCCCCTTTGTTCAGTGTATGGATGGATGAGTAGAAAAATGGGGGCAAACAAAACAATACAAAACAAAACAAAACACCCAGTGTTCTTTTTTACTTTAATGATTCTCTTCCACTTTAATTTTTATTCTTATTACTTTTGTGTGTGGTAATGAAAATGTTCAAAAATTAATTTTGGTGATGGATGCACAACTATATCACAGTATTGTGAACAATTCATTGTTCACGCTTTTTATGACTGCATGGTATGTGAATATATCTCAATAAAATAGAATTATTAAAAAAAAAAAGAAAAGACTGGAAAGACCCCCAAAGAGTGGATCATTGTTGTGCAGAGCTGAGAGAGAGGAGGAGAAGCTGTGCAGAGGATGAAACAAATTCCACTTGTTCCTTCTCCATTTCCACTATTAAGGAAAAACCTAAAATTTGAGGGGTAAGTTTAGCCACTACAACTGCTCTTCTGGCAATCATGGGCGATTCTTTGCAATAGGGAAAAGGGAACAAGGTGGAATTGGGACTCTATTTCTGGGGGAAGAGCAGAATTACATGCCAACCTCACAATTCTCGTTGGGAAGGGTCATGAAAATTGAGATGAACACACCACTTAGGACCAGAGACACAGTGCAGGCCTCAGATGAGGTTAATCAGCACATGAGACGGCATGTTCCATTACTCTCCCTCACCATTGCTCTACACCAGCAAGCTAAAGAGGTTCAAATAACAAGTAACAGCAGAATAGTGGATGAGGGACAGAGGAGTAACAGGAACATGCAAAGAAACCCTCTGAGACACAGCACAAAGAAAAGTACTAGAACTCAGATCAGATCAACCAGATATTGTTCCAGTAAACTATTCCACACCCTAGACATAAAGCATTACATTGTGCTGCACTGAAAATAATCATAGTAATAAAAACCAGATCTTGTACCCAGCCTAACTCCTAATTAGGTTAAATGAAACCTCTCACTATAGGCCTACCAAAAGGAAAGGCCAACTCATTTTCAGACATAAAATGTATCTAGTTCAATCTCTAATATTTTACAAAACATGTCCATCTTTCAACAACAACAAAAAATATGAGGTGGTATGTGAAAAAGCAACAAAAAGTCACTAGCTGCCAGGAGATAAAGCACTTAATCAGAATCAGACTCAGATATTACATAGATTGCAACTATCTGACAGGAATTTAAAATAACTCTCATTAATAAGTTAAAGACTATACCTGAAAATATAAGTATCAGGCAAGATTATACAGAAATTTCAGCAGAGAGATAGACAGTGCTACTGAGGAACCAAATGGAAATATTATAAAGAAACAGCACATTAGTAGAGAAGAATGCCTTCAGTAGGTTGAGCAGTTGAATCATCACAGCTGAAGAAAGAATCAATGAAGTTGACAGTAGATCAATAGTAATTATTCAGACTCTAACACATAAAGAATATGAAGAGAAAAATACAACAAAACAGCAAGAACAGAGAGACCATATCAAACATAAAGCTGGAATCCAAGAGGAAGAGAGAGAAAATAGGCCATACTTAATAGTTGAATAATGGATACAAAATTTCCAAAGTTCATGAGAAACTCCAAAATCACAGAGTTGATAAGGTTACAGAACACAAAGCAGGACAAATAATAAAACAAACATACACAACAATCATAGGCATATTATATTCAAACTGCTGAAACAACAAAGAAAAATATGAAAAAAGCCATAGAAAAAATAAATGGTGACCTGTGTTTTAGTTTTCTAGGTCAGACTTAACAAATACCACAAACTCAGTGGCTTAAAACTATAGCAATATATTGCCTCACAGATTAACAGACTAGAAGTCTGAAGTTAAAGGATCAGCAGAGCCATAATTCCTCTCAAATCTGTCTATTTCTAGTGGCATCTTGCCAGAAATCTGCAGCAATCTTTGCCTTCAGTACATGCTATCTCTGTTTCCTGCTGACTGTGTCCAAATTTCCTTGTCTTATGAATATGCTAGTCATATTGGATTAAAACCTACCCCAGTCTAGTTTGGCCTCATCTTATCTATAACACCACCAAAGATCTAAATCCAAATACGATCACATCTATGGAACCAGGAGTTGGAAATTATACATATATTTTTCATGAATACTATACATGACACTATTTAAGCCAGAAAACCTTGGAGGGACATTTTTAAAATTCTGAAAGAGAAAAGAATTGTCAACTAAGAAATCTATGCCCAGTGAAAACGACATTAAAAATTAAGGGAGAAATATTTTTTTTTCAAGAAAACAAAAGCTGAAGGCACTGATTGTCAGCAGATGTGCTCTATGAAAATGTTAAAGGAACTTCTTCAAGCAGAAAAGATAAGATATCAGACTGAAACCTGGATCTACACAAAGAAACAGTGATGAAAATGGAATAAACCAAGTTTCAGTTGAAATCATTTTTTTATTTAATTGCCTTGATGTAAAACAGATGATCTAAATAAAAAAAATAGTAGCAAGGTATTTTGTGTTTATACCATACATAAATATTAAGCAAGCAATAAAAATGGCACAAAAATGAGAAAAAGGAACAGGAAATATACATTTCGAAGTTCCTTACAAATGAGCCAGATTAAATAGCATAACATTATTTGAAGGTAGACACTAAATAGTTAAAGATGTATACTGTAAACTCCAGAAATCCATTAAAAAATTTAGATTAAGTAATAACGACCAAATAAAGGAAAAAAATTGGAATAAAAATATTTCAGTTAACACTACAGAAGTCAGAAAAGGAGGAAAAATAAACAGAACAGATGGAACAAATTATAAAGAGCTAACAATATGAAAGATTTTAATTCAATCCTATCATTTGTCACATTAAATGTGAATAGCATAAACATATTAGTTAAAAGACAGACATCATAGGATTGGGCATGAACAATTCCCATATATATGCTGTCTGCAAAAATTCTACTTATAATGCAATGACATGGACTTCACATCAGGCCAAATGGTGCCTGTACAGTGTTAGCTGGTTGGGGTTGTTGATGTGGCTAGAGGGTGAGGTCAGGGGCAGGTACTACCTCTTACCTCACTGTCCCTTAGCACTGCCTGGACATTGCACCTTAGGGCAGCACCATGAAGATATGGACTTCAGAGCACATCTTTGACTTATTGGTGCAGCAACAACCAAAACATATGTGCAGGAACATTCAGTAGTTGATCCTGCAGAGAGAATAATGGAACTTAATCTACTAATATTTCATTTACAAATATGATTTCAGTAGATGAGAGACTTATATACAAACCACATTCTCAAGACCCAGAAAAAACTGTTTTGAATCAAAAAGCTATAATCATTGTGAAAGGAGTCAGCCTCAGCAGTTACCTGGAAGGACTGACGGAAAGTAAAAATTTTTTTCAAAAGCTAGTAAAAGCCAAAAAGCAATGGGTTGGGTAACATAAAAATTAAATGCTGAGATTGAAGAATTGATATCTTCAGCAAGAGGAAGCATAAGGACACTGATAGTGGTGGTAGCATTTGTAGAAGAAATGACAATGAAAATTGGTGTATAACATTGGATTCCCCAGTCTTTCCAAGCTGGCTATATGTTATTAAAAACAACAACAACACAACAATATTTTAGGTAGACTTTTTTGTAATAAGATGGAGAAAGGGTATATTACTTTTGATGAAAACAAAGAGGAGATGCAAGGCTTCTAAATAAGAGACCACCTGAAATTTGAAATGACCTGTTATTTGAAATGACCTGTTATTTGAAATGACCATCTAATTTTAAGGGTTCCAGTTTTTATGTTAAAATTTTACAATTTTTGAAAAAGTACCTTGAAGTTGGTATTGTCATAGTGAATCTCCTTAAGGCAGAATTTTAAAGCTTTTCATGCATTGGAACTCTACCTGGCTTTGGACCAACCCCAGAAAAAAGCAGAGCCACATTTTATACATGTATGTGATTGCCCTACTGCACTAAATTTCAACAACTTACATGAGAACTCATTTTAAAAGGAGAAATTTTAAAAGCATGTCAATTTGTATTTTAAAAAAATTGCTCTGCTCTAAGCCACCATTAAAAACCAGTGTTTAGATTTGGTACTTAAGTAATATTTTTGGAGTGAAAATTATCACTATAGTAATATATGACTCCAACAGAAATATGATTTTATTGTATTAAAAGAGGACTGTACTGATTTGCTAAAGTTTTGTATTACCTTCCTTGTATTTGTACTTCCAAAAGTCTTTATGATTTACTATGTTGTACGGTGGGCTGGTTATGTTAACTGAAGAAATAAAGTCATTTCCCAAATTTTGCAGCACTGTAAACTTCAAAAGAAGAACAGCTAGCTGTTCACATCTTTTAGCATTTCACATTTGTCTAACTTATAAATTGCCATGTGTCAAAATCATGCTTCTGTAATTGCTAAAGCATATGTCAGGTTATTTGAAGATAATTACTTTTTGAAGTAATTGTGACCACAAAACATGTATTTACATGAACAGCTGTACATCATTTGAAATTTCTCAAATACAAGTTAATGTATGTACATAAACCACAAAGACTATATCAAACTATTTCAAACATTAGCATTTTTTCTACTGAAAATATTATTTGGCTTAAAACTACTTAGGACACTTGTGAAAGCACATTAAATCCAGTAAGGTTTCTGATTATTTTTTGTAACAAGAGATGGTTTTTGCAACTGAAATAACATTTCTGCTCAACAACACTGCTACATTTTTGATATTTGATAAAATGTCACCTTGTATAATTCCTATAAATTATACTTGTTCTGACAAAAGTGTTAGGTCCTAATGATAAAAGGTTTCTAAGCAAAAAACGAAAAGTCTCTTATTTAGAAGCCTTGCATCTCCTCTTTGTTTTCATCAAAAGTCATATACCCTTTCTCCGTCTTATTACAAAAAAGTCTACCTAAAATATTGTTGTGTTGTTGTTGTTTTTAATAACATATGGCCAGCTTGGAAAGACTGGGGAATCCAATATTATACACCAATTTTCATTTTCATTTCTTCTACAAATGACAGGGTTATGCTAAAAATAAAAAAAAAGAGAAATTTTTATCATGCCCACCCAAACAAAAAGAAATATGGAGAAGTTATATTAATTTTATTAAAAGCAGAATTTGGAACATAAGTACTGTGGGAGATAGAGGACATTACATAATAATGAAAAAGTTACTAAGAATACAAAACAATCCTAATGTGTATTTACATAACAATAAGGCATCAAATATGTGAGGCAAAACCTGATGGATTTTGAGAAGAAATAAACAAATCTACAAATGTAATGACTCCAAAACTCACAACACAATAATTGACAGAAATTCAGTAAGGAGGTGGCAAATCTGAACTCTATCTAAAAACAGACTTAATAAAATCTAAACTAAAAAACTCTTGTTACAAAAGATAGTCCAAAAGGAGAAAGTAGCACAAGCACAGTATAATGGTAGGAGAAAAGCAAGGTGCATGCAGCCAAAATTTGCTTAATGTTGCACCATCACCCTCATTTCTGTGGATCAGGGGAGCACTTCCGTCATCACATTAAAACACAACCAACATTATTGCAGCTATCACATCTGTTTTTTGTTGTTGTTTTTTCCCTATCTATCATTTTTTTTTTACACCACATCCCACTATAACCTCAACACACATGCATTTTTGTGTTCCATCCTTTCTGGCAAAAGGTTGTGAATAATTTTTTTTTAATGATTCCCTATGTGATTTGGGTGTGAGTACCTGAACCCCTAAATCCCTGAACATCAAAATTCCTAATGATGGCTAGTATAACCAGGAGCTTTCAGCTATTTTATTTATCTTCTTGACTGTCTGGATTGGTTCTATAGTGTTAGCGTGCCAGCCCTCTGTGACTGCAGATCCTAAGGATCAACATTCTACAGACAAAAGGTGTGTAATTTGACTTAAAGTCTGTTATATTGAATTCCTTTCTTCCTGTCATCTGTACCCATCAAGTTGAAACAGTGTTCCTCACTACCTCAGAATCAGTATTTAATGCTAATTTTGGTATTTATCAACAATACATCACATTGCATTTACAATATTATATCAAGTATGTGAATCAAGCAATGTATTTTAAATGGAATTTAAGAATTTATAGCTAAAGATGAGTGTTTGCCTTTTGATATTGGGAAAGTGATTATTTTTTTCATGATTTTTTGCTTCCAAATTTCAACAATAAGCATGCATTTTTGTGGCTGTCAGAAAAAAATTAAAACATGAAAAATTAAGTAAACAGTGTGATATTTCCTGCAAAACAAATCCAACTTGATAAACATTGTTTTTAAAAATCTGATTGTTTGATTTTAGAGACAACAACCATTATTCTACAAAAATTTACATAAATTATAAAGTAGAATTTAACCTAAAATATAGTTACTGTAAGTAAAATAATAACTAAGTTGCAGAAAGAAAACCAATTACAACTACTAAAAAATGTTTTATGAAAATAAAATATTTCTTAAAACCTGTGAATATACATAACCATGTGAATTCAAAGAAATGTATATATTCCTCATGAATGTAATTGAGTTCATTGTAGAAAATTGGAAACTATCAATAAGGTAAAATAAATTCCAGATCTCAAGGCAACATTTATAAATATTTTGTCTTTATCTTTAGTTTAATTTTCTGAATAAAATGTTATAACCATTTAAATATGTATTTATTTGAATATGTGTGTATTCCACTATTGTTCTTTATTATGTAAATATTTTCTCATATTAATGTGGTTTTAATAAAATAGAATTTAAATTTTATGTATTGTTTTCATAGGATTTCATAGGATTTCCAATTATTAAAGAGCTTATAATTAATGTTACATTTATATTTACATAATTCCATAAGGAACATGCAAATTATATTCAGTTGTATTTAAACTCTTTAGTTTAAATTAATTTTCTTTTTAAAAACTTCTATTCTTGTTGATTTGTTTATAAATGAAACTATACAGGGCAAGGATTTAAAAGAGGCATAAATGATAATAAGATAAGGAAAACTCTCCAATATTTAAACTTTGAAATATTAAGTGTGTCTTCAGTTCTCATAATGTAGCTCTGTGTGTGGCAGGACTGAGCTGTGGGATTTGAGTAAATAGCAGCTATCACAAGCTCCCATGATTCTCAGTAGACCATCACACATCTCACCTCATGCCATTGCACCTTCCCACCATTGCTTATGTGGAGATGGATGAAATATACAACCACATATTAGCACATGAGTGGCTCATTTTTATTCCATAAAAATAGCTTCTTTTCAACCAATTTGCTAGGATGGTCAAAAGAGACATTCAAATGCACAAATGACCACTTTATGATTTTATTTGTATCATGAAAAGAGTAATTTGTGCCTACTTGCCTGCAGGTGTCACTTAAGATGAGAAATGTACTGTAGACAATAACAAGCAGGACAGACAATCAAAATACTTAGGTGGAAATAGCAATAAAATAGTAACAAAATAGCAATGAACCCAAAGTGAGGTGATCCTTCTTCTCTTCATTTGTATGGAATAGAGTTCCACAACAGAGCTTGATGGGAAGAGGGCACAGGGTTATTAGAGCAACCTAACCATCCACACCGTGTGATTTCCTACCCCCAAGAAAATTCTATCCACCCTAATGCCCAGAATCTTAAATTTTGCCTTAAATTCTAATGTTAAGTTTTATTGTGGGTGTTGTTTTAGATTTACTCAAAATTAAAAAGATAGTACACGGAGTTCCTTTCTTCACCAGCTTATCTTATTGTCACCAGCTTATAGTATTATGATGAATGTGTAGCAACAAAGAAGCCAACATTGGTACATTACTTTCAACCAAATTCCAGAAATTATTAGGATTTTATTTGTTTTCCTTAAGTATTCATAAGACATTTCTCTGTTCCAGGTTTCCTTCTAGGATTCCATATCATAACTGGTTTTCTTGTTCCTTAGTCTCCTTTAGTCTGTGAAAAATTTTCAGTCCTTCCTAGTTTTCATGACCTTGGCAGTTTTGAGAGGTACTGATCACATAGCACACAAATATTCCTTAATTTGGGTTGGTCAGATGTTTTCTAATGATTAGTCTGAGTTTGTAGTTTGTGAAGTAAATTAAAACAAAGGTGTAATGGCCTTCTCATTATATCCTATCAGGGGTACCGGTTATCAATATATCACTGATAATGATAAAATGATTACCTGGCCAAGTTTCTATACAATAAAGTTACTGTTACTCACTGCTACCACTCCATACTCCATTGTTCAAAAATTTCATCTTGTGCAGGCCACTCATGGTAGGAGGGATTAAGTCCCATGTCTTTAAGCACAGAGTAGTTCCATAATTCTTTGGATTTCTTCTGTAAGGAAGATTCCTCCCATCTCCCCCATTTTAAAAATTATTCATTTTTATGTATACAGGATGGATTGTGGAGATTTATTTCATACTTTGGTTTTAATCTAATACTACATTATTTTTATTGTGCTTGAATTTTTCTGGTTTTGGTCATTCTAATTTTCCTCAGGTTGGCTTATGGGTGCTTTTGACATATCTCCATCATATATATATATATATATATATATATATATATATATATATATATATAGTACCTTCTAACTTTTTGACACTACTGAATGCTCCAGGCTGAATATATATTCCGTGCCCCAATCCTAGAATTAGCCATTTCTCCATGGATTTCTGATTCCTTTACTGGAGAATGGTCTTTAGAAAGAAACCAAGATATGGGCATTGTGTGTGCTCCTTGCTACTGGTATGTCATTGCTTCTAGGTCCTCTCAGCAGACAGAGTTGGGCAATATATGAATGGATATTAATTCATGTGAACACACATTGAAAATTGTATCTATATTAAGCTTAGCATGAGTTTACACTGACGTCTCCAATTCTAAACCAGGACAAAATATTTCATTCTAGCTTTCCTTTCTCATTTATCTGTAAACTTCCTCATCAACACTGAAAAGCCTGAATCCCACTCTCAGCCATCCCTTTATTAATTTCTTCACCCCGCATATACATGCAAAGAAATTGTATAGTTGTTAACCCATATTCCTATGAGCAACAAATTTACCAGTCACATACAGTGATAACACACAATTACTTTTGTCCATACCTTATACTTTCCAGTCAAAATTGTAAAGTTCTAAAGTTATTTAGGGCAGTTCTTTTTTTCCCTCACCTGTTTCAGTGTAATTATGCATTATATTCATATAACAATTATTTTTTCTTCAACTGCCCTGACACCCCAGTTGATGTTTTATTTGTTTGCCTGTTTGTGATTAAGCTTGAAAATATTTAAAGCAAATATTTCCAGGGTACATTTCTATGGGTTTTGACAAATGCATATATTTAGATATCCATCAGTCCCATGCCTTACAGAACAGTATGAAGATTAATTTTAATGCCAAATTTTCAATATATAAAAAAAATCACAGGGCAATTTGTAACATGATATTCATTTGTCGTATACAGTTAGTAATGGTATTTTACCATAGCTGCTTCAGTTCTATACAGTTACATGTAATATTACTGATACACTTAAAGAACTCTTATACTTCTTGATCCCTTTCCTTGTCTGCTCATCCAATACTGTTTAGAATGTGGTTTGTATTCATCCCCTTGATGTTTTTAACTTTCACACCATAAGTGTATGATTATTTTTTATTTCAATGTATGAAAATATCATCATAATAATGGTAGTTTAATTTACTTTTCTGCTCAAAATTATGTTTCTGAAATGTTCATACGTAAAATTCATTTTGTTAATGTAGCCACTGAATAGAACTGCCTTGCATTAAAATATTATAATTTATTTTCCAATTCTATATTTATAGACACCTAAGTTGTTTCCACTGACTCTCTTTCAAAGAGTGTTGCAATGAGTGCCCTTCAGCATGTATCCTGTGTATGTGAAACTTTTACTAGGGCATATACATAGAACAGAGTTTGCTAAGTGGTACAAATCCATCTTCCATTTCTTTAAAAATGGCAATTTAAACTTACATAACAACCTCTTAAGTAGTCAGTGTGTGACTCCTGGAAAACATATGTAGAAGAAATTGTAGGGATTTTTTTTTTTTTTTTTTTTGGAGGCTGGGGTGGGATAGAAGATTTATCGTGGAGAATAATTGAGAGCACCTACAAATATTTGGAGAACCATTGTGTTGAAGAAGGATTAAATTTGTCCTACAAAATCACAGATAGAGGGACCATTTAAACATTCTAACAATAACCGTCTCATGAAAAGTGGGCTCTTTCTGATTGATGGAACCATCCTGAGGCTAGGTGATCATTTGGAATATTGTAAGAACGTTTCATCAACAGTTGGAAATTTGGAAGTTGAAAAATTTTTTGCTGACTAAGAGCCAAATGGAAACCAAATACTCCTTTACTTTCAGATATACCAACCTGGTGGTAAAAGTTGTATTTATTTATTTGTCTCCCTGGAAAACTTATTTTGCAAAATATAATTAGTCCCACTGAATGGTAACCAACAAATCTCTGAATGGTGATTTTTCACTTGTCCAGTGAGATCAGTACACTGGCATCAGGATAGAAGGTCTATTGCACTATTTTAGGAAATTGCAGT
Source organism: Choloepus didactylus (assembly GCF_015220235.1). Classification (NCBI taxonomy): domain Eukaryota; kingdom Metazoa; phylum Chordata; class Mammalia; order Pilosa; family Megalonychidae; genus Choloepus; species Choloepus didactylus. The sequence continues at coordinate 150,671,398 of NC_051310.1, read as the reverse complement.
TTTATGGCTGAAGACAGAGTGGAAGTGTCTTCAATAGCTCATGATGGAATATGGGGTTTGACTTTAGCTCAGTTTAGTTTGGGAGGTTAGGATAAAAGGCATTAACTCAAGGGGGTATTGCTAATATTTTCAATATGAATAATCACTGGTGAAAGGAGAGCTAGAAGAGTTGGTGAAATAAGTAAGGACTTGGGGAATTACCACATGTGAAAGTATTGTAAATGAATTTGAATATATTTTCTTGGAATACAGAAAAATGGATCAAACTATCTTTTAATGCAATCTTGATAATTAGAATGGGTGGACTCACTTTGTCTCAAGTTGGGAACTTTGTATAGAAGATTTAAATTCCTAATCTCTTTGTTCTTGTGACTCCCTGGCTGCTCTGGATTTTGGGTGGGCTGATAGGAATGGGATCAGAATCTGATGAATAGAGGTATGTATGTTACAACCACAGTACATGGTATATGCCCTTTCTCTGTTCATTGTATGCTTTCTATTGAGAGGAAATTTAGGCATTCATTAAACAAATGTTTATTGACTGTCAAAATGTACTGGAACAAAGAAAGGAGCTCTCACACAAAGCAGAAAAACAACCATTATATGGTTTTGTAGTTTTTGTCTCTAGTCTTATGGGAATGTAAATTATTAAGATAACTTAAGAACAAGAAAAATTTTTCATGCTTTATTTTTTCAGAATTTTACTGCCACGTTTTAGCATTGAAGATTAATGTAAGATTAATTTTCCATGTATCTAACTTGTTCCTACATCAGAAGGGGAAAATCCTCTTATGACGTATTTTGTGATCCGAAAACCTTTTTTTCTTTGGTGTACACTGGCAGTAAGAGAGTAAATGGTTCATTAATCAAAGAAGCTGCTGGATGCCCTCAGAATTGTCAAAGGAATTTTGAGTGACCATTCCATAGACTTCACGTGTTCCCATTACATAATCACCACTGAACTCAGACCTAGAGATGAAAACAGCTTTAGAAATAATCAAGCACTATTTTCTAAGTAGTAAGTGAAAGATTAGTAAATTATTTTACTAGCATGTTTGCCTCATATATTGATAGGAAAGAAATATAACATTGACTTGACCTGTAATAACTATATCAATAGATTGATGGAAGTTATGGTGTAGAGGCTTTTCAGTTATTTCCATTATATTAAAAATGAAAATTGAAAATCTTATTTTTCATTATATATTGGAAAGACAGATATTATATGGAATTATGAGATGTTCATAAACATCATTGTTGTTCAGAAATAATTGAATAACACACATTAGAATAATGATTGCTTTCACCTCATATAATATGATTTAAAACCTCATGTTCCTTTCTCTCTCTCTTCTTTCCTCTCAATCATTGTTCAAAATTTCCCTTCCACTGAATGCTATTTCTTCCCCAGACAGGTATATATCATCACATATTCAGAAACACAATCTATGATATCAAATCCCTAATTAGCTTCTAAGCATTGTCTTGATTTTCCTTTTATATGTGTGCTATGCTAATGACACTCCAGAGAACATAAGGGGTTACACTGAAGTCTGTGCCTCTCATCCATGGATGCTGAAAATTTTTGTTTCATTGATAGCTGCAGATATTAAAAGGCATGGGACAAGGTTGGAGCTCTACCTCCCTACGATCTCAATTCAGTCAGAAGAGAGAGCAGAGAGAGGCTATTGTCCTCACCTTCTTTCATAATCTGCTCAGGTTTGTGCTGTTTTGTTAATAGCTATTGTACAAATACCTGACCCTGAAGATGCATGATGCCTGTAAGAAACAGATGATTGCCTTTTCTAAAACCAGGCTTGTCTTACCTGCTTGATTGTCTGCATTGTTTCCATCAATGCAGGTAGAGGCACTAATTTTGCACATTGAATACATTTGTTGTTTGGTAATCATATTTTCAAAAGCCAGATAGCCATACAATATTAGAGTTTAGAAGGAAGAATTCACCCCCTTTGTTTTGAAGAGAAACTGAGTGCCTGAGAGGATTTGTGATTTATCTAAAATTTGAAAAGCTTATCATTTACAATGCTGTCTGTTTATTGAAGACTTGAGAGTAAGAATATAAAATAACTAATGAAAGTAAGAATCACCTTCTCTGCAACTAATTAAGGAAAATGTCTACCCCATATGTGATGCTGTCTTTGAAAATTTTGTCACTACTCTAGTAAAATCCATTGCACTATTATAGGACAAAGTGTTTGATTCAATTATGTGATGATTACATACAATGCATCCCTGGAAGGAGGGAGATATTTCTCTGCATTTTAAACTGAAGGGAAAGTGAGATTAAAGAAGGAAAAAACCTAAATATTTTTAAACATGGTTTTGAGGAAATGGTCCAATTTCCTCATACCTCAGTGACTTTATGAAGAAAACTGGAGGTACTACTTAAAATATTTTTTCAGTACTTGTGATTATTTATTAAAACTTTTTCTGACCAAAATGAGGGCTTGTATGCAAAAAAAAATCCTAATTGAAATTGTTAATCTTTCCTTTGAGATAAGTGTTTTAATACCTTGAAGGTTTCCATTCATATTTCTGGAGGTTAAATTGGAAGGTAGCACTCTACTAATATATACAGTTGGATGGAGAACAGGAAGTAATCCTTTTCTTGTGGCCTTAGTGAGGCATGATTGGTTTTAGTTTCTAGAGGTCTCTGCAAGTTATTTTGAATGTTAACATTTTTCCTCCTTTACTTGCTTATAAACAAAAGTAGTCTGGCAACATTTATGCCAAATTCCAAGAACCGTGTGATATAGGCAAATTTGTTTTCTGTTTATTTGCATTTGTTTCACCAACCCCCTTTCCTCCGTCAGATTCCTGAGAATTTCCAGTGCTACCTTAATGCAAGGACATCCAGCAGGAAACTGCATCCAGCCCTGTCAGACTTCCTGGAAGGGAGCCCATCCTGGCTATGGACACTCCATGCATATTTCTTTCTTTATAAACAAACCTGCTTTATAACTCAGCTTCTCAATGTTGGGTCAGCATTTTTCCCAGCAAACTGTCAATCACTTTCTGAGATGTACTGATCATAATCAATGCGTCCTTTCTCTCCATTTCATCATCGGTAAGTGAAAGAAATTCATCATTATATTTCTAAGGACTATACATCATCACTGTCCTCTTGTTTACAGTGACTGACAGGTAAGAAGAAGGGAAAGCAGGGTGGAGGGAGCAGGTAATGAAGGAAAGATTCTGAAGATCTTTACATTGAACTGGTAGTGTTGGCATCTGCAAATTATATTTGTATTACCCACCAATCATAATATTTTAAAGTTAATGATTTTACAGTATGTTATTATACAAAAAACCTGAGAGTCAACCAGCAAATCCCTGAATGCATGTATTAATTCACCCTAAGATATAACAAACAATGAAAAAGTGGTTTTACTTGAGTACATCAGCAATGTGAAAATAAGTTCTGTGTAAGGCACTCCCTACTATCTTTAAGCAGTTTTAATTATAAAAAAAATTCCAGTACTTCAAGAATGTTTTAAATATGCAATCATTACAGTTTATTAAAATTCTCTAACCTATAAAATCTCTGAGGATACAGTTTTGATGCCTCTTTGAGGTTAATATTATTCTCAACATTTTGTACTTGTTATTCTCAACATTTTGTGCTTTAGAACAATGAGTCCTGCAAGGATAAATAAACTGTTCGATGTCATACAGCTGTCTGATAACACACCTGTGATTTTATCCTAGAATCTTTTATTTCAACACCTTTGTGTTTCTACTAGAGTATAGGGATTTTATCCAGCTTAAAAAGCAGTCACATTTTTAAGTGATAAAGTACTCTTACTTCATCTAGGAAAGAATATGTTGGAGATGAAGGGAAATGTAGACATAGATAGCAGTAAAAGGTCACCAAGTGACAATTATAAAGCTAACTGCTCTATCACCAGTTCCGAACTTTGAGTCCTAAATAAAGTAAGCATTAAAATCTTCTGAGTGAGCAAACAAAAATAATTGATATATATTAGAAAGAAATTTAAAGTTTCTTTTGCTCAACACCTTAATCTTGCATTCTAAATAATGGAGGTCTTGGTTTAAAAGCATTGTTCAATGTCACCAAGATAGTCAGTGACAGCAGAAGGTACAATCATATCTTTCTTTTTATTCATCAGTGTTTATCTTAGAAGCAATGATGAGATCTAAGCTTTGCTCCAGTTAATATCCATGACTGTTTAGCATATTCAATGGTAGTAATATTCTTTTATTAAGAAAATATCAATTTTTGTGATAAATATTAAATGCAAAATCATATTTCCCTTAATTCTGATCTATGGAAAGAGATATTTTCTGAACATAAATTCCAAAAACTCTTCTATTAGGATAGCAAAGTAGCAAAAGAAAGCCCTACATTATTGGTAGTCACTTAAAATGTAAATGAATTAAACACCCCAATTAAAAGCAGAGATTGGTAGAATGGATAAAAAAGCATAACCTAACTATATGCTATTTATAAGTGACTCACCTTAAATTTGAAGATGTAAGTAGGTTGAAAATGAAAGGATAGGAAAAATGTACAACATGCAAGTAGAAATCAAAGTGGAGCTGGGGTAGCTATATTAATATCAGATAGAATCATCTTAAAGTAAAATACCATTATGAGGATAAAAAAGGTCACTATATACTGATCAATTCAACAAAAAGATATAAAAATTTTAAATATTATACACTTGACAGCAGAGCCCCAAAATACATGAAGCAAATATTGACAGATTTGAATGGAGAAATAGACGGTTCTATATTAATAATAGGAGATTTCATTACACTACCTTCAGTCACAGATAGAATATTTAGGAAAAAGATCAGTAAGGAAATAGAAGACTTTAATGATAGTCTAAACCAGCTAGACCTCACAGATACGTAGAGAGAACTTCACCCAACAACAAGAGAACACACATTCGTACTACAGCACATGAATCATTCTCCAGGATAGACTATATGATAGGTCACAGAATAAATATCAGTAAATTCAAAAATTTTGAAATAATACAATATATCTTTTCTGACCACAAGGGAATGAAGCTGGAATCAATAACAGGAGTGAAATGGAAAATTCACAAATATGTGGAAATTAAACAGTGTATTCTTAAAGACATATAGGTCAAAGAAGAAATCACAAGAATAATTAAGAAATATCTTGAGGCAAGTAAAAATGAAAAAAAAAAAGAAAAAAAAAAACATACCAAAATATGGGGTGCAGAAAAGGCAGTTCTGACGGTGAATTTTATAGCTTTAAATGCTTACATTAAAAAAGAAGAAAGATATCAATTCAGAGATCTTACTCAAGCTAAAGGATCTAGAACAACAAGAACAAACTAAAACAAAAATGAGCAGAAGGAAATAAATATTTGAGTGGAAGTCAATTAGATAGAGAATAAGAAAACAGTAGAGAGAATCAACAAAACCAAGTTGATTAATTGAAAACATCAATGAAATCCACAAATGTTTAGGTAGACTCAAAAAGGAAAAAAAAAAAAAATAGAGAGGACACAAATATCTGAAGTCAGAAATGAAAAGGGGAACATTATTACTGAACCCACATGATAAAATGAACTAGAAGAGGATACTATGAACAACTGTATGTCAATAATTTGGATAATGTAGATGAAATGGAAAAATTCCTAGAAACACACAAATTGCCTACACTGACTCAAGAAGACCTTAACAAATGAATTACTAGTAAAGAGATTGAATCAGTAATAATAATAATTTGTTAATAATAATAATAGAAAAACAAGAAAGAAAAGGCCAGGACCAGATGACCTCACAGGGAATTTTACCAAACATTCCAAGAAAAATTAATACCTATCCTGTTGAAAGTCTTCCAAAAAATTGAAGAGGAAGCATGACCTAACTCATTCTATTAGGGTAACATCACTCTCATACCAAAGCTAGATAAAGATTCCAACAGACAACAGAACAGGATCTCTTATGAATATAGATGCAAAAATCCTCAATAATATATTAGGAAACCAAATTCAACAGACTTTCAAAAAAAATTGTACATCATCATTAAGTGGAATTCATCCCATATATTCAAGGGTGGTTCAACATCAGAAAATCAATAAATGCAATGCACCACATTACTAGAACAAAGGGGTAAAAAGTGATCATTTCAATTGATGCAGAAAAGGCATTTGACAAAATCCAGCAGCCTTCTTGATAAACACACTTAGAACATTAGTAACAAAAGGAAATTTCCTCAACATGATAAAGGGCATAGTTGAAAATCTCACAGCTAATTTCTGACTTAATGGTGAAAGTTGGAAAGCTTTCCCTCTAAGATAAGGAACAAAACAAAGGTACCCACTGTCACCACTGTTATCCAATAATGTACTGGAAGTTTTAGTCAGGGCAATTAGGCAAGAGAAAGGAACAAAAGACATCCAAACTTCAAGGGAAGAAGTAAAATTCTCTTTATTTGCAGATGACATGACCCTATATACAGAAAACCCTGAAAAATCTACAACAAAGCTACTGAAACTAAAATATGAATTCAGCAAAATGGCAGGTATGAGACCAAAATGCAAAATCAGTAGTGTTTTTATATACTAGGAATGAATAGAGGAAGAAATCAAGAAAAACAACAACAACAAAAAACATTTACAATAAAAACTGAAAGAATCAAATATCTAAGAATAAATCTAACCAAATCAAGTATCTAGGAATAAATTTTATGGTACACAGCAGACTACAAAATATCGCTAATAGAGATCAAAGAATACCTAAATAAATGGAAGGAAATTCCATGCTCATGGGTTGGAAGACTAAATATTGTTAAGATGTCAATTCTACTCAAAGTAATTTACAAATTCAATGCAATCCCCATCAAAATTCCAATAGCCATCTTTGGAGAAATGGAAGAGCCAATCATCAAATATATATGGAAGGGTAAAGAGCCTTGAATAGCCAAAGCCATCTTGCAAAAGAAGAATGAAGTTAGAGGATACACACATCCTGCTCTTAAAATTTATTACACCTGGGACCATGTTGCTCTGGCTCTGTGGTGCAGCACCCCTGCTGGGAGCAGCCCTGGTAGGAGATCCAGCAACTGCATGAATCCTTCCCTGGTTTGGACTCTCTCTGGCTACTCCTCTGCTGTGTCCCTTCAGCCACATCACCTCTACTAAATTTTAAGGGCTCATGTGATTGGATTGGGTCCAGCCTGGTCCTGGCCATGTCCAGCCTCAGAGCTCAACCCAAGAAAGCAGAGATGGAGTTGGCAGGCCTGGGACCATGCCTGGAACCCCTCTCTCCCAGGCCTATATGGGTGATGCACCTGTTGCAACTGACACTGGATCTGTACTCATTGGTTCCATCTGCTGCCATGATGCTGAGCCAGGAGCCATCCACCCCCACCATAATCAGCCAGTTTACAATACCAGGACTGAAGGCAAGATGTTCCTTCAGAAGGAAGACATTTCTGAGGATTTGGAATCAAAGGGAGAAATAGAAAGCTATAGTAGTGATGTTTCTCAGATGGCCAAGCTTGGAGAACTCTGTTATGACATCTTAGAAAGAGACTGGGGAATCCCTGAAGTTAAGAGACTGGTGAAATACCACTATTGTGAGAGAGAGTTCACACCAGGAACAGTGTTCTTTGAGGAAACTCCTGTAGGGGAGAAAGATTTGGACTTTAATGGTTATAAGAGAAGCTTCCAGCGGAGCCCAAACATGATGACATATCAGGGACTTCCTACAGAATAGAGGATAAATCTGCATGACACATGTGGCCAAAATCTTCAATTACATAATTTTGAACTAACTAGCCATGAGGGGGTTCACATATGTGAAAGCCCATTTATATGTAATGAGTGTGGAAATACTTTCCGAGGAAGCCTTAATCTTATTCAGCATCAGATAATCCACACTGGAGAGAAGTGATTTATATGTAATGAATGTGAAAAATCCTTCAGCCAGAACTCAGTACATTGAATGTGGGAAAGCCTTCATTGTGCATTTCAAACATTATTAGACAACAGAAAACCACAGTAAAGAGAAGCCTTATGTATGTAAGAATGTGGAAAAGCCTTCTGCCAGAATTCAAGCATTAAAAAGCATCAGTAGTCCCACATGACTGAGAAACCCTATTATTGAAGTAAATCTGGGAAGGCTCTTAGTTGAAGCACAAACCTTACCCAAGATTATGGAATTCATTCTGGAGAGAAATTGTATGTGTGCAACAAATGTGGAAAGGCCTTCAAGCAGAACTCAAACCTCATAGACACCACAAGATTCACACTGGTGAAAAGCCTTTGGAATGTAACAAGTGGAAAACCCTTTAGCTAGAGGGAACATCTGTAGAAGCATCAAAGAGTTCACACTGGAGAAAAAATCTATGAGTGCAATGATTGTGGCAAATCAGTCAGTCAGGTCTCAAACCTCATTAAGCATCACAGGGTTCACTCTGGAGAGAAACCTAATAAATGCAGTGAAAAAAGCATTGAGACAGAGTTCAAGCCTTATTTACTATCAGAGAATTCACACTGGAGAAAAGCCTTGTGTGCAATGTGTGTGGAAAAGCCTTTAATTACAGCTCAGTGCTTAGAAAGCACTAGATAATCCACACTGGAGAGAAGCCATATGAATGTAGCAACTGTGGGAAGGCCTTCAGCCACAGCTCAACCCTCATTCAACATCAGGAAGTGCACACAGGTGACAAGCCCTATGAGTGCCATGAATGTGGGAAAAACTTTGGTCGCAGCTCCAACCTCATTCTACACCAGTGAGTTCACACTGGAGAGAAACCTAGGAGTGTACTGAATGTGGAAAAACTTTAACCAGAGTTTAATCCTAATTCATAATGGATTAAAACCCCATGAATGTAACCAATGTGGTAAAGCCTTCAACCGAAGCTGAAATCTCATTCAACATCAGAAAGTTCATACTGGAGAGAAAACTTACACAGGCATTGAATGTGGTAAGGGCTTCAGGCAGAGCTCACACCTTATTCAACATCAGGTAATCCACACTAGTGAGAGGCCCTATAAGTGCAATGAGTGGGAAACACTTCAGTCAATGCTCAGTCCTTATCCAGCATCAGAGGATTTATACAGGAGTGAAGCCCTACAACTGCACAACTTGTGGGAAAGCCTTCAGCTTATGGCCAAAGTTGATTAAACACAAATTGACTCACACAAGGAGTAGCATGCTGGGCTGATGAGAATGAAATTGTGATGTGGCTTCCTGTCCAACTCCTCTCTGGGAGTTGTCTCAGCCTCATCCACTTTTCAGACCCAAACCTGCCATCTCTTACTACTCCTCTATCCTCATGTGAACCATATGAAAAGCCCAGGACCCTCCTTTGAAACTTCATTTATGATCTACCACCACATGTATTACTACTGCCATTGATATATGTCTCATGTGACCTCTGCTCTTTTCTTTTTTCTCTTTTTTAAACAATTTGTAGGCAGACTGCTACATTTCTTAGGGGAAAAGGCTTATGAAGGCTGAGTATTTGTGAATAGAGTGTATTACTGTAATCAAAACTTACCAAAAAAGTAAACTGATATTTGTTTTGAGAAAACCACAGTAATGCTTCTGTCTGGTAAAAAGTCATTAGTAGTAAGACCTTTATAAATGGCTGTAGTTGATATTCTGTTTATATAAAATGAAGTCAAAAGGTAAAAGAAAAAGTTTTTACAAAGCCACGGTAATCAAAACATCATGGCATTGGCACAAAGACAGATATAGACCAATGGAATCAAATGAAAGTTCTGAAATCAACTCTCACATTTATGGCCAACTGATCTTTGAAAAGGCTGTCAAGACTACTTAGTGGGAAAAGAAGAGTCTCTTCAATAAATGGTGCTGGAAAAACTGGATCTCCATATACAAAAAAAATGAAAGTGGATGCATACCTCACACCATATACAAAAATCAATTCAAAATGGATCCAAGGCCTAAATATAAGAATCAGAACTCTAAAACTTCTAAAAGAAAACATAGGAGTAAATCCAAAACATTGGATTAGGCAATGTTTCTTAGATATGACACCAGAAGCACAAAATCATGAGAAAAAAAAGAGATTAAACTGGCCTTTACCTTTATTAAACCAAACTATTTTCAAAATGATGAAAAGACAATGAACAAAATGGGAGAAAGTATTTGCAAAGCATGTAACTGATGATGGACTAAATTAGGATCCAAAAAAATATAGAGAACACTTATACCTCAACATTAAAAACAAAAATAACCCTATTTGGAAATCTGGCAATGATTTGAATAGACATTACTCCACTGAAGATATTTAAACAAAAACAAACCTGTCTTATTAGGAATGAGAAGGGTGCATCAAATTTTCCAATGGGAAATTTTTCAGTGCATCCAATTTTCCTCTCCTCATGGAGAGAGGAAAAGAGGACAAGAATATCCCTTCCTTTTCTAGGCACCCTTTGAAGTGAGTAAAACTATCAACCTCATCAAGAAACTGATCATTACTAGTACTCCAGAGGCCCCCATCATGCACCCTTCCTGTACCTTTCCATTCTTCAAGGATACACTCTGTACTGAATTCTTATACCATAGACTAGTTCTGTCTTTCAAATTTATTTAAGTAAAGTAATATAGCATGTATTCTGTGAATCTGACATCTTTAATTCAGTTTTAGTTTTGTGAAACTTTAATACTCTCTAGTTGCTGTGTAGATCTTTTTTTTTTTTTCCATTTCATTCTTATTTGACTTAGTGCAGATAAGAACAATAGATTTTGTCTCTATATTCTGAGACTGGATTTTTTTTTTTTTTATGTTAAAACCACTCTTCAGACATTCATTTTCATTTGTAAATTAGCTGATTTAACTTCTTAAATTCATACACCTGGATGAATCAATTAGTCGAAATTGTCCATTTGAACTCAATTACTAGCACCTGACCCCATTCCTTGGGGTATTAAGTTCAGAGCCCCATTTTGGCACTGTTTATCTCATTTTGATTGATGAGAAGCTGTCCCTAAAATTCTTAATGACGTCTGAAAACCCAGATACATACTTGAGTAATAGAAGAAGCTCTAAAGATTGAGGAGAAACCTGGATATGAACTCATGTTCATTTCATTGTTTGATCTGCATTTCTTTCCTTTTCAGATAAATGAAGATAATTCCCTTCCAAGGTCAATGAATGAGATAAATATTTCTCGGGTGACTGAATTTGTATTGCTGGGACTCTCTAGTTCACGGGAGCTCCAACATTTCTTGTTTTTCATATTTTCACTACTTTACACAGGAATACTGCTGGGCAACATTCTCATCATCCTCACTGTGTCCTCAGATGCCCTCCTTCATACTCCTATGTACTTTCTGCTTGCAAACCTCTCTTTTACAGATATGTGCATTGCCTCATTTTCTACACCTAAAATGATTGCTGACTTTATGGTAGAGCGCAAGACTATTTCTTTTGAAGCCTGCCTGGTTCAGATTTTCTTTGTCCATCTATTTGGTAGTGGTGAAATGGTGCTCCTTGTATCCATGGCCTTTGACCGTTATGTTGCTATTTGCAAACCTCTTCACTACATGACAATCATGAGCCGCCGTGTGTGTATTATTCTGGTCCTCATCTCCTGGAGTATTGGCCTCATCCATACCACTATCCAGTTGGCATTTACTGTTAACCTGCCTTTTTGTGGTCCTAATCAGGTGGATAGCTTTTTCTGTGACCTCCCTCTAGTGACCAAGTTGGCCTGCATAGACACTTATGTCATCAGTCTACTAATAGTGGTGAACAGTGGCTTTCTTTCTATGATTTCATTTCTCCTCCTGGTCATCTCCTACACTGTGATACTTATCACAGTTAGGAAACGCTCCTCCGCCAGCATGGCAAAGGCCCGCTCCACGTTGACTGCCCACATCACTGTGGTCACATTATACTTGGGACCATGTATCTTCATCTATGTGTGGCCCTTCAATAGTTATTCAGTCAACAAGGTACTTGCTGTGTTTTACACCATCTTTACTCCTATTTTAAACCCAGTTGTCTACACTTTAAGGAACAAAGAGATGAAGGCAGCTATGTCAAAACTGAAGAGCAAGTATCTGAAGCCTGGTCAGGTTTCTACAGCATAAGAAATATTATTTTTCTGAAAACAATGTAAATTATAGGGTTGTTACTACTTTTGTGTTGTCACTAGACTGATACAAGTGGAATATTTGATGAAAGCCAGTCACTTTGACCAATGGAAGGGATTGATTAAGAAACATGAATGAAACCTTAATGACAATTATAAAAAGCTACATAATGAACACTAAGAATTTTAATATTCTCTTTCTTCAAATGTGTCTTTTTCTAAATTTCTGTTTTCTACTTTATTTAAAGGTTTTTAAGGCATAAGATTATTGATACAAAGGACGTTGGGGAATACCATTTACTTTTTTTTTTTCTGGGTGAATTTTTTGAATTTTTGAATTTGAATTCAAAATTTGAATCCAAAATTTGAATTTCCAAATTTTTGAATTTTTAAATTAAATTTTATTGAGATGTATACACATAGCATGCAATTATCCAAAGTATACAGTCAGTTGTTTAAGTATTATTATATAGTTGTGCATTCATTACCACAATTAGCTTTTGAATGTTTTCCTTACTGCAAAAAAAAAAAAAAAAAAAGAATAAGAATAAGAATAAAAATTAAAGTAAAAAAGAACATTCAAAACATACCATCCCTCCATCCCTCATTATTATTCATTTACTTTTTGTTTCCCCTTTTTCTATTCATCTGCCCATACACTGGCTAAAGGGGGTTTGAGCCACAGTGTTTTCACAATCACACAGTGTGCTGGTTTGAATGTATTATGTCCCCCTAAATGCCATTATCTTTGATACAATCTTGTGTTTGAAGACCTATTAGTGTTGATTAGATTTCAATTCTTCAATTATTTCCATGGAAATGGAACCCATCCAACTGTAGGTGATAACTCTGATTAGATAATTTCCATGGAGTTGTGGCCCTGCCCATTCAGCATGGGCCTTGATTAGTTTACTAGAGCACTGTATAAGCTCAGACAAAATAAATGAGTTTGCTACAGCCAAGAGGGTCACTTTGAAGAATATACAGGAGCTGAGAAAAGAGGAGCTGCAGATGAGATACAGTTTGAAGACTGCCATTGAAGGCAAACTTTGGCTCCAGAGAAGCTAAAAGAGGACAGATGCCCCAAAAGAAACTGAGAGTGACATTTTGAAGAGAAGCTGAAGCCTAGAGAGGAATGTCCTGGGAGAAAGCCATTTTGAAACCTAACTCTGAAACAGACGCCAAGCATGTACCTTCCCAGCTAACAGAGGTACTCCAGACACCATTGGCCATCCTCCAGTGAAGGTACCCGATTGTTGATGTGTTACCTTGGATACTTTATGGCCTAAAGATTCTAACTGTGTACCAAATAAGCCATCTTTTGTAAAAGTCAATCCATTTCTGGTGTTTTGCATCCTGGCAACATTACAAACTAGAACAGATTTTGGTACCGGAGAAGTGGGGTGTTGCTGAGTTTGCAAATACCACATATGTTGGAATGGTTTTTTAAATGGATAAGGGGAAGATTCCAGAAGAACTGTGAGGAGCTTGATAGAAAAGGCCTAAACTGCTTTGAAGAGACTGATTGTGGAAATGTGGATGCTAAAGATACTTTTCATGAGGACTTGAGCAGAAATGATGAATAGATTATTGTGAACTGGAAGAAAGGCAATCCTTGTTTTAAAATGGCAGAGAATTTGGCAAAAGTGAGTCCTGGTTTTGAATGAAAGGAAGAATTTGAGAGCAACAAGCTGGGATCCTTGGCTGATGAGATTTTAAGACTAAAAGTTGTAGATATTCCATGGCTTCTCTTTGCAGCTTATAGTAAAATGTGAGCAGAGAGAGATAAACTTAGAAGTGATCTATTGGGTACAAATAAACCAGAAATTTATGGCCTGGAAAACTCTGAGCTTCCAGGGGGTGGAACCCCAGAAGCTACAGCCCAACATGAGGATTTAACCAAATATGAAACCTGACTGCCATTTCAGTACAGCCCAAGATTGGAGATGGAGTTATCCAGACAGAATTTGTGGAAACTCCTATTCTCTGATGGTTTCAACCCCTGTGTACTTCATGCCAAGCCAACAAAATTTTTGTGAGATCTATTTAGATGGAGACAACACTGTTCTGGACTGGAGGAGACAGACAAGAAACAAATTGAGGGAAAAATGTCTTCAAAGACAGAGCCATGAAGGTTGAGGTCTGGAGTCAAGAGGTCTTGAACTGGGAGAGTGGCGTGGTTTACATGCATGGAAAGGGTGAGTTTGCCCCAGAGGTAAATGGTGGGCCTTCCGCCTTGATGCTTAGGAACAGTTTTGCCACCCCAAGCCCCAAAGAGGGTGGAGCACATTCCCAGGGAATTGGGGAGATCCTGGCCCCTACCCCACTGTTCAGAGAGGGAGAGCCTTTGCCCCAGAAAGCCAGAGTCCAGGTGGAACACTGATGTTTGAGGATGGTGGGGCCAAGAAGAAGGTGGTCTCCCCAATGTGTGGATACGTTGGAGTACTCCCCCAATGTTTGGAGAGAAAAGGGCTGCCATGAAGGCCCTTGGAAAGCACTGGACTCCTGCTCTCTCAAGCCCCAAGGATAAATGACTCTCAGACTTTGAAATCTAATGGAGTTTGCCCTGCAGGTTTTAGGAACTGTTTTGGTTCTGTTTACCATGTTTTCCTTTCAGTTTCTCCTTATGGCAATGGGGATGTTTATCGTATGACTGTCCCTCCTTTGTATATTGGCAATACATAACTTAGAATGTTCTAAGTTTCACAGGTCCACAGCTAGAGGGATATTATGCCTTAGGACAGACCATGCCTGTAACTGATGTTGATAGGATCTTGTACTTAACTATTGTTACTGAAATGATTTAAGTTTCTGTGATATTGTTGTGGGATGAATGTATTTTATATATGGAAAGATAATGTCATTTTGTTGTCCAGGGAGTGGGATGTGCCAGTTTGAATGTATTATGTCTCCCTAAATGCCATTATCTTTGATGCAATCTTATGTGGGTAGTTGTATAAGTATTAATCAGATTGTAATTCTTTGAGTGTTTCCATGGAAATGGGACCCATAGAATGGTAGGTGATAACTCTGATTAGATAATTTCCATGGAAGTGTGGCCCCTCTCTTTCAGTATGGTCCTTGATTACTTTACTAGGGCACTATATAAGCTCACACAGAAGGAGTGAGTTTGCTACAGCCAAGAGGGACACTTTGAAGAATGCACAGGAGCTGAGAAGAGAGGAGCTGCAGATGAGAGACAGTTTGAAGACTGCCGTTAAAAGCAGACTTTGGCTCCAGAGAAGCTAAGAGAGGACAAACACCCCAAGAACAACTGAGAATGACATTTTAAAGAGAAGCTGAAGCCTAGAGAGTAGCATCCTGGGAGAATGCCATTTTGAAACCAGAACTCTGAAGCAGACGCCAGCCACATGCCTTCCCAGCTAATAGAGATTTTCCAGATGCCATTGGCCATCCTCCAGTGAAGGTACCCAATTGTTGATGTGTTATCTTGGACAATCTATGGCCTTAAGACTGCAGCTGTGTACCAAATAACCCCCTTTTTATAAAAGCTAATCAATTTCTACTGTTTTGCATCCTGGCAGCATTAGCAAACTAGAACATGCAGTCACACAGTGTAAGCTACATAGTTACACAAACATCTTCAAAAATCAAGATGACTGCATTGCAGTTCAGTTTCAGGTATTCCATTCTAGCTATTCCAATACACTGGAAATTAAAAAGGGTATCTATATATCACATAAGATCTACGTCCAGAATATCCTCTCAGCTCCATTTGAAATCTCTCAGTCACTGAAAATATTTTTTTTTTTTTCATTTCTATTCCCCCTTTTGTTCAAGAAGGCTTTCTCAGTCCCATGGTACTGGATCTAGGTTCATCCATGGAAGTCATGTCCCATGTTGCCAGGGAGATTTTAACCCCTTGAGAGTCAGGTGCAATGTAGGGGAGAAAGCAGTGAGTTTCGCTGCAGAGTTGGCTCAGGAAAGTGGCCACATCCGCAACCAAAAAGGTTTTCTTAGGTTGACTATTAGGAATAATTAGGCTTAGGCTCTCCTTTGCAGTAACAAGCTTCATAAGGGTAAACCCCAAGATTGATGGGCCAGCCTTCTAAATTGGAAGTCTCCAGTGCTTGTGAGAATATCAGTAATTCCCCAGATAGGGAAGTATAATATTTCCACATTTTTCCTCAGTCCCTCAAGGGGATTTTGCAAATACATTTTTATTATCTGCCCAAATTACTCTGGGACATATCAGGGCTTCACACTAACCTGCATAAACCAACCAGCTCTTACTCCTTATTCAAAGTTCCATGTAATTACGGTGTTGAATAAGCTGACCATAGAAGTTAAATTATATAGTGTGCTACAGAAAATATAGATTTTTCAGCCAATAAACATCTCTCTTCCTTTAGTCTCACACAGAAGTTGAAATTTTAAAACACCATCAATGTCATCCTTTACTCTTCAGTCTTTTATTTAGTTCTAACCAAGTCCATTTTGTTATTATCTTTGATTGAAGTCTATCTCTTTTTCAGCCTTTTTAACATTTGCTCTTTGAGGTAATGTTGACATTCATAGCTGCTAAACTCTGGCTCTGAGTCTCAGGTGTCCTCCACACAGATACTCAGAATTTCATGGACCAACCAGGTTATACATAAGACCTCAGCGTCTCAGAATTTAGAAATATCCCTTACAAGTCAGGAATAGATGTAACAGCTGTAAGAGCTTGCAATCTATGAACTTTTACTAAAAGACTTCCCCAACTACAAGGAACCAGAGAATGAAGTAGATCACCAGATTATGGAGGTAGAGATGAAAGCAAAGGAAGCCCATGGTAAGAGCAAGCCAACACCATAATGCTGCAGCATCCAGGAAAAAGCATCATCAGTCAAGATTTTGATTTTAGAATTCCATCCTCCAAAACAGTGATGCAATAAATTCCTGTACTTTAAGCCAACCAGTTTGTGGTATTTGTCATAGCAGCCCTAGTAAACTAAGACATGTGGTTCCCCTGCCCAATGGATGTTCTCACGGTGAAGGAAGTACATGGATAGCAGACCAACTTATTTAATTTCTACTTTTCACACACTCATAATCATATTATTTGCTGCAACCTGAAAACTATCAAAGCTTCCCCTATAATAGTATTTAACTGTCTACAGATAGACAGATATAGATATAGATATAATGATGAAATAAAACAAATTTTAGCAAAACAAACTAACTCATTAAAACAAGGTTTTCAGTTATTTGGCAGTGTGAAAATTATCAATCATATGGAAACAGAATCAAGGAAAATACTGTGCACAAAGTTTTGAAGTACTTGCCAGTAGTTTGAATATAGTAAGCTGTAGCCTACACACCTCTTGGTTTCCCTATAATGTATTTAAAGATGTTTATTTGTATATATTACTAAAGATGTTTATTTGTATATATTACAATGCCTACTATAATACTGATAATTACATTTTTCCTTTTACTCCATATTCCACCATTTCATAATTTTTATTTCCTTTCTTCAATTGTTTATTTCTCATTCTTTCCTCCTACCCTGAATTTATGCATTAATGACCTTGATATATATTATTGGACAATGAAATTGAAAAAAATAAGTTATTTTAAGAATATTAGATTAAGATTAACAGTTTTAGGAAAATATTCAAATAGTTCCTCTTGAAAATGTGTGATATGAGACAGTATAAGTAGAAATATCATGACTGCAAAACAAGATGATTATGCAGTGACTCATATAGACACATAAATTATGTTGCACACATGAATGTGCCATAAAGAGCTTAGACAGTTTAATTATTTCCATACGGTGATTTTGCAAATGCATGTTTCCCTTGTCCTACAAATCCTGGTTAAACTAAATATGTGAATATATAGGTTGGAAAAATCACTTACTTAAGAAACATAGTAGGAAAAGCAGGAACAATTTTGTGATCTTGGACAATAGTTTCTTAGATACTACATCAAAAGCACTAGAACAAATAATAAATGAATAAATTGGTCTTCAAAAAATTGAAAATGTCAAAGGATACAATCAAGAAAGTAAATAGACAATCCACAGTATGGGAGAAAATATTTACAAATTATATATCTAATATGGTACTTGAATTCAGATGGTATAAATACCTCCTACATCTAAAAAATAAAGACATGTAATACAACTAATGTGTTCAAAGGATTTGAATGAATATATCTCCAAAGAAGACATATGTCACATCCCAGCTTAGCTCTAGGACCAAGAACACACCAAGCATGAAGTCAGATATGAATTAATAAGATTTACAAGACTGATGGAAGTTAATGATCAGCAAAAGCAAGGGGTGCCAAGGAGTGGTCTTTAAGAGTTAGGACAAGGTGGGGGGTGTGAGAACAGAGTTTTGGCAGGGTCTTGTGACACAAAGGTGCAGAGATTTGTTATCAAGAATGATCAGGGTAGGGTAGTTTCAATGCTTTGCTAACAATACATTTTTTCTTCCCTTGGGGAGGTTTGTTGACTTTTAACATTTGTTCTGATCAAGTAGGCAGCTATTTGAAATCACTATGGAGAGGAGGGTCCCAGGTCCTGGGCCACCACAATCCACCCTCACATAGTGGACTATGTTGTCCATAGGACAGACATTGCATTCATAGACAACAGAACATTAGAAGTCCCCCAGAGAGAGATAACAATTTCACAAAGAGATGCCACCGTGGCCAGGAAAGGGAATTAAACCATATAGACAAGAGATCTACTGATAATTGCTGAATTCTTCCAGGCCAGTAGTGTTAGGCTTAGGACCTGGGTCTTCCCCACCACACCCACACTTAGGAATTTTGCCATAGAGCCACCACCCTCCCCCTGTCCTAAGAACCCTGCAGGTCTGCAATAAGCCACTGTCCCACCCTTTGGAATCCTGAACATTTAAATTTTTAAATGTTCCCACCCCCAAGACCCTGTTCTCAAACCAGCCAATGGAAATCTACCAACTTTCCACTTTCGCAAAAGTAGCCACTGAAAGACTGCAAACCTAAACCTGCCATCCTCCCTGTCCCTGGACAAAGAACCCCCACCAACCATCCTTTATAAGCCCTACTTTATGACCCCCATTGGCTCAGGACTGTCACCATTTTCTTAGGCTTCAGCCCACTGTTACGGTGCCCGCGAGTTAAAGTACGAGACAGCCAAACAGAATTTAAAGAGCCTTTTATTAGCCAGCTAGCAGGAGGCTGCTGTCTCTCACTCCGTGCGGGGAGTTCAGCAAGCAGCCCCCACCTGTGTGCGCTTGTGCATTATATAGACAGAAACCGTATCCTAGAAACGCAAGCAAGCAAGCTATTCTAACAGAAGCAGAGTGGCAGTTTAGCTCTTGATCACAAAAAACAATTACACAAAGAGTTTCACTTGGAACTGGAGCAGTTATTGATCATACAAAACAATTTCACACAAACAATTTCACAAAGAGTTTCACTTGGGACTGGAGCAGCTATTGATTATTAAAGGGCTACAAAAAGTCTCACTTGGACTTGGAGCAGTTATTGTTAAAAGGGTTACGCTTGGCTGATGCGTGCAACCGCAGCTTTGCCTCCCCTAAATGGTAAAGTTTTGATTTCTTTAACTGGTACAGGCCCAGTCTCACTCCCCACTCCTCATGGCCTAATGCCGTTTACACAACACTGTTGCTTTGCAGATGTTTGGGGATTAAGGGAAAGGGACCCCACTTCACCACCTGTGCACAGCTGGACAATAAAACTCCATTTGCTTGGGTTTTCATCTGTTCTCTTCTCAATTGAAAAACCTAACACATTATTGTCAAAACCCAGGACTGAGAAATGAGATGAAAGCTCCATAAGGGGGTTTGGAACCCACTTGCCTGATTTCAACATCCAATAGCATCAAGTCACCTCTGGGTAAGAAGAAAGTACCCTCTCTTTTCCCTCTGGCACTCTCTTTCTCTGTTGTCCTGGACAACATTCACTGGAATCCTAGTGCTAGCTTGGAGTTACTACTGCCATGTCCTGTACCCTAGGGGTGAGTAGGATGATGGAACACCAATATCCACTCCTCCATCACTGCACTGGAGCTTAGAAACTCTCAAGGTGGGATGTCCTCTTGATTGTTCCTAAGCTTGAGAGCTGGGATTTCTCCTTACCCTACTAACCTCAAAGAATTCAACCTCAGGATAGATCTAAAACCTAAGAAGCTCATTTTCTATTGTAATTCTGCTTAGCCACACTATCTACCTGGACTTAAAATGGTACCCTTGACCCCAAAATTCTTTTAACCTTAACAATTACTGTCAGCATCTTGGCAAATGGAGAGAAGTCCCACATGTCCAGGCCTTTTACAACCTGCCCAGGTGTTCCTCCTCTCTCCCTCTCTCTCTACCCCTCTCTCTGCCAAAGTTTTTCCATTCATCAAATCCTTCTCCTCCCCCTCCTCCCAAGTCTTTCTTCAATCCTTACAAAAGTTTCTCCTCAATTCTCCTTGAGTTCTCCACCTGACTTCATCCCCCAGCCTTTGCTGCACTCAGAACCTGCCCAGCTCCATGCCACAGCTGCTGCTGTGCCCCACCCCTGCCAAGGCCATAGCCACAGCTACTGTAATTCCCTCCCTCCTCCTCCTTATGAAGCCCCTCCTAGCCAAGCTGAACTGCTGTTAAACCATGACCAATAAGCAACCCACTCATCTCCAAATTCCACCTCAAAGTCTCAGTCCTCCTTTCATTCCCTGCAAAGGACCCACTCCTCTCAACCTCAGCCTATCCCCTCCTTGTGAGAACTGTCTGGACCAGAGGGGCCATTCATTGTCCATGTTCCCTTCTCTCTTTCTGGCCTTTCTCAAATTAAACAGCAATAGACTCATACTCTAAAAACTCTGCCCTTTTTTCTCTCCTGTTTCAGAAACATCTTCCTGTGCTATGCTAATCTCTAGCCCAAGAAGCTTGAAGGTATCCTACTCCTAAATATGCATGTGTCAATTACTAACAAAAGCCTTAAAGAAAAAACCCTTGGCTCCTGCCAAACCTCCCCCCCCCATGCCCCACCCACTGTGCAGTGAGGCCACTGAAAGTCTGAGTGCCCTCAGGCCCCTCCGAGCCAGAGAACATCAAACCTCCCAAAGCAAATCTGATCCATGGCTCAAGCTCCCCAAACTTCTGGGCCTTGCCATGGACAACCGAAAATGCCTGGGTACCAAAAAGTCTCCAGTCATCACCATCACACTTATGGACGATGGGTAGTGCTCTCGGTCACAGGTAAAAATGTTTCATTCCTTTTAAACATGAAAACCACTTACTCTGCTATGCCTAATTTCCCCAGGTCACTGACCCGCTTCTCTGTCTCTATTATGGGAATAGATGGTATAATCGCTAAGCCCCTGCAAACCCCTCCACTGTTTTATGCCCTCCATAGTATAGCTTTTACTCACTCCTTCTTAAAAATTCCAAAATATCCCACTCCTATTCTGGGAATTCTTGTTAAAAAAATACATATTTCTGTTTCAATAATGCAATAACTAAAGTGTTTTAAGTGTTTAGCATTATTCTAACAGGTTTAGTTTTAATGGTAATAGTATAAAATTCTTGCTGAAGAAGTTTCCAAAATTGTTTTAATAACTTAAATATAAAGGGTATGAGAGATGTTTTTATTGAAAGGAAAAGTGTGAGATGAAACCTAAAAATGGATACAGAATGTTGCAGAACGTTTGCAAAAAGGGAAGTTTATTTCTGTGGCCAAAGTTAGAGAATGGTAAGAACTAGTGATATCACTGCATAATAATAAAATCTCAAAACTTAGGAAGTAGTTTTGCAAAACAGAATGGCATGTAAATATTCTACCTGCTACCCAAGGCAGTACTTGTGCTATAATTAATATTTGATGTTGTATGTATGTGCCCAATAATTTACAAAATGAAACCCACACTTTTAATGATACTTAAAATCACATACAAAGTATTAGTCATTTATTTGATAATCCTTTGTCTAAATAGTAACACTCATTAACTTGGCTGTAATGCCACTTAGTAGAATTGCTGTCAGTATGTACTGGTTACTTGTATTCTGTTGTTTATTATATTGTTGCTGTAAATTATAAATGCAAAGTCTGCCCTATAGTCAATACAAACTGTTGTGTGGGGGTAAATTGTGGCAGCCCCTGGTCTAAGCAAAACAGGCCCACAGACCTTAGTGCATATCAGTCTGTGTGACCTAGGCAGCTAATGCTCAACCTGTCATCTTTGTAAGCCAGTAAAGAGACAATAGAAAATAACCTTGAAATGTAACTTTAAGACATGAAATGGGATGTAAGCATGAACTGAAAAACTCTTGGTCTCACAAAAGAGCAAGATGTAAATGTATTCCAGGTCTCCTGCCACCACATGTTAATCTAGTTCACTTGCTTCCTGGCTTCCACATGTTATCACTCTTGAGGTTACCTACAAAGCCCCATCCTATAATTCTCCTCTCCTGCATCACCCCCATGTCACAGAACCCTGTTCCAACAACTATGCTCTCTCACCCTTAGGAATCTCTTTGTCTTAAACACTTATAACTTGCTAGGCTGCTTCTTTAAGTGCATGACCAATTTCCCTGTGAATGCTGCACCCACCCAGTGAGAAAGCACTGAGTTAATCTATCTCTGCATGACTTCTCACCCTCTGTACCAAACATCACCACATTGCTCCAACAGCATACACCAATTAAATCTTTTATTTTTTTATTTTTATTTTTATTTTTTTGCATAAAAAGAAAAAAGAAATAGTCTAAAATTCTGTATGCCTAATTTTTTAGAATCCTATATCAGGACAAGACCATGAGGAAAGTTTGCAAACTATACTGTCTTAAAAGTAAAATGGAAGCTTGTAAAGTATGTTGTCTTAAAGGTAAAAGAAGAAATAAATCATTTTATCTCAGGAAAAAGGAAATCCCCTAAACCTAGATTCTGAGCTCACCAAACCTATATCAAATGGGAATATGGAAACTAAAATGGCCCATACCCCTTTTTTTATGACAAACTTATCACAGTGTAAGAAACAATTGAAAAATTTTCTGAAAAGCCCTCCAAATTTGTGAAGGAGTTCAAAAACCTAGTCTTGTGAGTTTATATGAGAAACATTCAAGTTATTCTTTCCTCCTGCTGCACTCCTGAGAAAAAAGCAGAGGATCTGGGTAAGGCCCAAAGACATGCAAATAAACTGCAAGAGAAACAGCTCACATGGTATAGGGCTGGGACTGAAGCTCTCCCTTGCACAGACCCTGTCTAGAACTATCAGAGGCAACAATAAAACCTGAAAGCAAAGAGCCATATAATTACTTGCCTAAAAGAAGGTAATAACAAGTCATGTCAAAAACCTACTTTATAGGACAGTCAGCCTTGACACCTCAAACACCCATGAATTACCTTGTAAATACTGCCCTTTCTGTCATTAATAATTGGGACTGGACTGCAGAGGAGGAGAGAGCAAGATGGGCCTGAAACAAGGCAAAGTTCATAGCTTTAGCTGTAAATGGTAACCAGTCTTCTGAAGGTCACTTGGGGCAGAAGCCACTGGGAACCTGTCATCAATGCAGAGAAACTGCACTGGAAATGAAATGCTCCCAAGGACAAAATGAGCCCCAGAATGGAAAGCCAGAACACTGAGTCCAAGAGTGCATTGAGCCCCCAAGAGGGAGCAAGTCCTCTCCAAAAGCCCTGTTGGCTGCCCCTGACCAGGACTACATGGGCCTGGGGCAAATGGCTCCCTGGATCTCACCAAAAACATTGAGATTGTCAAGCCCCAGGTGTCTCTTGATGTGGCAAGTAAGACTGTTAATTTTTTTAACTAACATGAGAGCCACATATTCTCTCTTAACCTCTCACTCTGGCCCTCTCTCCTCTAGAACCTGTCCCATAGTGAGAGTAGATAAAAATCTCAAGCTTGAGCCTTTATCCCACGTCTCCCTTTGCCAAAGTGGGAAAAGCCTGTATTTTCCTTAACAATCCAAAGCTTTAAAATGTTACAAGCTAAAGAAAATGCAACTGACAACATATTCTAGCTAGTTCTCTCCTATCCTACTTCTCACCTCCTTTGCATTCATTCTGGGACCTTGTTTCTTACAACTTCTAACCAGATCAATTCATAGAGCTGTTCCAGCCATGACAAACCAGGGTACTCTTCCAAAGAGAACACCCTTACCAGCCACTACCCCACAAAAGATTGTAGGGACAACTTTACACACTCCAACAGCCAGAAGCAGATACAGAAGCATTGATCTGTGTCCTTCAGCATCTCTAGAAAAATAAAAGAAAAAGCCTGGAATGTAAGGGTTAAGCCCTAGGCCCTCACCCCACACCCACCCTTAGGAATTTTGCAATAGAGCCACCACCCCTCCCCACCCTAGGAACCCTGCAGGTCTGCAATAAGCCACTGCCCCCACCCTATGAATCCTGAACATTTAAAATTTTAAACTTTCCCACTCCCAAGCCCTTGCTCTCAAACCAGTCAATGGAAATCTGCCAACTACCCACTTTCCCAAAAGTAGCCACTGAAAGACTGAAAACCTAAACCTGCCAGCCTTTCTGTCCTCGACAAAGAACTTCCTACCAACCATCCTTTATAAGCTCTACTGTTCTCTTGGCTCAGGGTTGTTGACATTTTCTTAGGCTTCAGCCCACCTGCACATGGCTGGACAATAAAACTCCTTTCAATCAAGTTTTCATCTCTTCTCTTCTTAATTGAAGAACTTGGCAAGTAGGATGTTCCATGCAGTCCAATTCACAAGGATCACAGACCAAGGAAATCCAGTGGCAAGTCCATACAAACCCAACATTAGGGTCAATTGTGTGCATGAGTTACTGCTAAAGCCCACTGCAGGGAGGTGCTTGCTAGATGAAAAGAAAAAATGTTTATGGGGAAAAATAAGGGTTAACAATATACATGCTAGAGTTTCATTAGTTGACAACAAGCAACCAGGCAGAGGAATATTGTGGGGAGTTCTTAAATACCAGTCTCCTCTTATAAATTTTTAGAGCCCTGTACTGTAAATTAATTGTTAAACTGGGCATAAAAAGGGTC
Source organism: Choloepus didactylus (assembly GCF_015220235.1). Taxonomy (NCBI): domain Eukaryota; kingdom Metazoa; phylum Chordata; class Mammalia; order Pilosa; family Megalonychidae; genus Choloepus; species Choloepus didactylus. Next base: position 150,646,297 of record NC_051310.1, on the reverse strand, counting down.
CACATTGTCATACATAAGGTTCCCAAGGGAATAAGAACCCCCTGGTTGGTGATAAATATTTTAACAGGCATTTACGTTTTGTTACAATATTGTGGGAACCTGGGCACAGGGCATTCACCAAGGGCCTTGAAGATTGCACAGAGAAGCTTGTGTGACCTAGGTTGGTTAAGGTTTGACCTATTCTCCTAGTAATATCAGGTGCTAAATGTAATCTATACCCAAAACTACCTCCTCCCTGTGACTCTCTGAGATACTGCTACTCTATAATCCTCCCCTCCTCCCTGTTGATTACAATCAACCCTTCCCTGTTTTGCATGACCCTGCTCCCTGCCTTATGCTCTCAAAGCCATTGGAATGTCAAGCCCTTATAACCAGCTTATTTAGCCCCTGAAAGTGTGGACTATTTCCACATTGTGCTCTGAATATGCCACCATTCAGAGCAGCTCCTGAATCATTCAGAGAAGCTCCTGATTTCAGGGCAATGTGACTCAATATCCCCACCCTGTAGGTAAGGCCTATAATAAAAGCTCATGTCTCAGATCATGTCTGGTGCTTTAGTTGTTTGGCTATGAAAACCCTCTTCGGCTGCGACAATTGGTGAGCCAGCCAGGAGACTAAAGAAATCCCAGCCACTGATGGCATGAACTTGGGGAAGAGAAAGGGGAAGTCCCTGGGTGGGATACCAGGGTGGCCTGCGATACTTATGTGGGGAGAGGTGGCTACCCTTCTAGATGAATGGGGTCTGCCAAGGGAGTATGGAGATGCATATGACTCTGGCTGGACTAATAGTCCTCCTGCTACAGGCTGCAGGACTAGTAGGATTTCATGAGAGAAAGGAAAGCCACCAGGCTGCTGCAGCAGTTACCTGGCTGTTCTTGGAGGCTGTGTGTGCAGCTACAGAAAAGATCTTAAAGGCTGATGTGGCAGTCTGCCACTTAGAAGAAAAATTAAATTTAGAAAGGGATATGCAATTGACCCAAGCAGAATTGAAAGGTGCTCTGGATAAAAGTTCAGAAATACTGGCATGCCAGTACACTAGAGTAAAAGTGCATAAGCTGCCCAAAGGGCAAGTTAGGCATACAATAACTTCCCCTGACTGGGACCCTAAAGTGTGGGACCCTTTCAATCCTCATCAAAAGATGATGAGCCCCTGTCTGACTGGGAAATTAAAACTGAGGGAAGTAAGCATGTGCATCCTCTGGTCCAACAAAAGGTGACTTTCCCCAAATGTACTGTGGCAATATATCAGTATAAATTACCAGGGTCATTTAATAGCCCTGTCTGGCCAATGGAGAAAACTAATGGGACCTGGCAAATGACTATTAATTATATAAAACTCAATTTAATAACTTCTTTGTTTGCAGCTGTGTTGAATATAGCTACCTTGTTGCAGGATATGAGTACTCAATTAAGCCAATTTCCCTTTGTGTTAAACCTTGCCAAAGCTTATTTTAGTATTTTAGATCCCTGCAGCCAGACTACATCCACCTTCATGTGGGAAAACCAACAATGGACATTTGCTGTGCTTCCAGAAAGATACCTCCACAGTCCCACCATCTGCCATGGACTGGTAGCACAAGATTTAAAGAAAAGGACACCCCTATGTTTCACTATAATGGTGATATCATGCTAACCAGTAATTCTTTTTCAGAACTAGAAATTGCCACTAGAACAGTGGTGACCCACCTTGAAAGTCAAGAATGGGTGATGAGTCAAAGCAAGTCACAAGAGCCTGGATGTCCTATCAAGTTCTTGGGCATTGTCTGGTTGGGTAAAACTAAAGCTATTCCTTTAGCTATTATTGTTAAAATACAAACTTATCATATATTGCTAATTCCTAAACAATTAATAGCTTTTCTTAGTTTATTAGGTTATTGGAAATTGTTTATTTAAAATTTTTAAAACTTTTGTACACCCTAATCAAAGGAAAAGAATGGGAATGGGATTTTCCACAGCAGGCTGTGTTTATAAAAGCACAAGCACCCCTAAGGGGAGGGGGAGTGAATCCTGATGTATCCTGTGAATTGGATGTGGCCAGTGCCAATATTGGCTTTGGGTGGGGTTTGTGGCAAAGATGACAGGCTAAATGTGCATATAGCCCATTGGAAGAGCAACTGTGTGCAGCTTATAATGCTCTGTTACAAGTGGAAGTTCTAACTCAAAGGTGCCCAGTAGACATACTCATACAGGAGTGGACACAGGAGACTATAAATAAGCCCCATTCAGGGAGTTCTCAGCTAAGCATGCTGACAAAATGGAAAGCCTACATCCTACAATGCAGAATTTTTAACAATAGCCCTGTGAGTGCAGAGACGAATGAAATTTTAGTACCGTTCTCCCATGTGGAAGAGCAAGATGCCCTGCCTCCTGTTGATCCTCCCGAGCTGGCTCCTCCCATGCCCACTGTTGATGGACAAGGGCATATATTTGACTCTGCATGGTATACTGATGGATTGCCACTTGGGCAACATGCTACCTGGGTGGCTGTGACTGTCCAACCAAGTACTGACATCATCTGGTGGGAGACTGGAACTTTGCAAAGCAGCCAGTGGGCTGAGCTGTGGGCCATATGGATGGTAATTGTCCATGAACCAGGAGACACCTTGACTGTCTGCTCAGATAATTGGGCCATATATCAAGGCCTAAAAATATGGATGGCCATGTGGAAGCAGGAGCAATGGATGGTGGACAACCACCCCCAATGGGGGAAGGAACTGTGGGAAGACATCTGGGTGTCCTGCCAGAAATGTAAGGTAACTGCTTTCCATATTTCTGCCCATAATGTTAACTCATTGTCAGGTAATGCAGAAGAGTATGCCCTAGCAAAATTCTGCAACCTAACAATGATGCATGAGGTGATTGAATGGCTGCATCAGAAAACTGAGCACCAAAGTTACCAGAACCTGTGGAAGCTGGCACAGCAGTTTCAGCAACCTATCACCCAAGAATTAAAAGGAGTAGAGGGGGGGCAAGATGGCAGACTGGTGAGCTGTATGTTTTAGTTACTCCGCCAGGAAAGTAGGTAGAAAGCCAGGAACTGCGTGGACTGGACACCACAGAGCAATCTGACTTTGGGCATACTTCATACAACACTCATGAAAATGTGGAACTGCTGAGATCAGCGAAATCTGTAAGTTTTTGCAGCCAGGGGACCCGTGCCCCACATTGCCAGGCTCAGTCCCGTGGGAGGAGGGGCTGTCAGCCCCGGGAAGGAGAAGGGAGAACTGCAGTGGCAGCCCTTATTGGAAACTCATTCTGCTGATCCAAACTCCAACCATAGATACACTGAGACCAGACACCAGAGAATCTGAGAGCAGCCAGCCCAGCAGAGAGGAGACAGGCATAGAAAAAAAACAACACGAAAAACTCCAAAATAAAAGTGGAGGATTTTTGGAGTTCTGGTGAACATAGAAAGGGGAAGGGCAGAGCTCAGGCCCCAGCTGAGGCCCTGAGGTGCATATGCAAATCCCGAAGAAAAGCTGATCTCTCTGCCCTGTGGACCTTTCCTTAATGGCCCTGGTTGCTTTGTCTCTTAGCATTTCAATAACCCATTAGATCTCTGAGGAGGGACCTTTTTTTTTTTTTTTTAATCCTTTTTTCTTTTTCTAAAACAATTACTCTAAGAAGCCCAATACAGAAAGCTTCAAAGACTTGCAATTTGGGCAGGTCAAGTCAAGAGCAGAACTAGGAGAGCTCTGAGACAAAACGCAATAATCCAGTGGCTGAGAAAATTCACTAAACACCACAACTTCCCAAGAAAAGGGGGGTGTCTGCTCACAGCCATCATCCTGGTGGACAGGAAACACTCCTGCCCATCGCCAGCCCCATAGCCCAGAACTGCCCCAGACAACCCAGTGTGACGGAAGTGCTTCAAATAACACGCACACACCACAAAACTGGGCATGGACATTAGCCTTCCCTGCAACCTCAGCTGATTGTCCCAGAGTTGGGAAGGTAGAGCAGTGTGAATTAACAAAGCCCCATTCAGCCATCATTTCAGCAGACTGGGAGCCTCCCTACACAGCCCAGCAGCCCAGAACTGCCCTGGGGGGACGGCACTCACCTGTGACATAGCACAGTCATCCCTCAACAGAGGACCCAGGGTGCACGGCGTGGAAGAGGGGCCCACTTGCAAGTCTCAGGAGCCATACGCCAATACCAAGGACTTGTGGGTCAGTGGCAGAGACAAACTGTGGCAGGACTGAAGTGAAGGATTAGACTATTGCAGCAGCTTTAAAACTCTAGGATCACCAGGGAGATTTGATTGTTAGAGGCACCCCCCCCTCCCTGACTGCCCAGAAACACGCCCCATATACAGGGCAGGCAACACCAACTACACACGCAAGCTTGGTACACCAATTGGACCCCACAAGACTCACTCCCCCACTCACCAAAAAGGCTAAGCAGGGGAGAACTGGCTTGTGGAGAACAGGTGGCTCGTGGACGCCACCTGCTGGTTAGTTAGAGAAAGTGTACTCCACGAAGCTGTAGATCTGATAAATTAGAGATAAGGACTTCAATTGGTCTACAAATCCTAAAAGAACCCTATCAAGTTCAGCAAATGCCACGAGGCCAAAGACAACAGAAAATTATAAAGCATATGAAAAAACCAGACGATATGGATAACCCAAGCCCAAGCACCCAAATCAAAAGTTCAGAAGAGAAACAGCACCTAGAGCAGCTACTCAAAGAACTAAAGATGAACAATGAGACCATAGTACGGGAGACAAAGGAAATCAAGAAGACCCTAGAAGAGCATAAAGAAGACATTGCAAGACTAAATAAAAAAATGGATGATCTTATGGAAATTAAAGAAACTGTTGACCAAATTAAAAAGATTCTGTACACTCATAGAACAAGACTAGAGGAAGCTGAACAACAAATCACTGACCTCGAAGATGACAGAATGGAAAATGAAAGCATAAAAGAAAGAATGGGGAAAAAAATTGAAAAAATCGAAATGGACCTCAGGGATATGATAGATAATATGAAACGTCCAAATATAAGACTCATTGGTATCCCAGAAGGCGAAGAAAAGGGTAAAGGTCTAGGAAGAGTATTCAAAGAAATTGTTGGGGAAAACTTCCCAAATCTTCTAAACAACATAAATACACAAATCATAAATGCTCAGTGAACACCAAATAGAATAAATCCAAATAAACCCACTCCGAGACATATACTGATCACACTGTCAAACACAGAAGAGAAGGAGCAAGTTCTGAAAGCAGCAAGAGAAAAGCAATTCACCACATACAAAGGAAACAGCATAAGACTAAGTAGTGACTACTCAGCAGCCACCATGGAGGCAAGAAGGCAGTGGCACGATATATTTAAAATTCTGAGTGAGAAAAATTTCCAACCAAGAATACTTTATCCAGCAAAGCTATCCTTCAAATTTGAGGGAGAGCTTAAATTTTTCACAGACAAACAAATGCTGAGAGAATTTGCTAACAAGAGACCTGCCCTACTCGAGATACTAAAGGGAGCCCTACAGACAGAGAAACAAAGAAAGGACAGAGAGACTTGGAGAAAGGTTCAGTACTAAAGAGATTTGGTATGGGTACAATAAAGGATATTAATAGACAGAGGGGAAAAATATGACAAACATAAACCAAAGGATAAGATGGCTGATTCAAGAAATGCCTTCACGGTTATAATGTTGAATGTAAATGGATTAAACTCCCCAATTAAAAGATATAGATTCGCTGAATGGATCAAAAAAAATGAACCGTCAATATGTTGCATACAAGAGACTCATCTTAGACACAGGGACACAAAGAAACTGAAAGTGAAAGGATGGAAAAAAATATTTCATGCAAGCTACAGCCAAAAGAAAGCAGGTGTAGCAATATTAATCTCAGATAAAATAGACTTCAAATGCAGGGATGTTTTGAGAGACAACAAAGGCCACTACATACTAATAAAAGGGGCAATTCAGCAAGAAGAAATAACAATCGTAAATGTCTATGCACCCAATCAAGGTGCCACAAAATACATGAGAGAAACACTGGCAAAACTAAAGGAAGCAATTGATGTTTCCACAATAATTGTGGGAGACTTCAACACATCACTCTCTCCTATAGATAGATCAACCAAACAGAAGACCAATAAGGAAATTGAAAACCTAAACAATCTGATAAATGAATTAGATTTAACAGACATATACAGGACATTACATCCCAAATCACCAGGACACACATACTTTTCTAGTGCTCATGGAACTTTCTCCAGAATATATCATATGCTGGGACATAAAACAAGCCTCAATAAATTAAAAAAGATTGAAATTATTCAAAGCACATTCAGTGACCACAATGGAATACAATTAGAAGTCAATAACCATCAGAGACTTAGAAAATTCACAAATACCTGGAGGTTAAACAACACACTCCTAAACAGTCAGTGGGTTAAAGACAAATAGCAAGAGAAATTGCTAAATATATAGAGATGAATGAAAATGAGAATACAACATACCAAAACCTATGGGATGCAGCAAAAGCAGTGCTAAGGGGGAAATTTATAGCACTAAATGCATATATTAAAAAGGAAGAAAGAGCCAAAATCAAAGAACTAATGGATCAACTGAAGAAGCTAGAAAATGAACAGCAAACCAATCCTAAACCAAGTACAAGAAAAGAAATAACAAGGATTAAAGCAGAAATAAATGACATAGAGAACAAAAAAACAATAGAGAGGATAAATATCACCAAAAGTTGGTTCTTTGAGAAGATCAACAAGATTGACAAGCCCCTAGCTAGACTGACAAAATCAAAAAGAGAGAAGACCTATATAAACAAAATAATGAATGAAAAAGGTGACATAACTGCAGATCCTGAAGAAATTAAAAAAAATTATAAGATACTATGAACAACTGTATGGCAACAAACTGGATAATATAGAGGAAATGGACAATTTCCTGGAAACATATGAACAACCTAGACTGACCAGAGAAGAAATAGAAGACCTCAACCAACCCATCACAAGCAAAGAGATCCAATCAGTCATCAAAAATCTTCCCACAAATAAATGCCCAGGGCCAGATGGCTTCACAGGGGAATTCTACCAAACTTTCCAGAAAGAACTGACACCAATCTTACTCAAACTCTTTCAAAACATTGAAGACAATGGAACACTACCTAACTCATTTTATGAAGCTAACATCAATCTAATACCAAAACCAGGCAAATATGCTACAAAAAAGGAAAACTACCGGCCAATCTCCCTAAAGAATATAGATGCAAAAATCCTCAACAAAATACTTGCAAATCGAATCCAAAGACACATTAAAAAAATCATACACCATGACCAAGTGGGGTTCATTCCAGGCATGCAAGGATGGTTCAACATAAGAAAATCAATCAATGTATTACAACACATTAAGAAGTCAAAAGGGAAAAATCAATTGATCATCTCAATAGATGCTGAAAAAGCATTTGACAAAATCCAACATCCGTTTTTGATAAAAACACTTCAAAAGGTAGGAATTGAAGGAAACTTCCTCAACATGATAAAGAGCATATATGAAAAACCCACAGCCAGCATAGTACTCAATGGTGAGAGACTGAAAGCCTTCCCTCTAAGATCAGGAACAAGACAAGGATGCCCGCTGTCACCACTGTTATTCAACATTGTGCTGGAAGTGCTAGCCAGGGCAATCCGGCAAGACAAAGAAATAAAAGGCATCCAAATTGGAAAAGAAGAAGTAAAACTGTCATTGTTTGCAGATGATATGATCTTATATCTAGAAAACCCTGAGAAATCGACGATACAGCTACTAGAGCTAATAAACAAATTTAGCAAAGTAGCGGGATACAAGGTTAATGCACATAAGTCAGTAATGTTTCTATATGCTAGAAATGAACAAACTGAAGAGACACTCAAGAAAAAGATACCATTTTCAATAGCAACTAAAAAAATCAAGTACCTAGGAATAAACTTAACCAAAGATGTAAAGACCTATACAAAGAAAACTACATAACTCTACTAAAAGAAATAGAAGGGGACCTTAAAAGATGGAAAAATATTCCATGTTCATGGATAGGAAGACTAAATGTCATTAAGATGTCAATTCTACCCAAACTCATCTACAGATTCAATGCAATCCCAATCAAAATTCCAACAACCTACTTTGCAGACTTGGAAAAGCTAGTTATCAAATTTATTTGGAAAGGGAAGATGCCTCGAATTGCTAAAGACACTCTAAAAAAGAAAAACGAAGTGGGAGGACTTACACTCCCTGACTTTGAAGCTTATTATAAACCCACAGTTGTCAAAACAGCATGGTACTGGCACAAAGATAGACATATAGATCAATGGAATCGAACTGAGAATTCAGAGATAGACCCTCAGATCTATGGCCGACTGATCTTTGATAAGGCCCCCAAAGTCACTGAACTGAGTCATAATGGTCTTTTCAACAAATGGGGCTGGGAGAGTTGGATATCCATATACAAAAGAATGAAAGAGGACCCCTACCTCACACCCTACACAAAAATTAACTCAAAATGGACCAAAGATCTCAATATAAAAGAAAGTACCATAAAACTCCTAGAAGATAATGTAGGAAAACATCTTCAAGACCTTGTATTAGGCGGCCACTTCCTAGACTTTACACCCAAAGCCCAAGCAACAAAAGAGAAAATAGATAAATGGGAACTCCTCAAGCTTAGAAGTTTCTGCACCTCAAAGGAATTTCTCAAAAAGGTAAAGAGGCAGCCAACTCAATGGGAAAAAATTTTTGGAAACCATGTATCTGACAAAAGACTGATATCTTGCATATATAAAGAAATCCTACAACTCAATGACAATAGTACAGTCGGCCCAATTTATAATTGGGCAAAAGATATGAAAAGACAGTTCTCTGAAGAGGAAATACAAATGGCCAAGAAACACATGAAAAAATGTTCAGCTTCACTAGCTATTAGAGAGATGCAAATTAAGACCACAATGAGATACCATCTAACACCGGTTAGAATGGCTGCCATTAAACAAACAGGAAACTACAAATGCTGGAGGGGATGTGGAGAAATTGGAACTCTTATTCATTGTTGGTGGGACTGTATAATGGTTCAGCCACTCTGGAAGTCAGTCTGGCAGTTCCTTAGAAAACTAGATATGGAGTTACCATTCGATCCAGCGATTGCACGTCTCGGTATATACCCGGAAGATCGGAAAGCAGTGACACGAACAGATATCTGCACGCCAATGTTCATAGCAGCATTATTCACAATTGCCAAGAGATGGAAACAACCCAAATGTCCTTCAACAGATGAGTGGATAAATAAAATGTGGTATATACACACGATGGAATACTACACGGCAGTAAGAAGGAACGATCTCATGAAACATATGACAACATGGATGAACCTTGAAGACATAATGCTGAGCGAAATAAGCCAGGCACAAAAAGAGAAATATTATATGCTACCACTAATGTGAACTTTGAAAAATGTAAAACAAATGGTTTATAATGTAGAATGTAGGGGAACTAGCAATAGAGAGCAATTAAGGAAGGGGGAACAATAATCCAAGAAGAACAGATAAGCTATTTAACATTCTGGGGATGCCCAGGAATGACTATGGTCTGTTAATTTCTGATGGATATAGTAGGAGCAAATTCACAGAAATGTTGCTATATTAGGTAACTTTCTTGGGGTAAAGTAGGAACATGTTGGAAGTTAAGCAGTTATCTTAGGTTAGTTGTCTTTTTCTTACTCCCTTGTTATGGTCTCTTTGAAATGTTCTTTTATTGTATGTTTGTTTTCTCTTTAACCTTTTTTTCATACAGTTGATTTTAAAAAGAAGGGAAAGTTAAAAAAAAAAAAAAAAAAGAAAAACAAGGAAAAAAAAAAGATGAAGTGCCACCTTGAGGAGCCTGTGGAGAATGCAGGGGTATTTGCCTACCCCACCTCCATGGTTGCTAACATGACCACAGACATAGGGGACTGGTGGTTTGATGGGTTGAGCCCTCTACCACAGGTTTTACCCTTGGGAAGACGGTTGCTGCAAAGTTGAGGGTAGGCCTCCCTATGGTTGTGCCTAAGAGCCTCCTCCCGAATGCCTCTTTATTGCTCAGATGTGGCCCTGTCTCTCTAGCTAAGCCAACTTGAAAGGTGAAATCACTGCCCTCCCCGCTACGTGGGATCAGACACCCAGGGGAGTGAATCTCCCTGGCAACATGGAATATGACTCCCGGGGAGGAATGTAGACCTGGCATCGTGGGACGGAGAACATCTTCTTGACCAAAAGGGGGATGTGAAAGGAAATGAAATAAGCTTCAGTGGCAGAGAGATTCCAAAAGGAGCCGAGAAGTCACTCTGGTGGGCACTCTTATGCACACTTTAGACAACCCTTTTTAGGTTCTAAATAATTGGGGTAGCTGGTGGTGGATACCTGAAACTATCAAACTACAACCCAGAACCCATGAATCTCGAAGACAGTTGTATAAAAAAGTAGCTTATGAGGGGTGACAATGGGATTGGGAAAGCCATAAGGACCACACTCCACTTTGTCTAGTTTATGGATGGATGAGTAGAAAAATAGGGGAAGGAAACAAACAGACAAAGGTACCCAGTGTTCTTTTTTACTTCAATTGCTCTTTTTCACTCTAATTCTTATTCTTGTTATTTTTGTGTATGTGCTAATGAAGGTGTCAGGGATTGATTTGGGTGATGAATGTACCACTATGTAATGGTACTGTAAACAATCGAAAGTACGATTTGTTTTGTATGACTGCGTGGTATGTGAATATATCTCAATAAAATGAAGATCAAAAAAAAAAAAATAAGATCAACAATCAGATGCAGTCCTCTTCCCCATACTTCCCCCTTTCAATATGAACAAGTTAGGGTGGTCACTGCCTAGACATCCCTGAAGATGGAGAAAGAGATTAAGTGAGAGGAAGGGGTAGCAACAAGCAAGATAAGATTTAACAAAGGTCTATGAATACTGAAACTTTATATAAATATATATATATATTTTTAGATGTAGGGGTGTTGGAATAGCTGGAAGAGGTAAATGACATGGTGGAACTGTAACCTGTGACATTCTTTGAAATTTGCTCTATAGCTACTCATTAAATTGTGCTTTGAAGGTCTTCACCTTTCTGTATATACCCTATATTTCATAATAAGAAAAGAACTGAAACTGTGGAACTGTAACCCATAACAATTTTTGAAATATCTATATAACTGCTTGTTGAGCTGTACATCAAAAGTTAACAACTTTCTGTATGTATGTTATATTTTACAATAATGGAAATAGCTGAAGGTGTGGAACTGTAACCCATGACATTCTCTGAAATTTACTACTTGTTAAACCGTATTTTTAAAGTTATCACTGTTATGTATATATGTTAAAGTCACAATAAAAAAATGCATTAAAAATAAAATAAAAATAAAAATAAAAAAAAATAAAAATAAAAAATAAAAGGAGTAGAGGATGCTAGCCCCTCCTGATCACTGTGATGGCCCAGAATTCTTCCTTACCAACTTAGACCTATAAGCCAAGACCAGATTCCTCTCACCTGGTGGCAAGTAGACTATATTGGCCCCTTCCTCTATCCAAAGGGCAAAATATACCTTGACCACCATAGATACAGCTATGGGACTGCTACTAGCCTTCCCAGGTGTCAAGGCCAACTAGCAAGCTGCCATACATAGCTTAAAAAAAAATCAAGTGCCTTTTCCAGAGTCCTCACACACATGGACAGTGATAGGAGGATCCCCTTCACTGGGCAATTAACCCAGGCCTGGGCTACAGAACATAATGCCCTTTGGACTTTTCACTTGCCCTATAATCCCAAAACAACTGGGTTAATTGAAAGAATGTATGGCCTTTTAAAGGCACACTTAAAGGATGAGAGAAACTCCTTACCACAATGGACTCGATGACTGTACCAGCATTAACTCCAGACCCAAAGCAGCAGCTCCATCTCCTGTGGAAATGGTAACTGCAGGGCCCATGCAGACCTTAGGAATTCAAATAAGGGGGGGCAGCTACCTTTAAGCCACAGTGAGGCAATGATGATAATCTGCTCTTGACTGTGCCACAAACACTATAAATTGGGGAATATAAAGTGAACTGGTTCTGGTTCTGGCCCATGCAGCCAAGCTGGTTGAGAATCTTAAGGCCATGGGGTATTTACTGTGCCAAAGGTTATTTGTATTCCCCATCTGGGGCCCCCATCCCCCAGGGAACTGTATGCATAACTTTGCAACCCCAAACTAACTGTAGAGCTGACCCCTGAGGGCTCCCTACAGGGGGAGAAAGAAGGGCATTTAAAAAAAAACCCTCACCTGAAACTCGTCTATCCACTAATGAAAACTCAGCTTATATATTTTTCCTACATGTGCTACTACTTTTTGTTAAAAAATTGTATATTACTGTTTCAATCATGCATTAACTAAAGTTTTGTATTTAGCATTATTCCAACAAGTTTTAATTTTAGTGGTAATTGTATGCTGTAGAATGTCTGCTTGAAAGAGTTTCCAAAATTATTTTGGTAACTTAAGTGTAAGAGATACAAAGAAAGTTTTAAATGAAAAGGAAAAGGAAAGTAGTTTTGCCCTAAATGACTCATTGTTTCAGAATGGAAAGGAGAAAATGTAGGACAAAAATCTGGATGGTTATATTAAGTCACAGAAAATTTGCAGAAAGGGAAATTTATTTCTGTGGACAAAGTTAGGAAATGGTAAAAAAAACAAACAAAAAAACAAAAAAACAAACTAAACATAGAATAAAATGGACTGCCTGGTAGTTTTATTCTTTAGCTATTTTGTCCCCAGTTGTACCTCTGCTTTAATTAACATTCAATGTGTATATATACCCAATAACTTACAAAATGTAACATAAGCTCTTGATCACATGCCAGATCATATACAAAATATTGAACACTTATCTGATAATCCTTTGTCCAAATGGTTTAATTCTTTAACTTGGCCATGGTGCCACTTGTTAATAGGATTACTGTCCATATGTAATTGTTTACTTGTATTCTGCTGTTCACTGTAGTGTTGTTGTGGATTATGGATGCAATGTCTGTCCTATGGTCAATGCAAATTGCTGTGTGGGGGTGGGATGTGGGAACCCCAGGCCCAGGGCATTCACCAAGGACCTTGAAGATTGCACACAGCAGCTTGTGTGACCTAGGTCAGTTAAGGTTTGACCTATTCTCCTTGTAATATCAGGTGTTAAATGTAATCTATACCCAAACTACCTCCTCCCTGTGACTCTCTGAGATACAGTTACTCTATAATCCTACCCTCCTCCCTGTTAATTACAATCAAACCCTCCCAATGTTTTATGACCCTTCTCCCTGCCTTATGCTCTCATACCCATTGGACTGTAAAGCCCTTATAACCAGCTTATTCAGCCCCTAAAAGTGTGGACTATTTCCAGATTGTGCTCTGAACATGCTGCCAATTAGAGCAGCTCCTGAATCATTCAGAGAGCTCCTGATTTCAGGGCAATGTGATTCAACTTCCCCACCCTGCAGGTAAGCCCTGTAATAAAAGCTCAAGTCTCAGAATATGTCTGGTGCTTTCTTTATTCTTTTGGCTACAAAAGCCCTCTTGGGCCATGACAAATATTTTGGGTAACTCCTATCATCCAGGGACTTAGGATTTCTAACCAATGCAGCTGAATAGACCAGTACCAAGGCCAATTGACCTCACTTTTCCTGTTTTGTATGGCCTAAGGCACAGGTAACAACAGGCTCTGTCTATAAAATGGCTGGCTCTTTCTTTAGCTTGGATTCTCAAGGCTTGCATTTCTCCTGCTGTTAATATTTCAATAGGAGCTGGGGCTGTAGCTCTGGGTGTGGTGTTCAGATGGGTTAGGATATGATACAACCTTTTGTAGAGATTTCATAGTCCACAGTCCATGCTTCGACCATTTGTTCACTGAAGGGGGTTCCCCAATCACTGTCTATTTGCATAGGAATTCCATACTGAGCACATACCCTTTCAAACAGCTGATAGTGGCTGTTGGTTCTCCTTCCCCACTGGGAAAGCTAATGAAAGTTCTGTAGCCATGCCCACAGCAGTAAAAGCATAACTCATGAGCAGAAGTGGACCAATGTAGTCCATGTGTCCCATCTGGTGTGGCAGACTATGTGTTCAATGAAGGGAGCATGAAGGACATTCTTCAGTGATGCCCACTAGCTGCTGTCAACAGTTATCTTTCATTGTTGGGGGACATCCCAAATGTCTTTCCAAAATTCTCATTATTTCAACAGCTACTTCAGATGCAGTAACTTTAGCTGTTGAATCCTCTATTTAGGACACGGGTCCTAGAATCTCCTGCATTTCTGCATTCAGAGGGCTGGTATTGAAAATGCTGCACTAAAGCAGGTAGGCTCTCCACCTGGCCAGTGTGCTCAGCTGGGCATGGTCAGAATGTGGCTTACAGGCTGTGTCAGTAATCTACCCCTGAATAGGGATAGCCACTTTTTTTAATGCAATTTTATTGAGATATATTCACATACCATACAATCATCTGAAGTGTACAATCGATTGTTTACAGTATCATTACATAGTTGTGCATTCATCACCCCAATCTATTGTTTGAACATTTTCCTTGTACCAGAAAAAGTGAAAAGAATAAAAAATAAAAGTAAAGAACACCCAAAACACCCCCCACTCTACTTTTCATTTAGTTTTTTGTCCCCATTTTTCTACCCATCCATCCATACACTGGAGAAAGTGAGTGTGATCCATAAGGCTTTCACAATCACAGTCACCTCTTGTAAGCTACAATGCTATACAATCATCTTCAAGAGTCAATGTTACTTGATTGCAGTTTGATAGTTTCAGCTATTTACTCCTAGCTATACCAATGCATTAAAACCTAAAAAGGGTTATCTACATAGTGCATAAGAGTGCTCACTAGAGTGACCTCTCAACTCCATTTGGAACCTCTCAGCCACTGAAAGTTTATTTTGTTTCATTTCACATCACCCTTTTGGTCAAGATGTTCCCAATCCCATGATGTCAGGTCCAGATTCAAGGAGTGGCCACTTTTTAAAGTGACTGGGCATCTTTGTGTTAATCCCTCCACTTGCAATAACGTATCATATATAGCATGCAATTGCTTTTTTAGGGGGGCTGTATCTCAGTGCTGCCCCTTTCCATAACAGTGACCAAAGCCAAGGGGCATTCATTTAGAATGTTGCCTCTGCCACAGACCCCACTCAAAGCCAATATTAGTGCTGGCTACATCCAATTCACAGGGCAGGTCTGGATCTATGCCCCCCTCCCAGTGCTTGTGCCTGTGCTATTGTCCTTTTGCCTTTTTTAATGCAGCCTATTGGGAGGTGTTCCTTTCTCAGGGATAGCCTTTCCTAGTCAAGACATACAAAGTTATTAACATTTGGGCTAAGTGAGGAACAAAGGTCTCCAATACCCTAACCACCCCAAGAAAGTCATTAGTTGCTTTGGCATTTGTGGTGCAGGGAAACATTGCACCTAAAAGACAGTTACTGGTTAGTGAAATAGTTATACTTCTGGGACTTTTTCACTTAGCCAAGACCTTTTCAACAAAACCATGGCAGATTGCCAGGCTATGAAGTCCATTACAAACTTGCCCAGGAGAAGGCAAGTGCAAGCTAGCTTGATTTTCCTAGGGAGATGCTCAAACAAAACAAAACAAAACAAAACAAAACAAAACAAAAAACAGTATTAGTAAATCCAATACAAAATGATATTGAACAAATATGGCATATTATGCAGTATTTTTTCTATTCCTACCATTTTTAATTTTCATGCCTGGTTAAAAAAAAAGGATTTTCAGCTACACTTCTCCCATCTTTCTGCCCCTAACCCTTCCCCTATAGGTGTCTTCGGTACTTAGGCCTTGGGGGCAGGGATAGGTGAGACAGAAAGAGGCTTATCTTGCTGAGTTTAAATTTAAAAATTTTAAACAAGGGCAGTGCAATTTGGGAATTTCTATGCCCTACTTTTAATTATTTCCAATTATTAGATTTTTTTTTCTTAAAGCTGTGATCCATACAACTGGGAAAGGTCTTTGCCTTTTCCAGAGGCAGCCCCTGGCAGCCTTCTGCTGCCCTGGGGAAATTCCAGGGGTAGTTTCTTTTCAATGTCTAAGTTTGTTTATAGTAATTACAGAACCAAAGCTTTGAACCCTGCTGCAAATAGGGTGTTTTTCTTTTCTTTTCTCTTTTGGGGACTCCAGGAGTACTAATGTGTGTGTTTGTGTGTGTGTGCGTGCACTTATTTATTTCTAAGTAATTCAAATAGAGCTTTTTATGAATTTTCATTAATTTGTTATTACCATCTGGCAGTATAAGACTATGCATTAAACAGGCAGACCAAGAAAGCAGTACATTGAACAGGCAGACACGACACAGATAGAAAGCTAGTCACAAGAAAGAGAAACACAGAAATACTTTTGAGAGTGGCAAATAGAGGATTGAATATACATAATTTCATCCTATTTCTATCCTTTTTCAGAACAATTCTAATTATAATACTGTGTTCTTTAGATAGAGCCTTTTATCTCCTGATTTTAAACCATATTGAGGCCAGATTGTTTTATGGAAATAAATCCTTCTCTCTTTCCAATATTTTTTAATTCAGTCAAAAGGTTCCCATTCTTCCTCCCCTTCCTTTTCTGAGGAGGAGTCCATGGGTTCCCACACTTTGGGGTCTCATCCCAGAGTAGCTAAAATTCTCTGGACTCAAGCATGAGGCAACTTATAGTCTTTGACATGGGCATATCTGCATGCCAGAGTCTCTAGCTGATTGTCCACTCAAAGCAAGCAGTCAGAGGGTCCCTCATTTCACCTTCTAAATAGTGTGCTATCTGTTGTGAAACACTTAGGAGCTCTGCTGGAGTTTTCACAGCATCCTCACACTCTCACTGTGGTCCCCATTCTTCTAGGAGGGCAGCAACCCTTCTCCATGTGGATGATATGGGACAATTTGGGATCCCACAAAGACTCTCCCTTCCTATAGAATCCAGGCCTGCTATGGCCAGTAGACCTTCAATACTCCTGGCTGACTCTCCAATTGTCACAACCCAGTTTGGCCCTAGGACCAAGAACATGTCAGTCAAGGGGTCAGACATGAGTTTAATGAGACTTTCTTACATGTGTTGTGGTTCCACAGTGGCAGCAGCCTGGGAAAGGTGGAAGTTAGCATTCTGCAAAAGCAGGTGGTTTCAGGGAGTGGTTTATAAGGATTAGGACAAGGGAATTGTTTCAGTTTGCTAATGTTGCCATTTTGTAAAACCCTAGAAATGGATTGGGTTTTGTAAATGGAGTTTATTTGGTTACAAAGTTACAGTCTTAACGCCATAAAATTTCCAAGGTAAGGCATCAGCAATAGGGTATCTTCAATGGAGAAAGGCCATTGGCATCTAGAAAAGCTCTGTTAGCTGGGAAGGCATGTAGCTGGTGTCTGCTTGTTCCCAGGTTGCATTTCAAAATGGCAATCTCCAGAACATCAGCATCAGTTTTGAATGGCTGTCTTCAAAATGTCTCTAAGTTGCGGCTATAAGGTCCTTCTTTTGTGAGCTCATTTATAAGCCTCCAGTGAACTAATGAAGACCCATGCTGAATGGGTGAGGCCATAACTCCATGGAAATATTCAATCAGAGATCACACCCTAACAAAGATATCACTCACAGTAGGGTGGGTCACATCTCTATGGAAACAATCTAATCCTAATAGCCCATGAGATTGGATTAAAAGATCATGGCTTTTTCTTGGGGGTCATAATATATCCAAACTGGCACATTCCACCCCCTAGACCCCAGAAAAACATGATATTTCCATATATAAAAATAGATTCATCCCATCAAAATATCACAAAAACTTAAATCATTTCACTAACAATAGGTAAGTACAAGATCCCATAAAAATCAGTTACATGTGTATTCTGGTCCTAAAGCAAAATTCCCCTCTGGCTGTGGACCTGTGAAACTTAGAACAAGTTATCCACTTTGGGCAGTCATAGGATAAATATTTCCATTGCCATGAGGAAAAACTGAAAGGAAAACAGGGTTCACAGGACCAACACAGTTCCTAAAACCCACAGGGCAAACCCCATTAGATTTCGAAGCTTGAGAGTCATCTATAGAATGATGTTTTGTCCTTGGGACTTGAGATACTGGCAGTCCCACACTTTCTAAGGGTGTTTACAGCAGCCCTTTTCTCTCCAAAAGCTAGGATGAGTGCTCCAACCTCTTCACACATTGGGGAGATCACCTTCTTCTCATCCCCACCCTTCTCAAGCATCAGGGTGCCACCCAGACTCTGCCTCTCCAGGACAATGGCTTTTCCTTCTCTGAACAATGAGGTGGTGGCCAGGCTCTCCTCAATCACAAGGAATGTGCTTCACCCTCTCTGATGCCTGGGTGGCAGCACTCCTCCTGAGCATTGAAGTGGAAGGCCTGTGCTCTGCCTCTGGGACAAACTCACCCTTTCCATTTGCGTGGGCCACTCTGCTCCCCCTGCTTGAGACCTCCTGACTCCAGACCTCAATCTCCATGGCTCTCTCTTTGAAGAAATGTTTCCTTCAATTTGTTCCTTCTCCATTCCCTCCAGTCCAGACCAGCAGTGGCTCCATTTATACAGACCTTGCAAAAATCCTGTTGGCTTCACATGAAGCACACAGAGGTCAAAACCATCAGACAGTAGGACCTTCCACAAATCCTTTCTGGATAACTCCATCTCCAGTACTGGCTTGTACTGAAATGGTAGTTGGGCTCCATGTTTAGTTAAATCCTCATGTGGGGCTGTAGCCTCTGGGGTCTCACTTTCTGGAAGCCCAGAATTTCCCAAACTATCAGTTTCTTTTTTTTTTTTGTACCCAAGCATTCATTTCTCAGCTTATCTCTGTCCTGTCACATTTTACTATAAGCTGCAAGGAGAAGCCAGGCTACATCCTCCACACTTAGTCTGGGGATCTCCTCAGCTAAGTATCCCAGCATGTTGTTTTCAAATTCTGCCTTCCATCTGATACCAGGAAACAATTTTGCTAAGTTCTCTGCAACTTTAAAACAAAGATAACCTTCCTTCTAGTTTGCAATGACACATTCATCATTTCTAAGTCCTCATCAGAAGTATTTTTAGAGTCCATATTTCCACAAACAGTCTTTTCAAAGCAATTTAGGCCTTTTCTATCAAGTTCTCACACTTCTTCCAAAATCATCCCCTTATCCATGTAAAAGCTGTTTCAAAATGTTTGGTATTTGCAAGCTGAGCAGCAGCAGCACCCCACTTCTCTGGTACCAAAATCTGTTCCAGTTTGCTAAGGCTGCCATTTTACAAAACATCAGAAATGGATTGGCTTTTGTAGAGGTGGTTTATTTGATTACAAAGTTACAGCCTTAAGGTCATGAAGTGTCCAAGGAAAGGCATCAATAATAGTGTACCTTCACTGGAGAAAGGCCACTGGCATCTGGAAAACTCCATTAGCTGGGAAGGCACGTGGCTGGTGTCTGCTCACTCTCAAGTTGCATTCCAAAATGGTGTCCTCCAAAATGTCAGTGTCAGCTTTGAATGGCTGTCTTCAAAATGTCTCTCTGAGTTGCAGCTATGAGGCCCTTCTGTTTGTGAGCTTGTTTATAAGACTCCAGTGAACTAATCAAGACCCATGCTGAAGGGGCAGGGCCACACCTGCATGGCAACATTCAATGAGAGGTCACACCATAACCAAAGGTGTCACTCATAGTTGGATGGTTCATATCTCCATGGAAACAACCTAATCTCAATATCCCATGAGATTGGATTAAAAGATCATGGCATTTTCTTAGGGGACATAATATATACAAACTAGCACAGGGGGTATGAGAACAGAGTTTTGGCAGGGTCTTGTGATAGAAGGGTGTGGAACTCTGTTATCAATGGTGATCAGAAGAGAGGAGTGTGAATGCTTTGTTAACAATATATTTTTTCCTCCCCTGAGGAGGTCTGATGAGTTTTAACATTAGTCCTGGTCAAGTAGGTAGCTGAGTGAAATCACAATAGAGGGGAGGGAGCCCAGGTTGTTTGCCCCCACAACACAGAAATGGACAATAACTACATAAAAGAATGCTCAACTTTATTAGTCATCAAGAAAATGCAAATGAAAACCAAAATAGGAAACCAGTTAACACACACCAGAATAACTACAATAAAAAATACAGATAATAACAAGTTTTTGTGAAGATGTGCAGAAATTGAAATCATCATGCATTTCTTATGTGTTTGTAAAATAATACAAACTTTTTGGAAATACTCTGAGAGTTCTTCAAAGTAGTAAACCTAAAGTTACTATATGACTCAGCAATTCCAAACTAATTGAAAACATACATTTACACAAAATTTGTATATGAATGTTCATAACAACATCATTCATAATAACCCCAAACTGCAAACAATCCAAATATCTATCAACTTATTAATGCATAAATTAAATGTGGTGTATCTATTCAATGGAATGTTATTTGGCAATATAAACTATGAAGTACTAATACATGCAAGAGCTAGATAAACCTTGAAAACATTATGCTAAGTGCAAGAAACCAATCAAAACAGGCAATAACTTATCTGAATCCAATTATATGAAATGTCCAGAATAGGTAAATCCATAGAGACAGATAGTACATTAGTAATTTCTAGGGGTGGAGAGGGATTGCTAATGGATATGGAATTTCTTTTGGGGTGAGAAAAATGCTCTGGAATAATATAGTGGTGATAGTTGCAAAGCTTTGAAATTTTAGGAAAGAATCCTCCATTGTACACTTTAAGGGGAGAATTTTATGGCATGTTAATTATATTTCAATAAAAGTGCTAGAAAAAATAATGATAAAATTAGTCTTCAGGAACCAGAAAAAAGAATAGAAAACTAAACCCAAAGTGACCAGAAGGAAAGAAATAACAAAGATTGGAGCTGAGATAAATGAAATAGGGTATAAAAACAATTGAGAGAATTAATGAAACTGCAAGGTGTTTTCAGAAAAAAAAAAAAAAAGTCAAACCTTTAGCTAGAATGACAAAATAGAAAGGAATGAGGATGAAAATAGCTAAAATCAGAAATGAAAGAAGACATTATTATTGACACCACAGAAATAAAAGTCTAAGAATTAACACCAATACTGCTCAAATTCTTTGAAAGAATTGAAGTGGAGGAATCATTTCGTAACACAATCTATGAGGCCAGGATCAACATGATAACAAAGCCAGATAAAGATATTACAGGAAAAGAAAATGACAGACCGATATCCCTTATGAATGTAAATACAAAGTTCTTCAACAAAGTACTAGCAAACCAAATCTGACAGCACATTAATTATACACCATGACCAAGTAGAATTTATCCCCAGAATGGGAGGGTGGTTCAACATAAGAAAATCAATTAACATAATACCCCATATTAATAGAATGTACAAAAATAAACAAAACAAAATATTATCATCTGAATTGATGCAGGAAAAGCATTTGAAAAAATCTAGTATTACTTCTTGATTTTAATAAAAGCACTCAGAAAACTAGGGATAGAATGAAACTTCCTCAACACATAGAAGACAGATGTTAAAAACCCAAATATAACATCATACTCAATGGTAAAAGACTGAAAGTTTCCCCCCTAAGAAAAGAAACAAGACAAGGATACCCACTGTGCCCCCTTTTACTCAACATTGTACTCAAAGTTCTAGCCAGAACAATTAGGCAAGAAGAAGAAATAGAACACATTCAAATTGGAGAAGGTGTAACATTTTCCCTATTGGAAGTTTGCATGATTTTAACATAAAAAAATACTTAAAAGTCCCAACAAAGATACTAGAGCTCATAAATGAATTCAGCAAAGTGACAGTTTCAAGATCAACATGCAAAAATCAGTGTTGTTTCTATATACTCATAATGAACAACCTGAATAGGATATCAGAAAATAACTTACAATAGCAACTAGAAGAATCAAATACCTAGGAATAAATGTAACCAAAGATGTAAAGGGTTTGTGCAAGGAAACTGCAAAACATTGCTGAGAGAAATCAAAGACCTAAATAAATGGAGGGGCATTCCTTGTTCATGGATTGGAAGACTACATATTGTTAAGACACCAATTCTATCCAAAGCAGTTTACAGATTTAATGCAATGTCAATCAGAATTCTTATAAACTTCTTTGTAGAAATGGAAAAGCCAACCATCAATTTTATCTGGAATAGTGAGGGGCCCATAATATGCAAGAAAAATATTGGAGGACTCATGCTTCCTTATTTTGAAACTTATTACAAAGCTATAGTAATGAAAATAGTGTGGTACTGGCCAAAGGACAGACAGAGAGATTAATGGGTTCAAATTGAAGCTTCAGAAATAAACCTTCACATCTGTTGCCAACAGATTTTTGACAAGGGTTCCAATTTCACTGAGTGGGGCTTGGAAACCTGGATATCCATATGTATAGGAATGAAAGTGGATCTCTACCTCATACCATGAACAAAAATTAATTCAAAATAGAGCAAAGAACTAAATATAAGAACTAAACTATAATACTCCTAAAGAAACCTATGGAAGCATTTTCAAGATTTTGTATTAGGAAATGGTTTCTTAGATTTTACAACAAATGCACAAGTAACAATAAGAAAACTAGATAACTGGGTTCTCATCAAAATTAAAACTTTAGAGCACCAAAAGACTTCCTCAAGAAAGTAAAAAAATCTGGTGAATGGAAGTATACATTTGGAAATCACATATCTGACAAGGGTTTAATACCCATAATATAGAGAGGAAATCCTACAACTCACCACTGAAAAAAAAAAAAAAAAAGGAAAAAAGACTTGAATAAACATTGCTCCAAAGAAGGTATAGAAATTTCCAATAAGCACATGTAAAAATAGGCTACATCATGAAATAATAGGGAAATGAGAATCAAAACCACAATGAGATACCATTTCACACCTACTAGAATGGCTACTATTGAAAAAACAGAAAATATATGTTGGAGAACATGTGGAGTAATAGGAACACATTGAATGCTTGTGAGTATGTAAAATGTTGAAGCCTCTGTAGAAAATGTTTGCCAGACCCTCAAAAGTTAAGTATAGAATCTTCTAAATGATACAGCAATTCCAATTCTAGTTATATATCAAAGAATTGAAAGCAGTGGCACAAAGAGATATTTGCACACTGAGCTTCAAAATGGCATTATTCATAATTGCTAAAAGATGATAGCAACCCAAGTGTTCATCAACAGATGAAAGGATAAACAAAATGTGGTACATGAATAAAATGGAATATTATTCAACCATAAAAAGGAAAGAAGTTCTAATGCATGCTAAAACATGGATGAACCTTGGAGACATCATGTTGAGTGAAATAAGCAAGACACAAAAGGATATATATAGTTTGATCTCACATATATGAAATAATTAGAATATGGAAATTCATAGAATCAGTAACAAGAATATGGTTTATTGGGTATTGGGATGGGGTAGGGGTTGGGTATTATATTTAATCGTGCAAAGTTTCTGTTTGTGGTGATGAAAAATTTTTGGTAATGGATGTCAGTGATGATAGCCCAAAATTGTGAATGTGATTAATGTTAATAATTGCCCATTTTAACCCCTTTCAAATGGGAAATTTTAGGTATATGTGTTACTAGAATAAAAATTTCAAAAACCACAGAACTGTACAATGCAAAACTATACCTAAAGTTAACAGTATAATTATAATATATTGTTTTATTTATTGTAGCAAAATTACAACATTAAAGCAAATTGCTAATAATAGGGAACACTGTGTGCATGAGGGAGTTATTTGAGAGCTCTACATTTTCTATACGATTTTTCTGTAAACCTACAACTTTAATTAAAATTTTTTTTTCAGCAAGTCATAAAATAGTAGTGGTATTTTATTCATTTACATTTATTGAATTTAAGAGATAGAATTTATTAACTCTTTCAAAGTAATTACTCACCTACCTGACATACATGAGAAGCAAAGATACATCTGATAAATTGTGATGATACCCCTGCAGAATTCTCTCTCCAAATGTTCAAGTTGAGAGTATGATATGCTAATCTTCTTGAGATAGATGGCAGAAATCAAATCTAATAACTTTTGTAACATCAACAGTACCCAGGATTTCTGGCCATAATCTCCTAATACACAGAAGTCTCGTATCAGGAAAAAGCAATGCATGGCTAATCTTAAAAAGATTTCTTTTAAAAAATAATCCTTGAAAGTGAAAATGCAATATTAAAAAATTAATGGCAGTCATCTATGCCAAAGTACAAAGACTTTTTTAGCTAAATATTGACAGACTGGAAATAAATAAAATTACGATAAATCAATTTCATAATAAAGTGAAGACACTTTATTATATTTTCAATATTGATAAGGGAATTAACATTTTAATGTCATTTTGTAAATTAAGTTCATAACATTCAAATTACCAGAGATAATTTTGGGAATACATGTAAAATATAGAACAGATTGATTATTTGTGTATATGTGAATACATAGAAATATATACAATAAAATAATAACTGGTTGTACTGGTATGAATCTGTCACATGCCCCAGAAAAGATCACGTTCTTTTAATCCATTCTTGTGGGGGCAGATCTATTGTTGGTGGGACTTTTTGGTCAGGCTGTTTTAATTGAGATGTGAGGCAGCTCATGCAAGGTGAGTCTTAATCCTTTACTGGAGTCCTTTGTGAAAAGGATAAAAGACAGCAAAAGCCAAGAGAAGGTAAGAGATGAAATCCAGAGTTTGCCCCAGAGAAGCTCAGAGAGGACCTAGAGATATTCAGAGAGAAACACCCAGATACTTGGATATAGCCGTTGAAACCAAAACTGGGAGAAAAGGACCAGCAAATGACACAATGTGCCTTCCAGTATGACAGAAAAATCCTGATGCCAGCAGCCTTTCCTCAGAGAAGGTGCCTTAATTTGGATATTTTCTTGATGCCTTAATTTGGATACTTTCTTGGCTTTAGAACTATAAATTTTTTAACCTAGTAAGTGCCAATCAAGAAAGCCAGCTGGCAGCTTTAGCAAAAGCAAACTGAAACACTGGTATTAACACTGAATGCAATATGATGATTACTTTTCCTTAATTTATTTGAAAAAATTTATTGTTAATAAAATTTTTCTCTGATAATAGAAATTAACAGAAAAAAATGGATATCACAGTTAATTTTATAAACATTTTACTACATTGACTATTCAACTCCTCCAAAAATTGATAATTTGCTAATTCAATTAGTGCTATTAAATATCAAATGTTTAATCATCTATTTCCCATGCATTATTTCATGTGTGAACACAAATTCTTCACAGATTTCTTATATGCCACTGAATAAATCTTACAGTCCTGAATAATTTTTTCAGGGCTTCTTTCATTTCCTTATTCCGGAGACTATAGATCAAGGGATTGAAAAGTGGGGTTAACACGGAATAGAACAATGTCATGATTTTCTGGATCCCTTCTGGATTGCCTGATGTTGGACTCACATATACAACCATGATGGAGCCATAGAACAGGGATACAACAGCCAGATGGGAGCCACAAGTGGAGAAGGCCTTTCGCTGGCCTTCTGCTGAGGGGATCCTCACTACAGCTCTGATCACCAGTGTGTAGGAGCTGGTGATGAAAAGCAATGTCGAGAAAATGAGGATTGAGTTAAAGATGGAACAGATGACCTCAGTGGCTGGAGCTGGCACACAGGACAACTTCAGAAGCGGTCCTGGGTCACAAAGAAAGTGGTCAATTTTATTGGGATGACAAAATGGGAGCTGAGAAATTAGGTAAACAGGCAAGAGGAAGTACAGGAAGCCACACACCCAGCAGCAGGCTGCCATTCTGATGCAGCATTGAGCTGTCATGATGCTGAGGTAGTGCAGGGGCCTGCAGATTGCTAGGTACCTGTCAAAGGCCATGGTGGACAAGAAGAATGTCTCAGTGCAGCCCATGGAGAAGAAGAAATAGAACTGGAGGAAGCATCCAGAGAAGGAGATGGTGTTGGTCTCAGAGAGAAAGTTGGCTAGCATGTTGGGGACAGTGGAGGTGACATACCAGATCTCCAGGAAGGAAAAATTGGCCAGCAGGATGTACATGGGGGTGTGGAGATGGTGGTCCCATCCCACAGCACAGATAATGCACAGGTTTCCAGTGAGAGTCAGGGCATAGGTCCCAGAGAAGATTGAAAAGAGGAGAATCTGAATCTCCCAGGTACAAGGGAAGCCCAAGAAGATGAATTGAGTCACAGAACTGGAGCAATTATTTACATTGGAAATTTTATCTGTTTTTAACACTGCAAAGACAACAGATACCAATATTAGAAGTGGCCTTACATAGTGTTTCACATTAAGGCAGATACTTTGGATACAGTCACACTACTATGCATATCAATTAGTAAGACAACACCATGACTCTTACATATTTTTCCCACGATTTGCAAATATTCATTGTCCTAACTGGACACAATATAATAAGACAATTTCCTGTCATCCTGAGGATTAAAACTGAATGCATTTGGTATTGACAATCAGCAAACATATACATGACCTATTATTTTAGTTCAAGCAGTCAATGAATAAGGAATGAATAAATACACCCAACAGATAACACAGTATTTTTACAATATAAAGAAATTAAAGTGATTGATGTTCAGAATCTTTGCTCTATTTATGGGAAAACGATGTACTGTGAAGCTGACTTGAGAATAATAACCAGGTGCATTCATAGATGTAAAATACTATGCAAGATAATTAATTTAATTTTATTTTATTGAATTATGATATGGGAAATTTCCTATATCCACTTAAGAATATATTCCAATTTAATTTTAATATGAACATATGTGAATGTTTATAAGTGAATTTCATACTTCAAGTATGCGCTTTATTAAAAATAGCCTTTTGAAATTACTGTATGTATGTTTATAAAACAGTTCACTACTTTGCCTTACTTGGGATGCTGCACAGAATGCCAAAGGGAACTTGATCACCGAGTTTGTATTAGCATAGGCATTCCAGGATAATGGGTGAGTCTCTTATTTTAATTCAAAGAGAGACCATTCCACAATTTTATTTCATTCGATAACTATTGTTTGATAATATTTTGCCTAAATTGTCTCGCTAACGTTGTTATTCAAATCTTTTGAAATAGTTGTCTTTATGAGTATCAGTCCTTGAATAAAATTATATAAATTTGTGAGACACAGGATAAGACTTAGTAAGGTTTTTCAGTACCATATGATTGGCATGGAGAATGAGGCTTCAACTTCCAGATGAATTTTGAAAGGAAAAGTACATGTGCTTGAATTTGATAATCTAGAATAATGGTTCTCAAAGTGTGGTTGGAAGAACCCTGGTGGTCTTTAAGAATTCTTCAGGGCTGTAAAGTCAAAATTGCTTTCATAATTACATAGAGATAAAATTTGCTGTTTTAACTGTCTTTTTTCATGATTAAGTAGAGTTTTCCAGGTGATATGATATGATATGGCAACAGACTGATTAGAGAAGTGGATATGAGAATACAACTGTCTTCCATTAAGCCAGATACAAAAGAGATATGCAGAAATATATAGGAATACAACTTTTCTCACTAAGTTTTGTTGTTCAACAAAAATAGGAATTTTTCATGAAAATATGAATAATTTATGTTGACATACATGTAGTTCATTGTTGCTATGTTAATATGAATATATATGAACAGTTATTTTTGTTTTAATTTCTAAATGGAAATGTTAATGTGTATATAACTTACATAAATTAAGGCTCTTAAGGTCCTTGATTACTTTAAGATGATAAAGGTGTCCTAGACCAAAACATTTGGGAAACACTATTCTAAACAAATGTTATGTACTATAGAATAATTAAATTATTTTTCTAGCCATGCTGCAAAAATTATCGTTCAGATAGGAGTTTTGTACAGTGCATGGCTGGTTCCCATTTTTCCATTGATATATTTTATTTTTGCTATTTCCTAGACATTATTATGTATCCAGATATGAAAACAATAGCTTGGTTTACAAAAACACGTTAAACTTCAGGGGAAAACAATCACATGATTTTAAATTCAACATTGAGACTTCATAGAATGATGAAGTCCAAGTGTGTAAAAACAAAGCAAAAAGAATGAAATGGTAGTATGTTTTCATCTTGTTTGCATTTATTTTGCACAGCACAGGGATTTATAATCATAATTTAAAATAAATTGATTTGTATTCTTTTTTTAAAAGTGTATCAAAAATAACCTCTGAAATTTAAAAAGCAGAAGTTTCATATTTCAAAGGAATTTTTCTAACTATTAATTCCTTCCAAATTCCAAAGCAACCACACCAAAAACCCAGACTGAAGTCCTGGATTGAGTGAATCACAAAGGGTTACAAAACCATGGCCCTGTTGTTGCTTAAAATTTCCCTATTGTTTTTGCTAGTGATTTTAGGTTTTCTCTGTTTCTGTCTCCTTCACTTGTTCTCATTTCAATTTGTTTGTAGTTCTGTCTCTAAATATCTTAGTGCTTTTATATTTCTTTGTTTCATTTGGTTTTTCTTGCACACACACACTCTGTGAAAATGTTTTGAAATTCCATGACTTCAATATTTGTTCAAGTGTAATTATATTCTTCAGATGTCATATACAGTCCACCTTATATCTATTCCTCTTCCATCTAATGAAGTTCATTTTTTTCATTACCATCCCACCCCATATTTCTATCTTCTCACCCCTATTCCTTTCTCTACTTCAACTAATTAAATGTAGAGGACAATTTGTTATTTAAATATTTTATATTATAAACAGATTTTATAGCTATCTACTCATTTAAAAATAGTAAAACTTTGTTTCTCTCAAAGAAAATAATTTTAAAAATAGCTACCTATACAAAGAATGTTCTTCATCTTTGATACACATGTTCAGTTTTCAGATTAAATTAAAAACCTATGAAAAGCACAACCTTAAAATTTCTGAAATAAATAAAAAATCATTGTAGAAAACATCTAGGAGAACATCCGTATTTCCAGCAGCAAAATGTCTTTAACAAGGAGCAGGAAAAACAAAGCCCTAAAATGATATAAATTTAACTATATTAAAAGACAACTTTGCCAAACAAAAGATGCCATAAGTAATGGCAAAGCATATGCCAATAATAATTCAAATAAAAGAATAGCATCCATAATATCCACAGTACACTAGAAACCAGTAACCAAAAGACAAAGAAAGTCTAGAGAAGTGGGCTTATGTCGATATCTCCAGAGGCAAAATGAGGTCCTATCAGATATACTGACCAAGAAAATTAAGGAACCAGGCTCCAGAATGATGTGGTCCTTCATATCAAACTTGATTCCTTCTCTGTGTGATATCATTCTTCAGCTAAGATTACAGATGATACAAAAGATTCTCATAGATAGGAAAGTCAAACATATATCAGCTCAAAAGATATGTCAAATTTGGTTATGCTCACAAATGCTGTCCCTCAGACTCTGCAATAAAAGTAAATAAAGTCTCCTTTACTCCTAGTCCCTAAAATTGGCAAGAAGTAAAAACGCAATATGTAATATATCATGTGAAGTTTCATGAAAGAAAGCATGCCCACATTCATTGCCTGGAACTTCACACTGAATTGGAGTCTAAGCACCGTCAATTACAGTAGGAACAAAAAAGGAGAACTAGCAAGACATTTTAAGACGAGAAGTAAGTTTTGGAAATAGCATTTTTATAAGCTTTCATATAAAACCTTGACTTTCATTAATGAGGATGCAATTTTTATAATTAACACATTAAGTAGTAGAAAATAAATCTAGATTGGGGTAATAAGGAGGGTAATAGGAGAGCTTGGAGTTACCTACCCTTACCTTACCTGAAAATTCAAGGTGGGCATCATAAAATTCTGTATGTTTGGATATCATCTTCCACTTCAGACTGCAAACACTAGTCTCAGATCTCAGAAAAACCAAATATAATAGTGTTGCACCATTAGTGTGGAAACTCATATGAACTGCTGAACAGGTTTTTGGGAGCAAGAACATTATGGTATTAAAAATAAGTCATTAACATTTGGGGACACACTCTCTGGCTCTCTTTATAGGGAGAAAAGGCAACAGGCAACTTAACAGTGGAGAAGAGTTATGGTCTCTCATGATTTAGGCAGAATCAAATGCACAGGCTTAATTTCAGCCCTTGTCCATTCTGTGAAGGCCACCTTGGGAGAGACTCTCCAGACAGGCAATTTATAACACAGTGTTCCTAGTGAAATGTGCATGGTTTCTTATTCTGCTCTTTACTCAGCAGGCCAGAATTTGGTCCAGATTTTTATTCATTACCTGTTCTGATTCAAGAATATTTCATATGGAATAATGAAGAGAAATAGAAACAAATAAAATGATTTGGCCAGGTATAAGTTTTCTATTTTAACTGTGATTGAAATTAAGCTTCCCTCTGGAGATAAAGGGAAAGTTATGCCTCTGGCCCTGAGACTTATAGTCCCAAGCTTGGAGAAATATCTCCTGGATACAGCTTTACAAAGATATTTGAAATTAATATACTTAAGTGTATTAAATATTCCTCTTTATATGTTTTGAAGTAACTCATCATCTTAGCTCCACTGTGTATGTCCTATTCGAACCTCTCTACCACCACACCACATTTATAGACAAATTATCTAGCTCTGAGTAAAATTTAAATTAGAGGGACATTTGTGAAATTTTATAGTGCAGTTAACCATTTGATATTATATTTTCATGGTTCCATACCATAGTATAACACAAATTTGCAAGTATTTATCTAATGTTTCACTAATTTTGATCATTTATATAACCAGGGTTATAAAGATACTAAATATAATATTATCCTATGTCCTATAGTAGAAAATTCCAAAAAACATATTATGATCAACTGAGACTTATTCAATTAATTTAGGAATGTCTAACATTGAACATATATGAATAGCATTAGATATAAATATTATAATATAAATTATTATATTCATTATTTAATAGAGTAAAACATATGACCATTGTAATTGATGCAGAAATGGCATTACCTAATTGAACACCCATATTTTAAAAGTTTTTTGTTTATTAGAGGCCATGCATTCATGGAACAATCAAGCATAAAATACAGGATACCCATATAACCCCTATTATTAACAAATTGCAGCAGTGTGGGACATTTGTAAGAATTGATTATAGCACATTTTTATAATTGCATCATTAACTATAGTCCATGGTTTAACATAAGGTTCACTGTTTGTGAAGTATAATTCAATGGATTTTTAACAGTTTTTATTCTGATACCATATGTATAATCTAATATTTCCCCTTTGAATCACATTCATGTTTATTTTTCAGTGCTGTTACTTACAGTCACAATGTTGTGTGACCATCACCACCAACCATTTCCAAAACATTTCCATCATTCCAAATAGGAACCCTGTACATTTTAAGGCTTAATTATCCTTCCCTAACCCCATCCTGGCTCCTATCATCTATATTCTAAATTTTGACTCTATAAGTTTGCTTATTCTAACTTTTTCTAGTAGAAAGATCATACACTATTTGTCCTTTTGTGTCTGGGTTTATTTCACTTAACGTGATGTCTTCAAGGTTTATCCATGTTTTTTCATGTACCAGGACTTCATTCCTTTTCGTGGCTGAATAATATTCCATTATATGTATATACCACATTTTATTTACCCATTCATCTGTTGATGGACACTGAGGTTGCTTCCATCTTTTGGTAATTTTGAATAGGGCTGCTATGAACATTGGTGTGCAGCTTTATGTTCAATTCCTGTTTTCCATTCTTTGTCTGTATAGCTAGTACTGGCATGACCAGTTCATATGGTAATTCTATACTTAGTTTCTGAGGAACTGTCAAACTGTCTTCCACAGAGAAGAACCATTTTACATTGCCACCAGCAATGTAAGAGTGTGTCTAGTCCTCTGCATCTTTTCCAGCATTTGTTATTTTCCTTTTTTAAAATTAAGAGCCTTTCTCTTTGGTGCAAAATGGTATCATATTGTGATTTTGATCTGCATTTACCTGATGGCAATGATGTTGGGCATCTTTTCATGTGTTTTCTAGCTATTCATATATCTTCTTCAAGAGATGTCTGCTCAAGTTTTTTGCCCAATTTTTAATTGTCTCTTTTGTGGTTAAGTTGAAGGATTTCTTTATAATTCTGGGTATTAAACCTTTATCACATATGTGGTTTCTTAATATTTTCTCCCATTGTGTGTGTCATCCTTTTACTTTCACAATAATGTCCTCTGAGCAAAAAAAAGTTTTTACTTTTGATGAGATCTGATTTACCTAATTTTTGTCTGTTTCTTTTGCTTTGGCTGTAAAGCCCAAGCAACTATTGCCTAACACAAGGTCCTGAGGATGTTTTCTTCTATGAGTTTGATAACTAAAGCTCCTATATTTATGTCTTTGATACATCTTAAATTGATTTTTGTATAAGATGTGAGGAAGGGGTCTGGCGTTATTTTTTTATTTTTTTTTTTTTGCAGTCAAAGTTCCATTTTTCACAGCCCCATTTTCTGAAGAGATATTCTTCCAAAATAATGGTCTTTGTGCCTTTGTCCAAATTCAGATGGCCATAAATGTGAGGTGTGATTTCAGAGCTCTCAATGTGATTATTTTGGTTTATATGTCTGACCTTGGTCCAGAATCATGCTGTTTTGAAATCTGTGGTTTTATAATAAGCTTTAAGCTCAGGAAATATGAGTTCTTCCAACTTCATTCTTCTTTTTCATGATGGCTTTAAATAACTAGGGTCCCTTACCCTTAAACTTAATGATTGGCTTTTCCATTTCTACTAAGAAGATTGTTGGGATATTTATTGGGATTGCATTGAATCTATAAATTGCATTGGATAAGACTGACATCTTAATGATATTTAGTCTTCTAATCCATGAACACAGAATTCTTTACATTTTTTAGGTATTCTTTGATTTTTTTAGTAACATTTCATAGTTTTCTAGTACAAGTCCTTCATATCATTGGTTAGATTTGTTGCCAAAAATGTGTTCTATCCTGGGGAATTTTTCATGTACATTTTGGAAAAATGTATATCCTGCTGTTTAGGGGTGAAATGTTCTGTATATGTGTTTTAGGTCTAGTTCAGTTGTCATATTATTCAACTTCACTTTATTTGATCCTTGTCTAGATGTTCTATCTAATGATGGGAAGTTTTCATTAATAAGAGACTTGCCCTACTAGAAATACCAAAGGGAGTTCTTCAGGCTGAAAGAAAAAGAGAGGCTTGGAGGAGAGTCTAAAAATGAAGATTATTAGCAATGGTAGTTAAAAGGTTATAAAGAGAGACAGAAGGGACATAGATTGGCAGAATACATTTTAAAAAATTATGAGCAAACTATATGTTGTTTACAAGAGATTCACCTTAGACTCAAAGTCACAAATAGTGTGATAGTGAAAGGTTGGAAAAAGATATTCCAAGCTAACTGTAACCAAAAGTGAGCTGAGGTAGCCATGCTAATATTGGGCAAAATATACTTTAAAAGCAAAACTGTTATAAGAGCAAAGAAGGACACTACATACTAGTAAAAGGGGCATCCACCCAGTAGGAATAAGAATCATAAATATTTATGCACCTAACCATGGTGCCCAAAAATACATGATGGAAAACAAATATTGGAAAAGGAGAAACAGACATTATTTCAGAAATATTTGGAGACTCTAATACACCACTTTCTTCAATAGAAAGAACATCTAGACAGAGGATCAATAAGAACACAGAGAATATGAATTATATGATAAATGAACTAGACCATAAGTTTTGGTATTGTCCTAGTTTGCTAATGCTGCAGAATGCAAAACACCAGAGATGGACAGGCTTTTATAAAATGGGGGTTTATTTCACTACACAGTTACAGTCTTAAGGCCACAAAGCATCCAAGGTAACACCTCAGCAATCGGGTACCCTCACCGGAGGACGGCCAGTGGTGTCCGGAAAACCTCTGTTAGCTAGGAAGGCAGCTGGCGTCTGCTCCAAAGCCCCGGCCTCAAAACGACTTTCTCCCAGGACGTTCCTCTCTAGCAAGCTTGCTTCTCTTCAAAACATCACTCCCAGCTGCACTCTCTGCTCGCATTTTACTATAAGCTGCAAGGAGAAGCCAGGATACGTCCTCCACACGTAGTCTGGAGATCTCCTCAGCTAAGTATTCCAAGTTGTTGCTTCCAGATTCTTCCCTCCATCTGACACCAGGACTCAATTTTGCCAAATTCTCTGCCACTTTAAAACAAGGATCGCCTTTCTTCCAGTTTACAACACATTCATCATTTCTGCTCAAGTTCTCATCAGAAGTATCTTTAGAGTCCATATTTCCACAAACAGTCTCCTTAAAGCAGTTTTGGCCTTTTCTATCAAGCTCCTCACAACTCTTCCAGAAACTCCCCCTTATCCATTTAAAAAGCCATTCCAACATGTTTGGTATTTGCAAACTCAGCAGCAAAAGCACCCCCCTTCTCTCGGTACCAAAATCTGGGGGACATAATACATTCAAACTGGCACAGGTATGTTGTATTTTCATCTCCATTCACCTCAAAATATTTCCCAATTTTACTTGTGATTTCCAATTTAACCCATTGGTTGCTTAAGAGAATGTTGTTTAATTTCCATGTGTTTTTGAATTTTTCATTTCTCCCTCTGCTATTGATTTCTATATTTATTCCATTGTTGGACAAGGAATATACATTGTGTGATATCAGTATTTTGAATTTATTGAGATTTGTTTTGTTACCTAATATATGGTCTATCCTGCAGATGATCCATGTGCACTCAAGAAGAATGTGTGCTCTGTTTTTGTTGGGTGATGTATTCAATATTAAGTCTATTTGGTTTAGAGTATCATTCAAGCCTTGTATTTCCTTATTGGTCTTCTGATTAGATGTGCTATCCATTGTTGAAAGTGTTCTACTAAGACTCCTAAAATTAATGTAGAACAATTTCTCCCTTCAAATATGTCAGCATTTACTTCATATATTTTGGGCCTCTGCTGTCAGGTACACATATATTTATAGTTGTTATCCATTATTGAAAGTATTTTATTGAAGTCTCCTACTATTAATGTAGAACAGTCAATTTCTCCGTTCAAATCTGTCAGGATTGCCTTTATATTTTGGGGGTCTAATGTAAGGTGCATATATATTTATAGTTGTTACATCTTCTTGTTAATTGTTTCTTTATCAGTATGTAATGATCACCTTTGTCATTAATAACTTTTTGACTTAAAGTCTAGTTTATCTGATATTAGTATCCCTGGTTTCTGTTGCTTTCTACTGGCACAGTGTATATTTTTTTCATCCTTTCCATTTCAACCTACTGGTATCTTCAAATTTAAGGCAAATCTTTTGCAGACAATGTATTGTTAGGCCATGCTCTTTATCCCTTCTACCAATCTCTGCCTTTTGACTGTGGAGGTTAATCCATTTAAATTTAAAGTCACTAGTGATAATGCAGGACTTTCTTTTGCCAATTTGCCATTTATACTTTGTATTTCTTCTATTTTTTTTATCCCTCAAGTGTGTTGTTAATGCCTACTGTTAAACTTATTTTTTGTGTTGTACCATATTGACTGACTTCTCTTTTATATCTGAATTTATTTTTTATCTATTTTCCTTGTGGTTACCATGGAGCTAAAATTTAACATCCTACCTAAACCACAATTATATTTAGTCCACCCTTTGCTTTTCTTTTGTATTTGTTGCAACTTATATCTATGTACATTGTATGTTCAAAACCATAAATTTATATTGCTTTTTGTGCATTTTCATTATATCACCTTTAGGAAGTAAGAAATGGACTTATATACCCAACAATACCCTACAGTGATACTGGCATTTATAATTTCTAAAATGGTCACCATTACCCCAGGTCTTATTTCTTTTGTCACTTTTAACTACTATTTAGTGTCCTTCCCTTTCAGTAGGAAGAGCTCCTTTTAATATTGCTTATAGGAGATAGATCATATCTGTTTAATAGGGACTCAGTTTTGTTATTTGGCAATTGTCCCTAAATGGATCTACAGGAATAATAAAAGCCCAATCAGTATCTACAGGAATAATAAAAGCCCAATCAGTATCTGTTCGGAACAGATATAGGACACTTGGTCCTATATGTGTGACTTATTTGCAAATAGGACCTTTGATGATGTTATTAAAGTGTGCCCCAACTGACTGAAGATAGACTTTAATCCACTATGACTAAAGTCCATATAAGCTAGGGAAATTGGACACAGAAATAGAAGCCATGGGGAACAACTGTAAGTAGAAGTCAACAGAATCTAGAAGTAAAAGAGAAGACACTGCCGTGTGCCATATGACAGGAAACCCAAAACAGTATACTGGAAGGAAGGAAGTTATTTCAGTATATATTTTTTTCCCATTGCTTTGCTTTATTTTATTGGGAAATGTTTTTTTATTTGCTAAATAAAGTTTGAAATAAAAAAAAAGTAAAAGCCAAAGAATCCCAAAGATTGCCAGCAGCCAGAAGTTACCAATCCTTTGAAGAAGTAAGCCTTCTAGTTTTCAAAATCATGAGCCAGTAAATTCCTGTTGTTAAGTGAATGCACTTTATATTATTTGCTTTAGCAGCTAGGAAGCCAGAACAGTCTTTGGTACCTGAAAGTGAGGTGCTGCTATTACAAAATCTCAGAATGTTTAAACAGCTTTGGAATTGAGTAGTAAGTAGAGTCTAGAAGAGTTGTGAGGCATTTGATTGAAAAACCATGTATTGAATTGTTAGATGGAAAGCAGAATATGAAAGCAATGAACTTGGATGTTTAGATAATCCCAAGCTAAGCATAGAAGGTACAGTCCAGTTTTTCCTTGCAGTTTATAACAAAACGACAGAGTAAAGATATAAACTGAGGATTGAACCCAGCAATTGACGATTTGGAAAATTCTCAGTTTATCCACATAGTGATTCTGAGATTGGGGCTAGAAGCAGCTTTATCAGGGTCCTCCCTTAGTTTCCAGGAGTTGAGGCTTCAGATGATAGGGCTCCATGTGAAGGTTTAACTGAGCAATTCTTTGCTAAAGAGGGTGTGGCTGAACCTATCCGGTCAACCATTTCCGTGCATGTCAGGAATGGAAATGCAGTTATCTGTGAAGATTCTGTGGAAAGTTCTATTGTCTATTTTGGACCCCTGGGAATTGTACAGAGGGTAATAAGGGTTTAGAAAGCTTTATATGATTAGAAGTAATATCTGAAAGGAACAGAGAAGGGATGGATTGAAGGAAGAATGACTTTAAGGACACAACCATGGAAGCCAAAGTCTTTGCTGAAGAGATATTGGGCAAAGAGAGCAGGCCCACCCACATGTGTGGAAAAAAAACGTCTGTCCTTGCACTTGGAGGTGGCTGGCCTACTCTCCCCAACTTGGAGGGGGTGGACTTTGTGCCCTGCTGTTCACAGAGTGTCACCTCCCCAAAGCTCAGCAATGGTGGGCCCTGTGCCTTGCATTTATGGAGAGCCTGGCTGCCATCTCAATGCTCAAGTGAGGCAAAGCCTATATAACCCAGTGTTCAGGGAAGGCATGGCAGCTGACTGAGCACTTGTAAGTGTAGGGCTACCACTCCTGCTGGCTCAGAGGACAAAAAAAAAAAAAAAGGCCAATCAAATGGAGATTGTCCTCTTGTGTTTTGGCTTGTTTGGGATCCATGGGCCCTCTTTTCTTATATTCAAAGAATTTGTATTCTAATTAGAATATACTTTACCAGAGTATAGTATAGACAGTACTATTTAAAGTACTAGCTGGTTATCTTAACAAAGGACTAGAAATGCTGAAAGAAATTATTAAAAAAGCAAATAGATAAAGAATGACCTAGGAAGACCACACTGAAGAGATAACACTTGTAAGGCCTTTGAATAAGAAAGTAGCATCTGAATAACTAGAGCTCTGAACCAGTTTTTTTGGAAGTCATAATTTAATTCTGTTAACTAACACATTCCTGATATTATTTAGTAGTTGGGAATAATATTGAGGAAAATTTGAGATTGTATTTTATATAAATCCATTAATTATTGGGTAGTTGATTGCCTTACATCTTGGGTTCTTCTGACCTTGGAGGTAGTCCTGGATTGGACAGAGAGCTTTTAGGCATATTGTAAAGTAATCAGCAAACAAATTATCTCTTTGAAAAAATCAATAACATTCACATACCTTAGATTCATTGAAAAAATGAAAAAAAAAATTAGACTGCAAATAGGTAAAATCATAACTGAGAGAAGACATTATTATTGACACCACAGAAATAAAAATGACTATAAGAGGATACTTTGAACAATTGGATGCCAACTAATTCAATAACCTACATGAAATGCAGACAATTTTTAGAAATGCGCAAATTCTCTTTACTAACTCAAGAAGAAAGACAACATCTCAACAGACAAATAGTAAGTAAACAATTGAATCAGTAATAAAGAAACTGAAAAATGGGAGCCAGGACCAGATGGTCTCACTGGAAATTTTACCAAACATTCCAAGAATTATCAGCAATCCTCATCAAACTCCTTCAAAGAACTGAAGAACAGGGAACACTTCTAGCTGATTCTATGGGGCAGCATCAACAAAATAACAAAGGCAGATAAAGATATCACAGGAAAAGAAAATTGCAGACCAATAACCCTTATGAATCTAGATGCTAAAATCCTCAACAGAATACTAGCAAACCAAATACAACAGCACATTAAAAGAATTATACACCATGACCAAGTGGAATTTGTCGTAGAAATTCAAGGGTGGTACAGCATAAGAAAATCAATTACTATAATATTCCACACTCATAGAAAGGAAAATGGAATAGAATAAAATGGAAAGAAATATGATTATGATGAATCAACTTTCACAAGAAACTGAGTATCATTTATTATATTTTCAATATTGAGAAAGGAATTAACATTTAAAAATTGTTTTATTAATTTAGAACATAATATTCAAATCACCAGAGATAATTTTGGGAATACATGTTAAATATAGAACAGATTGATTTATTTTTGTATTTGTGAGTATGTAGAAATTACTTGACAAAATAATAACTGGTATTCATTACAAATGGAACATAATTATGATCACTTTTTCTTATTTTATTTTGTAAAATTTCATTATTAATATAAATTTTCCTCTGATAATACAAATTAACAGAAAAAATGGAAATCATAGTTAATTTTATAATCATTTTGCTACATTTATTATTCACCTCCACAAAAAATGATAATTTTTTAAATTTGATTAGTGCAATTATATATTAAACTTTTAATCATCTATTTCCC
This sequence comes from Choloepus didactylus, assembly GCF_015220235.1. Lineage (NCBI taxonomy): Eukaryota > Metazoa > Chordata > Mammalia > Pilosa > Megalonychidae > Choloepus > Choloepus didactylus. Next base: position 150,607,045 of record NC_051310.1, on the reverse strand, counting down.
ATGCATTATTACATGGGTGAACACAAATTCTTCAAGGAGGTCTTCCAGGCCTCTGAATGAATCTTACATTCCTGAATAATTTTCTAAGGGCCTCCTTCATTTCCTTGTTCCGGAGACTGTAGATCAAGGGATTGAAAAACGGGGTTAACACAGAATAGAACAATGTCACGATTTTCTGGATCCCTTCTGGATTGCCTGATGTTGGACTCACGTATACAACCATGATGGAGCCATAGAACAGGGACACCACGGCCAGATGGGAGCCACAAGTGGAGAAGGCCTTTCGCTGGCCTTCTGCAGAGGGGACCCTCAGCACAGCTCTGATCACCAGCGTGTAGGAGGTGGTGATGAACATGAAAGTGCAGAAAATGATGACTGAGTTAAAGACGGCACAGATGACCTCAGTAGCTGGAGCTGGCACACAGGACAACTTCAGAAGTGGTCCTGGGTCACAAAGTGGTCAATTTTATTGGGACAACAAAATGGGAGCTGAGAAATTAGGTAAACAGGCAAGAGGTAGTACAGGAAGCCACACACCCAGCAGCAGGCTGCCATTCTGATGCAGCTTTGAGCTGTCATGATGGTGGGGTAGTGCAGGGGCCTGCAGATTGCCAGGTACCTGTCAAAGGCCATGGTGGACAATAAGAACGTCTCAGTGGTGCCCATGGAGAAGAAGAAATAAAACTGGAGGAAGCATCCAGAGAAGGAGATGGTGTTGGTCTCAGAGAGAAAGTTGGCTAGCATGTTGGGGACAGTGGAGGTGACGTACCAGATCTCCAGGAAGGAAAAATTGGCCAGCAGGATGTACATGGGGGTGTGGAGATGGTGGTCCCACCCCACCGCACAGATAATGCACAGGTTTCCAGTGAGAGTCAGGGCATAGGTCCCAGAGAAGATTGAAAAGAGGAGAATCTGAATCTCCCAGGTACAAGGGAAGCCCAAGAAGATGAATTTAGTCACAGAACTGGAACAATTACTTATATTGGAAATTTTATTTGTTTTCAGTGCTGCAAAGACAACAGATACCAATATTAGAAGTGGCCCTACATAGTGCTTCACATCAAGGCATGTATGTTACATTGAGTCAGAACTCTATGTATGTTAATTAGTAAGACAATACCACAACTCTTGAAGGTATTTTTCCATGATTTGCAGATATTCATACTCCTAACTGTACACGATATAATAAGACACATTCCTGTCATCTTGAGGTTTAAAATTGAATTCAGTTGGTATTGACAAGAAGAAAACATACACAATACCTATAATTTTAGTTCAAACAGTCAATGAATAAGGAATGAATAAATACATCTAAGAGATAACAGTATTTTTAACATATAAAAAAATTAAAGTGATTGTGTTCAAAATTCTTTGCTCTATTTATGGGAGAATTACATTCTGTGAAGTTGACTTGACAATACTCTCCAGGGGCATTCATAGATGTAAAATACAATTCACCACAATTCATTTTAGTTTTATTGTGTTAGGATATGTGAGATTTCCTATATCCAGTTAAGAATACATTCCAAACTAATTTTAAAATGAACAAATGTGAATGTCTATTCGAGTATTTCACACTTCAAGTACTCTCTTCATTAAAAATAGCCTTTTGAAATTACTGTATACATATTTATTTTAAAAAGCTCACTACTTTGCCTTACTTGAGCTGCTGCATAGAATGTCAAAATGAGTTTGTATCTGAACAGGCAGTCCTGGATAATGGGTGAGTCTCTTATTCATAATTCAAAGAGAGTACTTTCCACAATTTTTATTTCATTTAATAATAACTATTGTTTGATAATATTTTGCCTAAATTGGTTCCCTGTCATTGTAATTCAAGTCTCTTGAAATAGTGTCTTTATAAATATCACTCCTTAAATAAAATTATATAAATTTGTGAGACACAGGATAAGATTTAGTAAGGCTCTTCAGTACCATATGCTTGGCATGAGAATGAGTCTTCAACTACAAGATAAATTTTGTGAGGAAAGTACATGCGTATGAATTTGATATTCTAGAATAATGGTTCTCATAGTGTGTTTGGGGGAACCCTGGTAGTCTAAGAATTTTTCAGGGCTGGAAAATCAAAACTGCTTTTATAATAATAAAGAGATATAATTTGCTGTTTTTACTCTCTTTGTTCATGATTAAATAGAGTTTCCCAGTCTATATGATGTTTGATATGGCAACAGGCTGATTAGAGAAATGAATATGAGAATCCAACTGTCTTCCATTAAGCCAGATATGAAAGTGTTGCAGAAATATATAGGAATACAGCTCTTCTCAGTAAGTTTTGTTAACAAAAATAGGAATTTTTCATAAAATATTAATAATTTATATTAACATACATGTAGTACATTGTTGCTATGTTAAAATGAATGTATAAAAGAGTTTTTTCTGTTTTAATTTCTAAATGGTAAATATTAATGTGCAAAACTAACATAAATTAAAGCTCTTTAGGGTCTTTGATTATTTTTAAGATGATAAAAGGGTCCTGAGACCAAACGTTTGAAAAATACTATTCTAAATAAATCTTAGCTACTATAGAATAATTAAACCATTTTCCTAGTCATTCTGTAAAAATTGCAATACAAATAAGAACTTCGTTCCATGCTTGACTTGTTTCCATTTATCCATTGATGTATTTTATTTTTGCTATTTTTCTAAATGTTATTGTCATTCAGATCCACATATGAAAACAACAGCTTTGTTTAGGTAAAAACATTGACCTTTAGGGGAAAAAAAATTATATGACTTTAAATTCAACATTGAGACCTCATAGAATAATGAAGTTTTAGTTTGTAAAAATAAACCTAAAATAACTAAAATGATAATTTTTTTTCATTTTGTTTGTATTTATTTTGCATAACACAGGGACTTGTAATCTGAATTTAAAGTAAATTGGGCTATATTCTTTTTAAAAAAGTATATTAAAAATAACCTTTGAAACTTAAGAAACAAATGTTTGATAGTTCAAAGGAATTTTTCTAAACTAGTCATTCCATCCAAATTCCAAAGCAACCACAACAAAAACCCAGACTGAAGTCCTGGGTTGAGTGAATGACAAAAAGTTACATAAGCTATGGCCTCATTAGCCCTCAAAATTTTCCTATTGCTTTTCCTAGTGATTTTAGGTTTTCTCTATTCCTGTTTCCTTCACTTGTTCTACTCATTTCTATATGTTGGGAGTTCTGTCTCTAAATATCTTAGGCTTTTACATTTCTCTGTTTCATTTGGTTTCTTTCTCTCTTGATTGTTCTCTGTGAAAATATTTTGAAATTCTTCATCTTCAATATTTGCTCAAGTGTGATTGTATGTTCTTCAGATGTCATATATAGCCTGCCTTATATCTATTCCTCTTCCATCTAATCAAGGTCATTCTTTTCACTGTCTCCTCCTACATTTCTATCATATAACTCCTATTCCTATCTATAACTGATTAAATATAGAGGTGAACTCAGTATTTAAATATTTTATATTAAAAACAGATTTTATAATTATCTTTTCAGTTGCAATTAGTGAAATACTTTTTTTCTTTCTCCAAAAGAAAATAAGTTAAAAAAATAGCTACCTATACATACTATGATCATCTTTCATGTACATATACATTTTCCAGATTAATTTAAAGACCAGAATGTGAAAAGCACAACTTAAAATTTATAGAATAAGTAGAAAATGATTGTAGAAAACATCTAAAAGAATATCAGTATTTCCCCTGCAAAATATCTTAAACAAGCAGCAAGAAAACCAAGGCTTAAATCAATATAAATTTAATGACATTAAAAGATAACTCATGCAAAACAAAAGACACCATAAGTAATGGGAAAGCAAATGCAACTAATAATTCCAATAAAAGAATAGCATCCATAATACTCCATAAATCCTACAAATCAGTAAGTAAAAAACAAAGAATATCTAGAAAAGTAGGCTACTGTCAATATCTCCAGATGAAAAAAGAAGGACAATCAGACATATTCATCAAGAAATTTAAGGAACCAAGCTTTAGAATAGCATGGGCCTTCGTATCAAACCATTCCTTTTCTAAGTGATACCATTCTTCAGCTAAGATTTTAGTTGATGTAAAAGAGTCTCATAGATTGGAAAGTCAAACATTTATCAACCAAAAGATATGTCAAAGTTGATTATGCTCACAAACACTGTCCCTCAGACTCTGCAATCAAAGTATGAATAAAGACTCATTTCCTCCTAGCCCCTAAAATTGAGAAGTAACATGTAATCTGCAATATATCATTTGAAGTTTCACTGAAGGATGGCATGCCCACATTCATCGACTTGAACTTCACCCTGAATTAGAGTTTAAGCTCCCTCGATTACAGTAGGGCAAAAAGGAGAACTAGCAAGACATTTTAAGAGGAGTAGTAAATTTTGGAAATAACATTTTTATAAATTTTCATATAAAACCATCACTTTCATTAATGGGGAAGTAATTTTTATAACTAACACATTAAGTAGTAGAAAGTAAGTCTAGATTGGGGTAACAAGGAGGGTAATATGAGAGCTTGGAGTCACCTAACCTTTACCTTACCTGAAGACTCAAGGTGGGCATCATAAAATTCTGTATGGTTGGATATCATCTTCCACATCAGACTGCAAACATTAGTCTCAGATCTCAGAAAAAAACAAATACAATAGAGTTGCACCCGTTCTTGTGGAAATTCATATGAACTGCCAAGGAGGCTTTTAGGAGCAAGAACATTATGGAATTAAAAATCAGTCATTAACATTTGGGGACACCTTCTGTGGCTCTCTTTATAGGGAGAACAGTCAACAGGAAACTTAACAATGTAGAAGAGAGTTATTATGGTCTCATGATTCGGGCAGAATCAAATGCACAGGCTAAATTTCAGCCCTTGTCCATCCTGTGAAGGTCATCTTGGGAGAGGCTCTCTAGAGAGGCAATTTATAACACAATGTTCCTTGTGAAACATGCATGGTTTCCCATTCTGATCTTTACTCAGTATGCAAGAATTTGATTCAGATTTTTATACATTACCTGTTCTGATTCAAGAACATTTCATTTGGAATAATGAGGAGAAATAGAAACAAAGAAAATGATTTGGCCATGTATAAGTTTTCTCTTTTAACTGTGATTGAAAGTAATCTTCCCTCTGGAGATAAAGGGAAAGTTATGCCTCTGGTCATGAGACTTATTAGTCCCAAGCTTGGAGAAATATCTCCTGTATACAGCTTTGCGAAGATATTTGAAACTAGTATACTTAAGCATATTAAATATTCCTCTCTATATGTTTTGAAGTAATTCATCATCTTAGCTCCATCCTGCATGTCGTACTCTAACCTCTCTACCACCACATTGAGAGACAAATTATTTAACTCTGAGCAAAATTTTTTAAATAAGAGGGACATTTGTGAAATTTTACAGTGCAGTTAACCATTTGATATTATATTTCAATGGTTCCATACTATAGCATAATATGAATATGCAAAAATTTATATAATGATTCACTAATACCTGATAACTTAGTTATGATAACCAGGGCTAGAAAGATACTAAATATAACATTATCCTATGTTTAGTAGTAGAAAATTCCAGGTAACATATTATGATCAACTGGGTCTTATTCAATTTGGGAATGTCCAACATTAAACATATGGATGTGTTTATTAATATGTATAACTTATATTCGTTAATTAGTAGATTAAAACATAAGACCATTGGGTTAGATGCAGATATGGCATTACCAAATTGAACATCCATATATATTTTTTTCTTTATTAGAGATCTTGTGCATTCACGGAACAATCAAGCATAAAATATAGGATTCCCATGTACCCCCTATTATTAAAAAATTGCAGTGGTGTGGAACATTTGTGAAAATTGATTATAGCACATTTTTATAATTGCATTATTAACTATAGTCCATGGTTTAACTTATGATTCTATATTTGTGTATTGTAATTCAATGAGTTTTTAACAGTTTTTATTCTGTTACCATGTATACAATCTAATATGTCCTCTTTGAATCACATTTATGTTTGTTTTTCAGTACTGTTACTTAATGTTCACAATGTTGTGCTACCATCACCACCATCCATTAACAAAACATTTCCATCATCCCAAGGAAAATGTATATTTTAAAGCTTAATTATCCATTCCTTAACCTTACCTTGGCTCCAGGTAATCTATATTCTAGATTCAGACTCTATGAGTTTGCTTATTCTAACTGTTTCAAGTAGTAAGATCATAAAATATTTGTCCTTTTGTGTCTGGGATTATTTCACTCAACATGATACCAAGGTTCATCCATGTTTTTTGTTTTTTTTTTCTTTTTTTCCCCTTGTATCAGGACTGCATTCCTTTTTATGGCTAAGTAATATACCATTGTATGTATATTCCACATGTTATTTATCCATTCATTGGTTGACAGACACTGGGGTTGCTTCCATCTTTTGGTAATTTTGAATAGTGCCACTATGAACATTGGTGTGCAACAATCTGATTCCTTTTTTCCATTCTTTGTATATATACTTAGTAGTGGAGTGGCTTGACAGGTCATATGGTAATTCTATACGTAGTTTCTGAGGAACTGTCAAACTGTCTTCCACAGAGCAGAACCATTTTACAATGCCACCAGCAATGTAAGAGTTTCTTTTCCTCTGCATACCCTCCAACACTTATTATTTTCCTTTATTTAAAATTAGGACCCTTTCTATTTGGTGCAAAATGGCATCTCATTGTGGTTTTGATTTGCATTTGCCTAATGGCTAATGATGATAAAGCATCATTTCATGTGCTTTCTGGCCATTTGTATATCTTCTTCAAGAGATGTCTGTTCAAGTATTTTGCCCATTTTTCACATGTGTCCTTTGTGGTTAAGTTGAAGATTTCTTTATAATTCTGGGTATTAACGCTTTGTCAGATATATGGTTTCCAAATATTTTCTCCCATTTTGTATGTAGTTTTATTCTCATGATGTTATGATAATGTCCTTTAAGCAAGAAAATTTTTAATTTTCATGAGTTCCTGTTTATCTAATTTTTCTTCTGTTTCTGTTGCTTTAGGTGTGAACTCTGAGCAATCATTGTCTAACACAAGATCCTGAAGATGCTTCATTATGTTTTATTATAGGAGTTTGATAGTTATGGCTCTTATATTTATGTCTTCGATACTTTTTAAGTTGATTTTTGTGTATGAGGTGTGAGGAAGGGGGTCCTCATCTTTTTTTTTTTTTTTTTTTTTTGCAGTTGGAGGTCCATTTTTCATAGTCTCATTTTCTGAAGAGACTGTTCTTTCAAAATTGAGTGGTCTTTGGCCCTTGTCCAACATCAGATGGTCATAAATGTGTAGTTTGATTTCAGAGCTCTCAATTTGATTGCTTTGTTCCATATGTCTGACCTTGTGCCAGTACCATGCTGTTTTGAATACTGCGGCTTTGTAATAAGCTTTATATTCGGGAAGGTGAGCCCTCCAACTTCATTCCTCTTTATCGTGATGGCTTTAGCTAATTAGGGCCACATACCCTTAAATTTGATGATTGGATTTCCATTTCTGCTAAGAAGATTTTTGCAATTTTGATTGGGATTCCACTGAATCTATAAATCGTATTGTTAGGATTGACATCTTAATGATATTTAGTCCTCTAATCCACAAAAACAGAATATCTTTTCATTTATTAAGGTATTCTTTGACTTTTTAAAACAATATTTTGTAGTTTTCTGTGTGCAAGTCCTTTATATCTTTGATTAGATTTATTCCTAGATATTTGATTTTCTTCATTGTTTCTGTAAATAGAATTTTCTTCTGAGTGCTCATTTCTTTTGCATAGAAACACTACTGATTTTTAAGTGTTGATCTTATACCCCACCATTTTGTTCAGTTAATTTATTAGCTACTGCATTTTTCAGGATTTTCTTGTTTTGCCATTTATTAGCTCTTGGAATTTGCAGGATTATCTTGTTTTGTTACCAAACATATGTACTAACCTGGAGAATGATGAATGTGCACTTTGCAAAAATGTATATCCTGCTATTTAGGGGTGCAATGTTCTGTATATGTGTGTTCAGTCTAGTTCATTTATCTTATTATTCAAGTTCACTTTATTGCTCCTTGTCTGGATGTTCTACCTAAAGGTGAGAAGGGTTCATTAGCAAGAGACTTGCCCTACAAAAAGTACTAAAGGGAGTTCTTCAGGCTGAAAGGAAAAGAGAGGCTTGGAGGAGAGTGTAGAAATGAAGATTATTAGTTAACAGTAGCTAAAGTTTATAAAGATAGACAAAGGGGAAATAGATTGGCAGAATAGATTAGAAACAAACATATGAGCCAACTCTATGCTGTTTACAAGAGATTCACCTTAGACCCAAAGGCACAAATAGTTTTAAAGTGAAAGGTTGGAAAAAGATATTCCAAACAAACTGTAACCATAAGTGAGCAGAGGTAGCCATGCTGATTTGGACAAAATATACTTTAAATGCAAATGCATTATCAGAGGAAAGAATAACACTATATTTTAGTAAAAGGAGCATTCATTCAGAAGGAATAAGAATCATAAATGTTTATGTGCCTAAACATGGTTGCCCAAAAGTACATGATGCAAACAGTGCCAAAAGGAGTAACAGATACATCTACAATATTTGGAGACTCTACTACACCACTTTCATCAATAGATAGAACAGCTAGACAGAGTATCAGTTAAAATAAACAGAATTTTAATGATATGATAAATGAACTAAACCATAAGTTTTGGTATGTTGTATTTTCATTTCCATTCACCTCAAAATATTTCCCAATTTTCCTTGTGATTTCCAATTTTACCCATTGGTTGCTTAAGAGAATGTTGTTTAATTTCCACATATACTAAATTTTTTTCATTTTTCCTTCTGTTATGGATTTCTAGTTTCATTCCATTGCTGGAGGAAGACTATACATTGTGTGATATCAGTGTTCTTGAACTTATTGAGAATTGTTTGTGACCTAACATATGGTTTATCCTGGAGTAGATCTATGTGCAATCACAAAAAAGTGTGCTGTGTTTCTGTTGGGTGATGTGCTCAATATAATTCTATTTGGTTTAGAGTATCAGTCAGGCCTTGTATTTCCTTATTAGTCTTCTGATTAGGGGTGCTATCCATTATTGCAAGTGTTCCATTAAAGTCTACTATTAATGTAGAATAGTCAGTTTCTCCCTTCAAGTATGTCAGCATTTACTTCATATATTTTGAGGCTCTGCTGTCAGGTACACATATATTTGTAGTTGTTATCCATTATTGAAAATATTCTATTAAAGTCTCCTTCTATTAATTTAGAACAGTCAATTTCTCCCATCAGTCTGTCAGAATCTCCTTCATATATTTTGGGGTTCTAATGCTAGGTGCATATATATTTATAATTGTTACATCCTCCTGTTAATTGTTCTCCTTATCAGAATGTAATGATCATCTTTGTCATTAATAACTGTTTTTGACTTAAAGTCTAGTTTATCTGATATTAGTATCACTGTCTCGGCTCTCTGTTGCTTTCTGCTGGCACAGCATATATTTTTTTCATCCTTTCACCTTCAACCTACTTGTGTCTTCAAATTAAAGGTGAGTCTTTTGCAGACAACATGTTATTGAGTCCTGTTGGAAGTCAACAGAACCTAGACATGAAAAGAGAAGATACTGCCATGTGCATTGCCATGTGACAGAAAAGCCAAAGAATCCCAAAGGCTGTCAGCCAGCCAGAAGTTACCAGTCCTTTGAGGAAGCAAGTGTTCTAGTCTCTGGAATCAAAAGCCAATAAATTCTTGTTGTAAAGTGAATGCATTTTATGTCATTTGTTTTAGCAACTAGGAAACCGTAACAGTTTTTGGTACCTGAAAGTGGTGTGCTGCTATTGCAAATCTAAAAATGTGTAAACAGCTTTGGAATTGAGAATTGAGTAGAAACTAGAAGAGTTGTGAGGTATTTGATAGAAAAACCATGAATTGAATTGCTAGATGGGAGTCAGAATATGAAAGCAATGAACTTGGATGTTTAGGTAGTATTTCCAAGCTAAGCATAGAAGGTACAGTCTAGTTTCTCCTTGGAGCTTATAGCAAAATGAGAGAGAAAAGACATAAACTGAGGATTGAACTCAGAAATTGATGATTTGAAAAATTCTCAGTTTATCCACATAGTATCTCTGAGACTAGAGCTAGAAGTAGCTTTATCACTGGCTTCCCTGAGTTCCCAGGAAATGAGTCCTCAGATGAAAGTGCTCCATGTGAAGGTTTAACTGAACATCACTTTGCTAAAGAGGGTTTGGCTGAACACATCCATTCAACCATTTCCGAGCATGTCAGGACTGGAAATGCAGTTATCTATGAAAGATCGGTGGAAAGTCCTATTGTTTGTTTTGGGCCACTGGGAACAGCACACAAGAGTAATAAAGTTTTTGAAACATTTATATGATCAGAAGCAATGCCTAAGAAGGGATGGATTGAAGGAAGAATGATTTCAAGTGCAGAACCATGGAAGCCAAGGTTTTTACTGAAGAGATCTTGGGCTGAAGGAGAAGGCCTACCCACATGTGTGGAAAGGGAAGGTCTGCCCTTGTACTTGGAGGTGGCTGCCTACTGTCCCAGGACTTGGAGGGCGTGGACTTTGTGCCCTGTTGTTCACAGAGAATGTCACCACCCCAAAGCTCAGGGACAGTGGGCCCTGTTCCCTGGCATTTATGCAGAGCCTGGCTGTCATCTCAATGCTCAGAGAAAGTGAGGCCTGTATAACCCAGTGTTCAGGGAAGACATGGTAGCTGAATTAGCACTTTAAGGGATGGGGCTACCACTCCATCAAGTCCAGAGGAAAAATATTCAGGCCAATCTAATGGAGTTTTTCCTGCTGGATTTTGGGATTGCTTGTGACCCACGGCCCCACTTTTCTTATATTCAAAGAGTTTGTATCCTAGTTAGAATAATTTTGCACCAGGACATAGTATAAGACCATAGTTTTTAAAGTACTAGACAATTATCTTAATAAAGTAGTAAAAATGATGGAAGATTTTTTAAAAAGCAGATAGATAAAGAATACCTAGGAAGACCTCAGAGAAGAGAAAACACTTGGAAGATCTTTGAATAAGAAAATAGCATTTGAATAAATTTAGCTCTGATCTAGTTGTTTTAGAAGCCATATCTTAATTTTGTGAACTAATATACTCCTAGTATTATGTAGTACTTGGGAATAACATTGAGGAAATTTTGAGTTTTTTCTTGATATAAATGACTTAATTATTGGACAGCTTATTATTTTTCCAACTTGGGCTCTTTTAAACTTTGATGTAGTGCTCAACTGGACTGAGAGCTTTTAGGCATATTGTAAAGGAATCAAGAAACTGCAAGTTGTCTCTTTGAAAAAAGACAATAACATCAGCAAAACTTTAGCTTCAATGAAAAGATAAAAATGTGAGAGTGCAAATAGCTAAAATGATAAATGAAAGAAGACATTATTATTGACACCACAGAAATAAAAATGACTGTAAGAGGATACTATGAACAATTTGATGCCAACCAAATAAAAAATTACATGACTGTTTGCACATCCCTTTATTGTAAGGACTTTCTGTGTTCGTGAATAGGAAGACAAAATACTGTTAAGACATATATTCTATTCAAAGCAGTTTGTCGATTCAATGCAATATCAATCAAAAGTCCAACAGCCTTCTTTGTAGAAATGTAAAAGCTAATCATCAAATTTATCTGGAAGAGTAAGGGCTCATAATATGCACAACCGTCTTATAAAAGATGAATAATTTGGAGGACTCATAATTCCTCATTTTGAAACCTATTACAAAGCTACAATAATGAAAACACTGTGGTACTGGCACAAGGGCAGATATATAAAACAATGCATTCAAACTGAAACTTCAGATAAACCCTCACATCTATTGATAAAAGATTTTTCACAAGTGTTCCAAGTACACTGAGTGGGAAAATAATAGTCTCTTCAAAAGAAGGGGTAGAGAAAACTGGATCCATATGTACAACAATGAAACTAGACTCTACCTCACACCATATAAAAATTTAGTTCAAAATAGAACAAAGACCTATATATATAAGAACTAATATAAGAACTAAACTATAACACTCCTAGGAGAAACCTAGAGAAGCATCTTTTGGACCTTGTGTTAGGGAAGATTTCTTATAGTTTACATCAAATGCATGATCAACAACAATACGGGTAGATAAATAGGGCCTCATCAAAATAAAAAACTTTTGAAAATCAGAGGATTTCATCATGAAAGGAAAAAGACAATCTAGTAAATGGGATAAATATTTGGAAACCATATATCTGATAACGGTTTAATATCCATAATATATAGAGGAAATCCTACAACTCACCAACAAAGAGAAAGCCCAAAGTAAAAAAAAGAAGCAGGGGGAGAAGACTTCAATAAACATTATTCCAAAGTAGATATAGAAATGTCCAATAAGCACATGTAAAGATGCTCATCATTAGCTATTAGGGAAATGAAAATCAAAACCACAATGAAATATCATTTCACACCAACTGGGAATGGCTACAAAAAAAAAAAAAAAAAGAGAGAGAGAGAGAGAAAATATCAAGAATTGGAAAAGACATGGAGTAATAGGAATACTTGTTGAATGTTGGTGAGAATGTGAAATGTTGAGGCCTCTGTGGAAAAAATCTTGGCAGATCCTCAAAAGCTAAGTATAGAATCTTACATGTGACTCTGAAATTCAAAATATAGATATATATCCAAAAGAATTGAAAGCAGTGGCCAAATATTAGTCACAATATCTAAAAGATGACAGCAATTCCAGCATCCATCAACAGATGAATGGATAAACAAAATGTGGTATATGCATACAATGGAATATTATTCAGCCATAGAAAGGGATGAAGTTCTGCTAGATGCTGCAACATGAATGAACCTTGAAGGAATCATGTTGAGTGAAATAAGCCAGACAAAAAAGGACAAATATTGTTTGATCTCACATATATGATATAATTAGAATATGCAAATCCTTAGAGTCAGAAACAAGAATACAGTTTACCAGGGGTAGGGATGGGGGTAGGGGTTGGGTATTAATGCTGAATTGCTGCAAAGTTTCTATTTGGGGTAATGGAAACATTTTGGTAATGGATGGTGGAAATGATAGTAGAATATTGGAATGTAATTAGCAGTAATACATTGCATATTTGAAAGAGGTTAAAGATGGGAAATCTTAAGTTGGATATATATTACTAGAATAAAAATTTTAAAACCATAGAACTGTACAACACAGTGAACACTAGTATGAACTATAGCTACAGTTAACAGCTTAATTATTGTTTTATTATTTGTTACAAAATTGCCACAATAAAGCAAATTGCTAATAATAAGGAAAATTGTGTATGTGTGGTTATATGGGAATGTTATACTTTCTGTATGATTTTTTTGTAAAAATTACTTCTCTAATAAAAGAAAATTGTTTTCAGTGAGTCAGAAATTGTAGCAATATTTTATTCACTTACTTTTATTGAATTATGAGAGAATTCATTTATCCTTTTGAAATAGCTACTCACCTAAACAAAATACATGTGAAGAAAGATCCTTCTGGTTAATTGTGAAGATTACCCAGCAGAATTCCCTCTCTAAATGTCCAAGTTGAGAGTATGATATACTAATCTTCCTGAGAGGTTGGCAGAAGTCAAATCTAACAACTTTTGTAATATCAACAGTATCTGGGACCTCTGGCCATAATCTCCTAATCCACACTAGTCATAAATAGCATATTAAGGAAACACAAAACAAGGCTCATCTTAAATAGAGATCTTCTCAAAAATAGTCTTTGAAAATGAAAATATACTGCAAAAAATTAATGGCAATCATCCATGTCTACATACAGAGTTTATTCTAACTAAATCTTGGCAAGAGTGGAAAGAAATATAATTATGATGAATCAACTTTCATAAAAAAGTGAATACAGTTTATTATATTTTCAATATATAACATTTAAATGTTGTTTTGTAAATTTAGAACATAACATTCAAATCATCAGGTAAAATTTTGGGAACACATGTAAAATATAGAACAGATTTATTTATTTGTGTATATGTGAGTATGTAGAAATTACACAAAATAATAACTGGAATTCACTCCAAATGCAACATAGTGATGATTACTTTTCTTATTTTTATTTTCATTGACATAAACTTTCCTCTGACAATAAAAATGGACAGAAATTGGAAATCACAGTTAATTTGATAGATATTTTTCTATATGGAATATTCACCTCCTCCTCCAAAAATTGATAATTTGCTAATTTGATTAGTCTAATTAAATGACAAATTTTTGATCATTTATTTCCCATACATTATTTCAAGTGTGAACCCAAATTCCTCAAAGAGTTCTTCCATGCTATTGAATGAATCTTATGGTACTGAATAATTTTCTCAGGGCCTCCTTCATTTCCTTATTCCGGAGACTATAGATCAAAGGATTGAAAAGTGGTGTTAACACACAATAGAATACTGTCAAAATTTTCTGGATCCCTTCTGGATTGCCTGATGTTGGACTCACGTATACAACCATGATGGAGCCATAGAACAGGGACACCACAGCCAGATGAGAACCGCAAGTGGAGAAGGACTTTCGCCGGCCTTCTGCGGAGGGGACCCTCAGCACAGCTCTGATCACCAGAGTGTAAGAGCCAGTGATGAAGAGGAAGGTGGAGAAAATGAGGACTGAGTTAAAGATGGTACAGATGATCTCAGTGGCTGGAGCTGGAGCACAGGACAACTTCAAAAGTGGTCCTGGGTCACACAGTAAGTGATCAATTTTATTGGGACAACAAAATGGGAGCTGAGAAATTAGGTAAACAGGCAAGAGGAAGTACAGGAAGCCACACACCCAGCAGCAGGCTGCCATTCTGATGCAGCATTGAGCTGTCATGATGGTGGGGTAGTGCAGGGGCCTGCAGATTGCCAGGTACCTGTCAAAGGCCATGGTGGACAATAAGAATGTCTCAGTGGTGCCCATGGAGAAGAAGAAATAAAACTGGAGGAAGCATCCAGAGAAGGAGATGGTGTTGGTCTGAGAGAGAAAGTTGGCTAGCATGTTGGGGACAGTGGAGGTGACATACCAGATCTCCAGGAAGGAAAAATTGGCCAGCAGGATGTACATGGGGGTGTGGAGATGGTGGTCCCATCCCACAGCACAGATAATGCACAGGTTTCCAGTGAGAGTCAGGGCATAGGTCCCAGAGAAGATTGAAAAGAGGAGAATCTGAATCTCCCAGGTACAAGGGAAGCCCAAGAAGATGAATTGAGTCACAGAACTGGAGCAATTATTTACATTGGAAATTTTATTTGTTTTCAATGCTGCAAAGACAACAGATACCCATATTAGAAGTGAGCTTACATAGTATTTCTCATTAAGGCTGGTAGGTTGGATAGGGTCATCTATGCATATCAATCATATGCAGTCTTACCAGTGTAAGACAATACAATGACTTTTGCAGATATTTTTCCATGATTTACAGGTATTTATAGTGCTAACTGGACACAGTATATACAAGAAAATAAGACACTTTTCTGTCATCTTGAGGTTTAATATTAAATTCAGTTGATATTGATAATAAGCAAATGTATACAGGACATATAATTTTAGTTTAAGCAGTCAATGAATAAGGAATGAATAATTACACCAAAGAGATAACACAGTGTTTGTCACATATAAACTAATTATAGGGATAGATGTTCAAAATTCTTTGCCAACTTATGGGAGAAATATGTACTGTGAAGCTGGCCTGAGAATACTCTCCAGGTGCATTCATAGATGTAAAATACTATTCAACATAATTCACTTTAGTTTTATTTTGTTAGCCTGGGGGAGATTTCCTATATCCACTTAAGAGTACAATGAAATCTTAAAATAAACATATACAAATGTTTATTAGAGCATTTAACACTTCAGTTACCCTCTTCATTGAAAATAGCCTTTTAAAACTACTGTATGTATATTTACAAAAAATGTTCACTGTTGGAATTCTTGGGATGCTGCATAGAATGTCAAGAGATCTTGATCATTTAATTTGTACCAGCATAGAGAGTACAGGATAAGGGGTGAGTCTCTTATTGCTAATTCAAAGACAGGTCATTGCACAATTTCTATTTCAGTTTATAATGATAAATATTGTTTAATAATATTTTGCCTAAATTTGTTCTCTAACTTTGTAATTACAGTCTTTTGAAATAGCAGTTTTTCTAAGTATCATCATTAATAAACTCTTTAAATAAAACTGTATAAATTTATGAGACACAGAAGATTTAGTAAGGCTCTTTAGTACCATATGATTGGCATGGAGATTTAGTCTTCAACACTCAAATGAATTTTGTGAGGAAAAGAACAGATACTTATAGCTTATAATCTAGAATAGTGTTTCTCAAAGTGTGGTTAGGGGAACCCTGGTGGTCCCTACCACTTTTTCAGGGCTGCAAAGTCAAAACTATTTTCAAAATAATATGGAGATATTATTTGCTTTCTTTACTCTCATAGTTTTATGATTAAGTATAGTTTTCCAGGCTATATGATGTATGATATTGCAACAGATAGATAACAGAAGTGTATAAGAGAATCCAACTATCTTCCATGAAGCCAAACATGAAAGAGATTTGCAGAAACATATAGGAATACAACTCTTCTCACTAAATTCTGTTGTTTAACAAAAATAGGAATTTTTCTTAAAAAATGCATAATTTATTTTAACATGTAGTTCATTGTTGAGAAGTTAAAATGAAAGCATTAAAAAGTTATTTTTTTCTGTTTTAATTTCTAAATGGTAAACATTAATGCATATAATTCATGTAAATTAAAGTTCTTTAGTGTTCTTGATTATTTTTAAGATGATAAAGGGGTCCTGAGGCCAATATGTTTGAGAAACATTATTCTAAATAAATCGTAGCTACTACAGAATAATTAAATCATTTTATTAGTCATTCTGCAAAAATTATCGTACAGATAAGAACCTTAACAATGCATGACTGGTTACCATTTTCCATTCATATATTTTATTTTTGCTGTTTCTTAAACATTATTATCACTCAGATCCACATATTAAAAAAACAGCTTGCTTTAGAATGATGAATTGAACTTTAGGGGAAAAAATCATGTTATTTTAAATTCAACATTGTGAAATCATAGAATGATGAAGTCCTAGTTTTAAAAAAAAAATAAATAAATAAAATGATGGTATTTTTTCTTTTTGTTTGTAATTATTTTCCATACTACACGACTTGTATTCTCAATTTAAAGAAAACTGATCTGTATTCTTTTTAAAAAAGCATATTAAGAGAAAAAAAAACCTTTGAAATTTAAAAAGCAAAAATTTCAAAGTTCAAACGAATTTTTCTCAAATAGTCATGTCACCCAAATTCCAAAGCAATCATACCAAAAACCCAAACTGAAGTCCTGGATTGAGTGAATGGCAAAGAGTTACATGAGCCATGGCCCCATTACTCCTCAAAATTTCCCTATTGTTCTCGCTAATGATTTTAGGTTTTCTCTCTTCTTGTTTCTTCCAATTGTTCTACTCATTTCTACATGTTTGTAGTTCCATCTCTAAATATCTTAGTGCTTTTATATTTCTCTCTGTTTCATTTTGTTTCTCTTGCACATGCACGCTGTCTGTGAAAGTTTTGAAATTCCATGACTTCCATAGTTGTTCAACTGTAATTATATGTTCTCCAGATCTCATATATAATCTGCCTTATATCTAGTCCTCTTCCATCTAATCAAGTTCATTCTTTTCCCTACATCCCACATTTCTAACACTTACTCCTTTCTCTACTTTAATTAAATGTAGAGGTGAATTTAGTATTTACATATTTTATATTATAAGCAGATTTTATAATTACCTTTCCTTTTAAAAATAGTGAAAAAACTGTTTCTTTCTCCCAAAGAAAATAATTTTTAAAACAGCTACTGATACTAGAATGATCTTCAAATTTAACATACATATAAGAATTTCCAGATTAAATTAAAGACCAGAATGTGAAAAGAAAAAACTTAAAATTTATAGAATAAATAGAAAGTGATTGTATAAAACATGTAGGACAATAGTAGTTTGTATGTTCACTGGCAAAATGTTTTAAACAAGGAGCAGGAAAAACCAAGTCTTAAGTAGATATAAATTTAATAATATTAGAAGATCACTTATGCAAAACAAAAGACACCATAAATAATGGGGAAGCAAATGCCAATAATAATTCCAGTACAAGAACAGCATCTTCAATACCCAAAATATCTTACATTCAGTAGATAAAAAACAAGAATGTCTAGAAAAGTGGGCTAATGTCAATATCTCCAGATGCAAAAGGAAGGGCAATCAGGTATATTTACCAAGAAAATTAAGGAATCAAGTTCTAGAATATCATGGTCCTTCATAACAAACTTTAGTCCTTCTCTATGTGATATCATTCTTCAGCTAGGATTGCAGTTGCTATAGAGTCTCATGGATAGAATAGTCAAATATGTATCAAGTCAAAAGATATGTCAAAGTTGGTTATGCACACAAACACATCCCTCAGACTCTGCAATTAAAGTATGAATTAAGTGTCCTTTCCTCCTAGCCCCTAAAATAAACAAGAAGTAAACATCTAACATGCAGTATGCCATTTGAAGTTTCTCTGAAGGAAGGAGTGCCCAAATCCATTGTCTGGAACTTCTCCCTGAATGAGTCTAAGCTCCCTCAATTACAGTAGGGACAAAAAAGTAGAACTAGCAAGACTTTCAAAGAAGAGTAGTAAATTCTGGAAACAATCTTTGTATAAGCTTTCATATAAAACTTTGACTTTCATTAAAGGGGAAGTAATTTTTATAATCAGCACATTAAGTGGTAGAAAATAAATCTAGATTGGGGTATCACAGAGGGTAACTTGGAGTCTCCTAAGGTTTACCTTACCTGAATATTCAAGGTAGGCACCATAAAATTCTGTATGGTTGGATATCATCTTCCACACAGAGTGCAAACACTAGTCTCAGATCTCAGAAAACCCAAATATAATAGATTTTCACCAGTTGGTATAGGAACTCACATGCACTGTTGAGGAGGGTTGTAGGGGCAAGAACATTATGGGATTAACAATCAGTCATGGACATTTGGGCAAGCCTTCTGTGGCTCTTTTTATAGATGGAAAAGGCAGCAGGCAACTTAACAGTGGCAAAGAGAATTATGGTCTTTCATTATTTAGGCAAAATCATATGCACACCTAAATTTGAGCTCTTGTTCATTCTGTGAAGGCCACTTTGGGGAGTGGCTCTCTAGAGAGATAATTCGTAACACAGTGGTCCTAGTGAAACATGCATGGTTTCCCATTCTGCTCTTTACTCACCATGTCAGAAGTTGGTTCAGATTTTTATATATTACCTGTTCTGATTCAAGAATTTTTCATTTGGAATAATAAGGAGAAATAGAAGCAAATAGAATGATTTGTCCAGGTGTAAGTTTTCTTTTTAACTGTGATTGAATATAATCTCCCCACTGGAGGTAAAGGGAAATTATAACTCTGTCCCTGAAACCAAGCTTGGAGAAACATCTCCTGGTTATAGGTTTAAAGAGATAGTTGAAACCAGTATACTTAAGCATATTAAATATTCCTCTCTATATGTTTTGAAGTAATTCATCATCTTAGCTCCACCCTGCATGTCCTACTCCAACTTCTCTACCACCACACTGAGAGACAAATTATTGAGCTCTAAGTAAAATTTTTAGATGACAGGGACACTTGTGGACTTTTACAATGCAGTTAACCATTTGATATTATATTTTAATGGCTATATACCATAATAAAATATAAATATGCAAAAGATTATGTAATGCTTCACTAATACTTGATTACTTAGTTATGATGACCAGGGATAGGCAATGCCAAATATAACATTATCCTACATCATATAGTAGAATATTGCCAAATAACATACAATTATCAACTGGGACTTATTCAGTTAACTTAGGAATGGCCAACATTAAACCCTATGAATAGCATAAATGAATATAACTTATTATATTCATTATTAAATAGGTTAAAACATAATATCATTGTAATAAATGTAGGAATGACATTACCTAATTGAACACCTGTATTTTTATTTATTTATTTTTCTTTATTAGGGAACTTTGTATTCACAGAACAATCAAGCATAAAATACAGGATTCCCATATACCCCCTATTTTGAACACCTTGCAATGTTGTGGAATATTTGTTAAATTTATTATTGCTCATTTTTATAATTGCACCATTCACTGTAGTCCATGGTTTAACTTAAGGGTCACTGTGTAGTGCAGTTCTATGGATTTTTAAAAAATTTTTTTTTGGACACCATATAAAATCTACGTTCCCCCTTTGAATCACATTCAGATATATATTTCATTATTGTTAATTATATTTTCAATGTTGTGCTACCATACCCACCATCAATTACCTATACATTTCCGTCATTCCAAATAGGAACACTGTACATTATAAGGCTAGATTTCCATTCCCTATCCCCATCACGTCCCCTAGTAACCTATATCCTACATTCAGATTCTATGTTTGCTTCTTCTACTTGTTTCAAGTAGGGAGATCATACAATATTTGCCTTTCGTTTCTGGCTTATTTCACTCTACATGATGTCTTCAAAGTTCATCTATTTTGTTGCATGTATCAGCACTTACTTCCCTTTTATGACTGAATAATATTCCATTATCTGTATATACCACATTTTATTTATCCATTCATTGGTTATTGCACATTTGGGTTGCTTCCATTTTTTTGCAATTGTGAATAATGCCACTTTGAACATCTGTATGCAGATATCTGTTCGAGTGCTTTCAGTTCTTTTGTGTATATGCCCAGTAATGGGATGGCCAGGTCATATGGTAGGTAATTCTATACTTAGCTTTCTGAGGAACCATCGAACTGTCTTCCACAGCAGCTGCACCATTTTATATTGTCCACCAGCAGTGAATGAGTGTTACTGTTTCTTCACATCCTCTCCAACACTTGTTATTTTCAGGCTTTAAACAGCAGTCTTTCTAATGGGTGTAAAAGGGTATCTCATTGTGGTTTTGATTTGCACTTATCTGATGGTTAATAATGTTGATCATCTTTTCATGTGTTTCCCATCCATTTATATATTTTCTTTCAACAGATCTTTGTTCAAGTCTCTCGCCCATTTTTTACTTGTTTGTATTCTTTTGCAGTTAAGTTGAAGGATTTATCAATGTATACTGGATAATAAACTTCATCGGATTCATGATTTCCAAATGTTTTCCCCCATTGCACAGATTATCATTTTACTTTCATGATAAAGTCTTTTGGGAACAAGTGTTTTTAATTTTGATGTGGTCAAATTTATCTATTTTTTTCTTCTGCCTTGTGCTTTGGGTGTAAAATCTAAGAAACCATTGCCTAAAGGAAGGTCCTGAAGATGCTTCCCTACATTTTCTTCTAGGAATGTGACACTAATAACTCTCATATTTATGTCTTTGATACATTTTAAATTGATTTTTGTATAAGGCTTGAGGTAAGTGTCAAGTGTCTTCCTTTTCTTATTTTTTTTTTTTTTTTTGGTGGATGGAGTTCTAGTTTTTCCATCACTGTTTTCTGAAGAGATTATTCTTTTACAATTGAGTGGAATTTACCCCCTCATTGAAAATAAGATGACTATAAATGTGAGGTTTGATTTCAGAGCCCTCAGTTTGATTGTATTGGTCTCTATGTCTGTCCTTGTGCCAGCACCATACTGTTTTGATTACTATGGCTTGGTAATATGTGTTAAGCTAAGGAAAAATGAGTTCTCTAACTTCATTTCTTTTTCAGGATGGTTTTAGCTAATTGCAGCCCCTTACCATTCCATATAAATTTAATGATTGGCTTTTCCATTGCTGCAATGAAAGTTGTTGAAATATTGATTTGGATTACATGGAACCCATAAATTGCTTTTGGTAGGATTGACATCTTAATGATATTTAGTCTTCCGATCCTTGAACACAGAATGCTTCCATTCATTAAGGTATTGTTTGCATTTTTAGCAATGTTTTGTAGTCTACTGTGTACATGTTCTTTACATTATTGTTTAGATATATTCATAGATGTTTGATTCTTTTAGTTGATACTGTAAATGGAAATTTTTTTCTTGATTTCTTCTTCTGATTGTTCATTACTTTTTTATAGAAACACTACTGATTTCAGGGTATTGATCTTGTACCATGCCACTTTGTTGAATTTATTAATTAGCTGTAGAATTTTTCAGGATTTTCTGTATATAGGATCATAACATCTCCAAATAGGGAAAAAATTATTTTCCCTTCCCAATGTGGATGACTTTTATTTCTTTTTCTTGCCTAATTGGTCCGGCTGCAATTTCCAGTACAATGTTGAGTAACATTGGTGACTGTGGGCAACTTTGTCTATTTCCTGATCTTAGCAGGCACAATTTTGAATCTTTCCTATTAAGTAGGATGTTAGCTGTGTGATTTTCATACATGCCTTTCATCATGTTGAGAAAACTCCATCTATTCCTAGTGTTCTAAGTATTTTTATCAAGAAAGTGTGCTGAATTTAACCAAATGCCTTTTCTGCATCAATTCAGATGACCATGAGTTTCTCTTTTCCTGCATTGTGTTAATATGATGTACTACATTAATTAATTTTCTTATGTAGAAACTCTTGTCAATATCAGGGATAAATCTCACTTGATCATGGTATACAATATTTTAATATGCTCTTGGATTAAATTTGCCAGTGTTTTGTTAAGTATGTTTGCATCTATATTCATAATAGACACTGGTCTGTAGGTATTATTCTTGTATCTTTATCTGACTTTGGTATGGGGTGATGTTGGCCCCACAGAATGAATTAGATAGTGCTCTTTCATCTTCAATTTTTGGGGGAGATTTTGAGTAGGATTGGTATTAATTCTTGGAAAAATTGGTAGAATTCAACTGTGAATCCATCTGAACCTTGACTTTCTTTATTGAAAGTTTTTTGATTGATTCAATCTCTTTACTTGTAATTAGTCCGTTGAGGTCTTCTATTTCTTTCAGAGTCAGTGAAGGTTGTATGTGTGTTTCTAGGAAGTTGTCCATGTCATCTAAGTTATCTATTTTGTTTGCATTCAGTTATTCATAGTATCCTTTTCTGATCCTTTTTATTTCTGTGGGTCAGTCACAATGCCCCCCCATTGCTGATTTTATTTATTTGCATCTACTCTCTTTTTTTCTTTGTCAGTCTAGCTAAGGATTTGTTGATTTTATTGATCTTCTCAAAGAATCAACTTTTGGTTTTGTTAATTCTCTATGTTATTTTTCTATTCTCAATTTCATTTATTTCTGTTCTAATCTCTGTTATTTCTTTTTTCTGCTTGCTTTGAGATCCATTTTCTATTCTTTTTCCATTTCCTCCAGGTGTACAGTGTTCCAGTTTGTATATATTATGTCCCACAGAAAAAGCCATATTATTTAATGCAATCTTGTGGGAGCAGACATATTAGTGTTATTTAGGTTGGAATCCTTGGATTAGGTTGTTTTCACAGAGATGTGACCCACACAACTGCAGGTGATACATTTGATTAGAGTATTTCCCACGGAAATGTGGCCCTGCCCATTCAGCATGGAGCCCTATAAGAGCTCAGACAGAAGGAGCTCAGTGTGACAGCTAGAAAGACATTTTGAAGATGGCCTTTGAAAGCTGATGCTGACATTTTGGAGAACAACATTTTGAAATGCAACCTGGGAGCAAGCAGATGCCATCCAAGGGCCTTCTGAGCTAACAGAGGTCTTCCAGATGCCAATGGCCTTTCTCCAGTGAAGGCATACTCATGTTTTTACCTTGGTTTGGACATCTTTGTGGCTATAGAACTATAAATTTTTAACTTAATAAATCCCCTTTATAAAAGCCAATCTGTTTCTGGTATTTTGCATAACAGCAGCATTAGCAAACTGGAACATAAAGTAAATTCTTTGATTTTAGCTCTTCTATTTTTTTTTTAAATCACCATGTGTTTATTTTACAATTAAAAATAAAAGTTATTAGTTCTATTTGAAATCATTTTTTAAGAAGCTGAATACTCCAGTACAATAACAGAGTAGTAAGAAGTTAGTTTGGGAGGAGTCATCAAGTTTTTGTACAATAAATGAAGAGAAATGAGTAATAACATGTCTTAGAGAATCACTCAATAGTTAATAGTTCTCCTGTAACACCCTATTTAGGCACAGGGGAAAAGTCAAGTTCATTTGGTGCTGCATGGCTATATATATATATGGCTACACACACACACACACACACACACACACACACACACACACACATACGGCTATATATATATATATACACCGATCAACATCTATGGCCTTGGTTTTAGGTAAGCAGTAAATACAATTTTCAAATGGCTATGATAAATCACTATTTATTTGCTTTTAGAAAAAACAATGGCTAACACAATGATTTCTACACAGCATTTGAGTAGGCTGGTAGAGTAGTCAAAATATTACCTCTGAACATGTTACTAGTGTCCATGTTACTCGACGCTGATGCAGAAAACTGTCTCAATGGCATTTTTTAAAATGCAATTTTACTGAGATTTTTCACATACCACACAATTATCCAAAGATCCAAAGTGCACACTCAATTACCCATGGTACCATCAAAGAGCTGTGCATCCATCACCACAATGAAATTTTTTTCAACTTTTAGAATGTTTTCATTACTCCAGAAAATAAATAAAGACAAAAAAAGAAAACTCAAATCCTCCCATACCCCTAACCACAGTCCCTCCATTATTGACTCATAGTATTGGTAATGTGCATTAGTTATTGTTGATGAAAGAAAGTTAAACTACTACTAACTATAGTACATAGTTTGCAATAGGTATATTTTTTCCAATATACCCCTCTATTATTAACTTCTAGTTACACTGTCCTACATTTTTTCTAGTACATGAAAGAGATTTCTGATATTTGTGCAGTTAATCATAGACAATGCCCACCACAAGATTCACTGTTTTATACATTCCCATCATTTAACCTCCAACTTTCCTTCTGGTAACATAAGTGACTCTAAGCTTCTCCTTTCCACTACATTCACACAACATTCAGTATTGTCAGTTATTCTCAAAATAATGTGCCACCATCATCTCTGTACATTTTCAAACACTTAAATTCAACCTAGTTGAACATTCTGCTCATAATAAGCAACTAGTCCCCATTCTTTAGCCTCAGCCTATATCCTGGTAACATATTTCATATCTATGAGTTTACATATAATAATTAGTTCATATCAGTGAGACCATGCAATATTTGTCCTTGTGTGTCAGACTTATTTCTCTCAATATAGGGCCCTCAAAGTTTCTTCATCAACCCACTTTTTTAAAATGGGTTGTACATTTTGTACACCCACCATAATTTTCTTCCTAAGTAAATAATCAATAGTTACCCATATAGTCACATACTTATGTACTCATGACTGTCACCACTACCTATATAAGGACATCTCCATTTCTTCCACAAAGGAGGAAGAGTCAAATAAAGTATAAAAAGAAAAAGGAAAAAAAAAAAACATGACAGCTAAAAAGCAACAGAAGGAAAGACAGAATTAAACTAAAGTAGAATAAAAGAGTCAGACAACATCACCAATGCCAAGAATCCCATACTCCTCCCTTATGTCCCCCTCTTATAGGTGTTTAGTTTTGGTATATTGCCTTTGTTACATTAAAGGAGGCATAATACAACATTTCTGCTAACTATAGTCTCTAGTTTACATTGATTGTATTTTTCCTCAAAATCGCCCTATTTTTAACACCTTATAAGGTTGATATTCATTTGTTCTCCCTCATGCAAAAACATATTTGTACTTTTTATGAAAATTGTTGAGCACTCTAAGTTTCACTGAGTTATACAGTCCCAGTCTTTATCTTTCCTCTTTCCTTCTAATGTCCCACATGCTCCTAACCTTCCTCTTTCAACCATAATCATGGTCATCTTTGTTCAGTGTACTTAGATTGCTGTGCTAACATCACCAAAAATTGTGTTCCAGACCTCTCACTCCTGTCTTTTCCTACCTGTCTGCAGTGCTCCCTTTAGTATTTCCTGTAGCACGGGTATCTTAGCCACAAACTCTCTCTTTGTCTGTTTGTGACAGAATATTTTAAACTTTCCCTCGTATTTGAAGGACAGTTTTGCCAGAGGATTCTTGATTGGTGGTTTTTCTTTTTCAGTATCTTAAATATATCACACCACTTCCTTCTTGCCTGCATGGTTTCTACTGAGAAATCCACACATAGTCTTACCAAGCTTCCTTTGCATGTGATGGATTCTTTTTTCTTGCTGCTTTCAGGATTCTCTCTTTGTCTTTGATGTTTGATAATCTGATTATTACGTGTCTTGCTTTAGGTCTATTTAGATCTATTCTGTTTGGGGTACACCGTCCTTCTTGGATCTGTAATTTTATGTCTTTCATAAGAGATGGGAAATTTTCATTGATTATTTCCTCTATTATTGCTTCTGCCTCTTTTCCCTTCTCTTCCCCTTCTGGGACACCCATAACATGTGCATTCATCTGCTTCATGTTGTCATTCAATTCCCTGAGACATTGCACATATTTTTTTCCATTCTTTTCCCTATCTGTTCTTTTGTGTGTAGTATTTCAGGTGTTTTGTTCCCCAGTTCCTGAGTGTTTTCTTCTACCTCTTGAGATCTGTTGTTTATGTCTTCACTGTGTTTTTCATCTCTTGTATTGTGCCTTTCATTTCCATAGATTCTGCCAGTTGTTTTTTCAAACTTTTAATTTCCTCCTTGTGTTTGACCAGTGTTTTCCTTATAAACTTCATCTCTTTTTCCATATCTTCTCTGAACTTGTTGATTTGGTTTGATTTGATTTATCATATTTCTTTGACAATCTTAAATAGATTGTTTCATTAAAGTGAAACCTATCTCAACTGTATCTTGATTGGGGTGTAAGTGTTTTTCCTTTGACTGGGCCATATCTGTGTTTTTCCTAGTGTAGAGTATAGTTTTCTGTTGTCTAAGCATCTGGTTTCCTTGGTTACCCCAATCAGGTTTTCTCAGACCAGAATGGGTTCATGTCTCAGAATGAGGTTATATTCAGTTTTAAGTCTCCCTGTGGCTGTGTTTTAGAGTTTGGTACACTAGTTTATGTTTTGGTGGTTTTCACCCAGGCTCTGTGGTCTGGTTCTGAAGGGAAGACCAGTAGTAGAGCTGAGTCACACCTCCTTACTCTTTGGGAAGATACACCCCCTAGGGAGTTATCAACTGCATTTGAATTGTTGTCTCTCTGACTCTGTTATCTCCACCCCTGTCTAGGTCAGATTGCTGCAAACTGAAAATGGCTGAGACTACCTCCACTGAGCCCCTCAGACTGACAGAGAGACAAAGGGACAGAAAGACCCCTTTCAGAGCCAGTCCATGCCTCCCCCCCCCCACTTTCACTCATTGGCCAGAGGTAACACCTGGTCTTCTGGGCTCCCCTTCCCAGGATAGATGAGTCTTCTGGTTCTTTAAGGTCAGTCTACCACAGAGAAGTTTTGCAGCTCAGCCTACCATGGGGGGAGGGGGCTCCCAGTTCTGTTCCACAGTTTTTATTTGCAGATTTTGTGCTGTGATCTTAGGCATTCCTCCCAATCCAGGTTGGTGTACAATGTGTGGACAGACATCGTTGTCCCTCAGCAGTTATTCCAAATTATTTACTAGTTGTTCATGGTTGGTTATTATTTGTTCCAGTGTACTAACTGAATTCCACTCCTCTCTATGCTGCCATCTTGCCCCCTCCCTCTTCTAATGTTTAGGGTTATAAACTTCCCTCTCACCACTCCCTTCACTGCATCCCATAGGTTTTGATATGCTGTGTTCTTCTTTTCATTTGTCTCAAGTTTGATTTCTCTTGCAACTTCTTCTTTGATCCACTAATTGTTGGAGTGTGTTTAAATTACATATATTTTTGAATTTTCCAGTTCTCTTCCTGTTATTAACTTCCAGCTTCATTCCATTATAGTCAGAGAAAGTGCTTTGTATAATTTCAATCTTTTATATTTATCAAGACTTGTTTTGAGTCCCAAAATGTCATCTCTCCAGGAGAATTATCCTTGTGCACTTGAGAAGAATGTATATCCTGTTTTTTGGGGGTGAATTGTTCTGTATATGTCTGATGGGTCTAGTTCATTTATCAAATTATTCAAGTCCACTTTATTGATACTCTGGCAAGACATTCTATCTACTGTTGAGAGTGATTCATTGGCAAGAGATCTGCCCTACAAGAAATACTAAAAGGAGTTCTGAAGGCTGAAAGAAAAAAGACACTGGAGGAGAGTGTAGAAATAAAGATTAACATTAAGGGTAACTACGAGGTTAAAAAGAGAGACAAAATGTATGACATATAAAAGCCAAAGGATAAAATGGCTGAAGTAAGTATTCCCTTTACAGTAATAACACTGAGTTTTAATGGATTAACCTCCCAAAATAATAACACAGATTGGCAGAGTGTGTAATAAGTATGAGCCAACTATATGCTTTTTCTAAGAGATTCACCTTAGACCCAAATATGCAAATAGGTTGGAAGTGAAAGGTTAGAAAAAGATATTCCAGGCAAACTGTAACCAAAAATGGACTGGGGTAGTCATGTTACTATCAGGCAAAATAGACTTTAAATGCAAAACTCTTATAAGAGTTGAAGAAGGACACTAAATATTAGTAAAAGAGGTAAACAACCCAGAAGAAATAGCAATCATAAATATGCACCTGTTCTGGTTTGCTAATGCTACCAGAATGCAAAACACCAGAAATGGATTGGCTTTTATAAAAGGGGGTTTATTTGTTTACACAGTTATCATCTTAAGGCCATAAAGTGTAAAACATAATGCAACAATTGGGTACCTTCTCTGTAGGATAGCCATACGGCCTCCAGAAAACCTCTGTTAACTAGGAAGGCATATAGCTGGCTTCTGCTCCAGAGTTCCAGTTTCAAAATGTCTTTCTCACAGGACATTCCTCTCTAGGCTGCAACTCTTCAAAAATGTCACTCTCAGTGGCCCTTGGGGCATTTGCCTTCTCTTAGCTTCTCCAGAGCAAAAGTCTGCTTTCAAAGGCCATCTCCAAAATGTCTCTGTAAGCTGCAGCTTCTCTCTCAGCTCTTGTGCATTCTTCAAAGTGTCCCTCTTGGCTGTAGCAGACTTTCTCCTTCTGTCTGAGCTTATACAGTGCTCTAGGAAACTAATGAAGGCACACACTGAATGGGCAGGGCCACACCTCCATGGGAATTATCTAAAGTTATCACCTACAGTTGGATGGGTTACATCTTCATGGAAACACTCAATCAAGTATTACAATCTAATCAACACTAATACATCATCTACCCACACAAGATTGCATTAAAGATAATGCATTTTGGGGGACATAATACATTCAAACTGGCACAGCACCTAACCATAGTGCCCCAACATACATGATGCAAACACTGGCAAAATTAAAGGAGTAACAGACATCTCTACAATAATAGTTTGAGATTTTAATATACTGCTCTCATCAAGAGACAGACTGTATAGCTAGAGGATCAATAAGGGAACAGAACTTGAATAACATGACAAATGAACTGGACAATATGTTTTGGTATGTTGTATTTTCATTTTCATTCACCTCAATATATTTCGTAATTTACTTTGTGATTCCCAATTTAACCCATTGATTGTTTAAGACTACATTGTTTAATTTCCACTTATTTGTGAATTTTCCTTTTCTTCCTCTGTTACTGATTTCTACATTCATTCAATTGTTGTTGAATATAAATTGTATGATTTCAATATCTTGAATTTATTAAGAATTGTTCTGTGACCTAATATATGGTCTATCCTAGAAATGATTCATGTGTACTCAAGAAGAATGTGTGTTCTTTTTTTGTTGCGTGAGGTGTTCAATATATGTCTGTAAGGTCTGTTTGTTTGGTGTATCATTCAAGCCTTATATTTCCTTATCAGTCTTCTCACTAGGTGTGTTATCCATTATTGAAAGTGTTCTATTACCTCTTCTTCTATTAATGCAAGACAGTCGATTTCTCTCTCCAACTCTGTCAGTATTTGCTTCATGTTATTTTGAGGCTCTGCTGTCAGATGCCTGTATATTTATAATTGTTACATTTTCTTGTTGAACCGTACCCTTTCTCAGTATTTAATGACCTGTTTTTCTCACAAAACTGTTTTTGACTTAGTATGATGTTAGTATGATGTTATCCCTGTTCTCTTTTGGCTACTACTTGCATGGTATATTTTTTCCATCCTTTCATTTCCATCCTACTTGTGTCTTTGAATTTAAGGTCAGACTCTTGCAGAAAGCATATAGTCAGGTCATACTTTTTTTTTAATCCATTCTGCCAATCTCTGCCTTTTGATTGGAGATTCAATCTATTTACATTCAAGGTCACTATTGACAATGTGGGGCTTTCTTCTGCCATTTTGTTGCTTAGGATTTTGTAAGTCTTATACTTTTTTTGTCCCTCACCTGTATTAATGTCTATTTTTATATTTATTTGCATGACTATGTGTGTGCAACATTTTGAGAACCTTCTCATTTCTACCTGGATATATTTTTCTTCTACTTTCCTTGTGTTTATCAGGGGGTTAAAATTTAACATTCTCAATATATAACAATCATATTTGGCTTGAAACCAACTTAAACTCAACAGCATCCACATATACTTTTCCTACACCACTCTCCACCCATCATTTTTATTTTTGTACTGGTTGCCACTTATATCTTTGTACATTTTATGTCCATAACCATAGATATATCATTACTTTTATTGTATTTTCATTTTAGCAACTGTAGGAAGAAGTGAAATTATATACCAAACAGTACACTGCAATAATACTAGCATTTATAATTATACAAATGGTTAACTTTACCACAGGTCTTTATTTTGTGATGCTACTTTTAACCACTGTCTCATGTCCTTCCCCGTCAGTATAAAGGACTCCATTTAACATGCATTTAGGGCAATTCTAATATTGAAGAACTCCCTCATCTTTTGTTTATCTGAGGTTGTTTTAATATCTCTATTTTTTAAAGAAAGTCATACCAGACATAAAATTCTTTGTTGGCAGTTGTATTCTTTTAGCATTTTAAGTATTTCAACCCACTGCCTTCTTGCCTCCCTAGTTTCTGGTGAGAAATCAGAACTCAATCTAATTGGGACCCCCTTGTATATAACATGCTGCTTTTCTCTTGCAACTTTCAGAACTTTCTCTTTATCCATTGCATTTTGTGGTGTGATCAGTATATGATGGGGTTTGATTTTTCTTCTTGTTTATCTTATATGGTGTGCTGTGGGTTTCTTGTATGTGCATTTTCAAGTCTTTCAGTAAGTTTGAGAAGTTCTGTCATTATTTCTTTGAATATTCCTTCTGCCCCTGTGTCTTTTTCTTCTCCTCTGGGGCTCCCATAATACATATATAGGTACACTTGAGTGTGTTCCATAGCTGTCTTAGGCTTTTTTCAACTTTTACTAATTCTTTTTTCTCCCTGCTCCTTAGCCTGACTCGTGTCAAGTATCTTGTCTCTGAGATCACTGACTCTTTTCTCTGCCAGCTCTAACTGCTTTTGAATCATTCCTGGGAATTTTTCATTTCAATTATTTTGGTCTTCAACTCCACTAGCTCTGCGTGGTTTCACTTTAAAATTGCTATCTCTTTACTTAAATTCTCATGTTGTTCATTCATTTTTCCCATAATACCTTTAGTTTTTTTTTCTGTATTTTCTATCATTTCCTTGAGCATTTTTAAGGCAACATTCTGGTCTTCTGTTTTGCTGTTTTCTGTATTTTACCCCCCTCCATTGGATGGGCCATCATTTCTTGTTCTTGTTTATCTTGCAGTTTTATGTTGCACTCTGTACATTTTAATATTTTAAAATGTTGACTCTAGGATTTTTCCCTGAGATGTCTATTTTTTGATTTTGTAAGAACCTTTTGATAAGACAGATTTTCTTGAGCTTCACTCATCGTATCAGGAAGATCTGCCCAAGGCAAATGCAGTTTGCAGGATTTTCCCTGCATTCTGGGCCTTTGTCCTTTCCTGGAATTTTACCTGTTAATTGTTTTGGAGTTCCCCTGTCCTGGAGTTTGGTTGTCCTTTCTGTTTCCTCGAAGCCAAACCTCCTTCTCCTGGGAATTTTAGGACAGGAAGCCTTTTTCCTGACTGTCTGCCTGTATAGATTTTTACACTTCTTTCATTGTCCCAAGTTGTTTTTGTCTGGAGGTTAAATTCTGGCATGTGGGGAATGCTGGAAAGGACTTCCTCAAGTCAGTCTTTCCCAACTAAAACAGGATCAGCAACTCAGGTAGGTGGTGCAGACCAGCTCCAGGGAGGGCATCAGGATTGGTGCCAAGTGCTTCTCTATTGGCTCCCCAAACCTGAGCTTTCCTGGCCTGCCCAGAAAATGTGGCCCTTAGCTAACTGTCCCCCACATTCCTGATGAAGCATTGCATACTTAATTGTCCACTGCCACCCCTTTTCAGGGCATTTGAAACAATATCTTCTGCCACCTTTGTCTATGGTGGGTTGGAACAATAGCTGCCTCACAGCGGGATCCCTGTTGTCTGTAGATGTTAGCCAAAAGCTGTGTTCAGTGATTGGCTGTGCCCACCTCTGGACTTGGGGCAGAGGATTCTAATGCCCTTTCTGTACCAGTGAGCTAAGGACTGGACCCCAAGGCAGCCTGCTGCAAGAGTTTGGGATGGGCACTTGTTGTAGCCTCTGGGTGGAAAGAGGAATTTATTGTTCTTTACCATAATTTACCTGCCTCTTCCTCCCACTCTTCCCTGAATACTGTACAGTGTCCTCCTGTCCTCTGGAGTTTCTTAGTTTGGTAAGGTATAGCTGCATCTTAAATAATTTGCAAAATTGCATTTAAACAGTAAAATACAAAAGCCATCCCAATAATGTTAAGGTCAAACAATCATGAACTCTGTGGTAAATAGTTTTTGGGTCTAAGTGATTCACAGTCCTTCCTATAAAAAGATTATGTTTCCCTCCATCACAGATTTTAGACTAGGCCTTTTAACTTGGATTGGTCAATTAACTGTGAGAAAAATTTTTAAAACTTTTTAGAAAGCTATTATATGTTTCCACCAGGACTGTTTTACCTCTGCTATGAAAATAGAATATTCCCTTTTTTCCTGGTTCCCAGAACGAAGTAGACATATAGAGCCAAACATGGACTAATGAGTAATATATTCAAGGAGAAGCTCTAGTATAAGCCATTGATGTTTGCAGTTCATTATGATGACAACATAATACTCAAAAAGCCAATTGATACAACTACCATCACTGTTTCTACCTGACCTGTGAAATGAGTCAAAGATAGCAACTTAAATATATGAATATTGGAAAGGAAGAGTGATATTTTGATTACTGGCTGATAAAATGATTGTCTATTAAGAATAAGAGAATCAACTAAGACATAGGATATTTCAATAAATTGGCTATCTGCAAAGTATGGGGAAAATAAATTCTTCCTTTTATTAATGTTAAAACAAATTGCAAAATATTGTGTGGAAATAATATAATTTTCAATAACATCAAAAATTCAAAGCATCTAGGAATAAACTTTGAAAATATGTGTGAAAACCATGAAGAAAATAATAAATCTTTGCTGATAAAAGAAAGCCTGAATAAAAGAAGAAGCCTATAGTATTCCTCAATGGACTGACTACTTAGTTTTAAGGGTAAAACTTTAGCCTTAGTCAGTATACAAATGTCTACAGGGATCACACCCATAACTGATTCTGATGAAGCTTTGTATTTAGCATTGTTCTAAAGTGGCTTAAAACTTTCGGTATGTTGTGATGCAATGAATGTATTTTGTAGGTGGGAAGAAAATATTATTTGGGGTTCCTGAGGAAAGACTGTTGGGGATTTTGACATTTTCCCCACAAAAGGCATAGTCAGGTCCCAACTTTTAGTCCTGTTGGTGTTAACTAATTTGTAAACAGAACCTCTGAAGATGTCACTAGTTAATGTATGCCCAAACTGAATGAAAGGGGCTTTATTCCACTATGGTCGAA
The DNA here is from genome assembly GCF_015220235.1 of Choloepus didactylus. NCBI lineage: Eukaryota > Metazoa > Chordata > Mammalia > Pilosa > Megalonychidae > Choloepus > Choloepus didactylus. The sequence continues at coordinate 150,573,001 of NC_051310.1, read as the reverse complement.
CTCCTTGAAGGCCAAGGACATTGGACACATAAAGAGAAGCCACAGGAAGCAGCTAGGAGGTGGAAGTCAATAGAACCTGGAATAGAAAGGAGACGCTGCTGCTGTGCACTTTGTCACATAACAGAAAAGACAAGGACATCAAAGATTGCCAGGCTGCGAGAAGATACCATCAGTGTGAGGAAGCAAGTCTTCTGGGCTCTGAAACCATGACCCAATAAATTCTGGTTAAATCAAGTATTTGTTTTAGTAGCTAGGAAGCTAAAACTGTGTTCTTACAGTATGTTCGAGGAAAGGAGAAATGCAAAGGACCTAGAATAAACAAAGCATAAGAAAGATGAAAGCTGGAAAATTTATTCTACCAGATACCAAGATTTAATATAAAACTTAGAGTAATTAAGACAGTAGTGTTTTAATAAAAGAACAGAAAAATAGAAAATCTGTTGAAATAATGGTCCATATATATACAATTGTCTACATAGCCTCTACTACAATCTACTGGGAAATTGATGAGTTTTAAAAATAGATGTTTTTAGGTCAATTGAATATCAATATGAAGGAAAATAAGCTGTACTAAAACAAAGATGGATCATAACAAGACAGAATCACATTAACCACAAATGAAAAAAAAATTGACAAAGTAGGTATCATTAAAATTACAAATTCTTTTTATTAAAATACACCATTAAGAAAGTGAAAAAGTAATAGGTAATTGCATATAATCAAATTATCAATTAAGCTATTTACTTGAATGGGCACTTCATGAAAAAGATTTCCAAATAGCCAATAAACATATGAAGAAGTGCTCTGCATCATTACTTATCAAAGATATATTACTGTTGCATGCCTAGCAGAATGGCTAAAATTAAATGTGAAAAAAATGGATAATATCAACTATTGAAAAGGAAGAGTAACAACGAAACTCTCTTACATTGCTGGTCAGACTGTAAACTGTGCAATCACATCTGAAGAATGTTTGGCAGTTTCTTATAACAGTAAATATATACCTCCCTTAGGACCAAGATGTTCTAAGCTTTATATGTATCCAGTAGAAATGAGAGTTTATATCCATCGAACAACCATGTGCAGTAATATTCATAAGTTTTATTTGTATCAGACAAAAACAAGAAACAAACCAAATTCCCACAATTGTAGAATGGGTAAGTAAATTATGCTGTATTCATACAATGGAAGCAATGATAAAGCTCTTTAACAATAAAAATGTACCAACACTTACACACACAATAACAAGGATAAATTTTGCAGATGTGATGTCAAGTGAGAGTAGTCAACACACATGGAGAAATAGCATATATTATATAATCCCATTTTTACTACATTTAAACACAGGTAAAACTAATTAAAAGTGGCAGAGGTCTGAAAAAAGGTTAACTTTAAGATTACCAGTGGAGAAGGAAGCGCAAGGAATCCTCCTGGGACACTGTTAATATTCTATATCTCCATCTGGTTGGAGGTATACATAAGTGAAAACTCAAACAGTTGTAAATTTTAGATATGTGTGCTTTTAGATATGTGTATACACATAGACACATGCACCACACGTGCATGCATGGACACACAATGACAAGAGACTGGGAATAAATATTTCAATATCTGTACCATGTGGTATTCTTTGAGCATTGAGGGCTTCCATATATTAATAAAGAAAATACTACAAACACCCTATAGGTAAAGTGGCAAATAATATGAACACACAATTCTTTGAAGAAAAAATATACAACTAATAAAGACCTGAGAAGATACTCAATTCTCACTAATGATGCTCATTCTCGCTGAGGCAAACACAAATTAAGATAGCATTTTCATCCTTCGTGTTTGCAGGGTTAAAATAAAAGTAAAGATTGATATTATCCAGTGTTAGAAAGAGCATGTAAATAGGGCCAAATACTGTGTTCACCAGACTATAAACAGTACAGCACTTTATGGAACATTTGTCTCAGAAATTTTACTTTCAGGGTTCTATCCCTTACAAATACTGAATAAATGTCCAAGGAACTTTGAGCAAAATTGTTCATTGCAGCACTATTTTCATTGCAACATTATGGTAATATAAATAAATAATAGATAATCTGTATGCCCATCAATACAATATTTATTTCATTGCAGCATATTCATTCCTTTGAAATATTATATATCCATTAAAAATAAGTGGATCTGAATATAGTACATGAAGGACTATCCAGGACATATTGTTATGGGATAAAAGGAACTTGTAGAAAATTATATAGACTGTGGAAGTACACATGTTTTACAATGATCTGATTTTGAGGGAGAAAAGAAGCCTTCTACATCTCATTCTCTTCTTCCCTGTATCTCCCTCCCTCTCCCTCTCTCACACCCACACCTCTACCCAGTGGTATTGGTAAGGAGGTGGCAGTGGAAAAAAGAATTTTATTTTTACTTTGCTTATTCCTATAGTGTTTGAAAATGAGATAAAATCTAAAGTAAAAAACCCTTTTTAGAAAAGTCACTCCGGATAGAGAAAATCTGCAGAGACAATGATATAGTGGTGGGAGAAAAGCAAGGCACATGCAGTCAAACTTCCCTCAGTGTCCCATTATCTTTCTCACCACCCTCAGCCCTTTGGACCAGGGGAGCACTTTACTCTCCTCATTAAATCCCAACATACATTACTGCAACTACCATATCTCCTGTTTCCCCCGCTATCCATCAAATTTTACACTCGAATCCCACTATCACTCCCACACACATGCAGTTTGGTGTTCCATCTTTTCTGGCAAAAGATTGTGAGTAATTTTTTTTAATGATGCCCTATGTGATTTGGGTGTGAGTACCTGAATCCCTAAATCCCTGAACATGAAAATTTCCTAATGATGGCGAGTGTAACCAGGGGCTTCCATCCTATTTTATTTATTTTCCTGACTGTCTAGTTTACTTCTATAGTGTCAGTGTGACAAGCATCTGTGACTGCAGGTTCTAAGGATCTACACTCTATAGACACAAGGTGTGTAATTTGACTTAAAGTCTGTTACACTGAATGCCTTTCTTCATGCTTCTGACATCTGTACCCATAGAGTTGTTGCAGTGTTCTTTTCTACCTCAGGATCAGTATTATTGATAATTATGGACTTAATCAGTACATCAAATTGCATTTCAATCTTAAAACAAGTATGTAAATCAAATGATGCATTTTTAAAGGGCTTTAAGAATATATAACTAAAGTTAACAGTATCTGCACCTTGATATTGTAAAGTAATGATTTTCTTCATGATTTTTGCATATCCAAATTTCAGCAAAAAAGCATGCATTATTTTGTTAATGAGAAAAAATTTAAAACATGAAAAATTAAATAAACTGCAATATTTCTGGCAAAAAAACATCTTGAAAAACTTGCATTTTAAAAAAATCTGAGATAATTTGATGGTATACCTAGAGATCAATCATTACTCTCAAAACAAGTTAAAATTATTAACTTAAATTGCATTTTACCTGAAATTTGATTACTTAATAAATAGTTGCAGAAAGAAAAGAAATTCCAAATATTCAAAAATTCATATGAATATAAACGTTTATTCATAAAACCTCTGGATATTCATAACCACATAGGCTCCCAGAAAGTTTATATATTTATCATAAATATATTTGAGATCTTTGTAGAGAATTGGAAGCTATCAACAAGTTAAAAGAAAGATCAAATTCTCTAAGTCAACATCTATAAATACTTTTTGCCTTTATCTCAGTCGCACATTTTTCAGTATGTAAATTTTATCAATTCTTAAGTATAGTTTATATCCCACATTTGCCTTTGTTATGTAATCATTTTCCCATGTTAAGGAAAGTTGTTTCACATGTTATTTTAATAAAATAGTATTTAAATTTTGGCATATTTTTTCATATAACTTCTTGACATTTTCAATTGTGAAAGACAACATAAATGCAATATTGATATTTATATAATTGCATTAAGGAATATCTAAATTTCCTTTTGAAAGTTTTTATTCTTGTTGATTTGGTTAAATGAGAGTATATAGTTCATGGACTTGAAAGAGACAGAAATGATAAAAGGATGATGAAAACTCTCCAATATCTGAACTTTAAATGATTAAGTATGCCTTAATTTCTTGAAGTGTAGCTCTGTGTATGGCAGCACTGGGAGTGATATTTGAGTAAATAGGGGCTATCAGAAGCTCCCATGGTTCCCAGTAGACCGTCACACATTTCATCCATGCAGTAGCATCTTCAAGCAATTGCTTACATGGAGATGGATAAAATACACACATACACACAAAAACAATTTGGAGGGTTTAGTTCTGGGCTGACACATATTAATAAATCAGGTGCTACATGCAAGGGCACCCGACTTTAGGGGCACTGGACTTCAGGGTTGCAAAACAAGATAAAGGGATACAGAAGGGGCCAGTCACAAGTTGTCTTGTTATTGTTCAGTTACAGGATGCAGTTTCAAAACATAGCACCAGCAAAACAAGGCTTCTGTGTTATAGTAGAGTGAGTATGATTTTTGCAATTATAATTAGGCAAAGTTTTCTCCTAGGTTAACCTTCTTTTTATTTGTGCATATTGTGGCAAGTTAAAAAGTAAGGCAGGCCTAGCTGGAGCTGTTAAAAACAAGAACTTATCTATGAGGTGTGGGGATTTTGGAGGTCAGAGAAAAGAGAAATGGAAATTTTGCAACCCAGTCAAGGAGAGAGCTGCTTTGGAAAGTGGTGGGAGGATGGGTATGAAAAACAAGTCAAGTTCCACTATGGAGAAAGATGAATCAAGTCAAAGTTAAAGTCCCAGGACCAGGTGACTTCACAGTCTAAAAAAATTTCGGCCACTTCATTATTGTCTCAAAATTGGATTTTATAGGAAAAAAATACATAGTTATATCAACTAAGGAGAAAATAATTTTTTTCCAGCTAATCAATTAGTATGCAACCTAGAAGAAAAAAGTATTCCTTTTGAAATGAGCAAATTCTTACATATGTGTGAAATAGCTCATCTCATTCTCCTTTTATTTTCCTAATGCCCCATTGTTTAATTTCTTTGTTCTAGGTGCTGGGAAGTCAGATGGACGAAAACCAAACAGAAGTTGTAAGAGAATTTGTCCTGGCAGGCTTCTCAGAGACACCAGCTGTTGAAGCAGGGCTCTTTGCACTATTCCTCATCTTCTACGTGTCCACTTGGGTGGGCAATGTCCTCATCATCGTCACAGTGACCTCTGATAACTACCTTAATTCATCACCCATGTATTTCCTTCTTGGCAACCTCTCTTTCCTGGATTTATGTTATTCAACAGTCACTACCCCTAAGCTTCTGGCTGACTTCCTCGATGATCAGAAACTCATTCCATATGACCAATGTATCATTCAGCTCTTCTTCCTGCATTTGGTAGGGGCAGCTGAGATGTTCCTGCTCACAGTGATGGCCTATGATCGCTATGTTGCAATCTGTCGTCCCCTGCACTACACCACTGTCATGAGTAAAGGTTTGTGCTGTGTGCTCATTTTTGCTTCCTGGACGGGGGGATTTGTCCACTCCATTGTCCAGACGATTCTCACTATCCGCCTGCCCTTTTGTGGGCCGAACCATGTAGACAACTTCTTTTGTGATGTTCCCCCTATCATTAAACTTGCCTGTGAGGACACCTTTGTCATTGAATTGCTAATGGTATCTAATAGTGGGCTGATCTCCACCAGCTCCTTCGTGGTGCTGGTTTCTTCTTATACAACTATCCTAATCAAGATTCGTTCCAAGGAGGGAAGGCAAAAAGCACTCTCCACCTGTGGCTCTCACCTCATGGTGGTAACACTCTTTTTTGGACCCTGTATTTTCATCTATGCTCGGCCCTTCTCCACTTTTTCTGTGGACAAGATGGTGTCCGTGCTCTACAATGTTATTACTCCCATGTTGAACCCCCTCATCTACACACTACGAAACAAAGAGGTCAAATCAGCCATGCAGAAGCTGTGGGACCAAAGTGGACTTAGAAGAACTAATTTTTTGAAGGCAGAGAACTTCAGGTTAAAACATTGACTTTTCAGTAATGTATTAAGACAAGGTAGCTTAGTTTTATATATTCTTCCATTAAATCATAATATTACTGTTTCTGGCTTTATAACTAAAATTAAACTATAACTCCAAAAACTTCTTCCAAACTCTTATCCTGTCTTCTGCTCCCTTTTATTCCCTGAAGCAAATCTGTTTTTCTATTTGTGTTTTTCCATTCTATCCATTCATCTGACAAAATATTATTTCACAAAGTTTTTCCATTTGTTCTGCCATTACATACTGGTACATGCCATTCTTTTCAAGCTCTCAGATCAACTTTTTCTTATCTTGACATAGTTTTTTTCCCCTTAATTTTAGTTTATTCTAACTAGATGCCTGAACTTAACTAAAAAAAAATAAAAAAAGGTTTAATGCATGTTTCTTACACTCCTAAATATTTAAAGGGATCAATTAAATGAATTAGAGTATCAAGAAGCTAATTGGACATTTCAGTCTGCTCTTTCACCTCATCACACTACTTACTACCATTTAGTAGTGACATTGACAGAGCAATTTCCTAATAGTGTGGGTTCAATGTACCTCTCTGCATTACAAACCAAGTCACTCTGGACATATCATTTAAATTTTGGAACCCTTGTTTCCTCATCTGTAGCATGCATAGAATGACGCCTCTTCTCAGTGAGGATTTGAGGACTAAATATGCCAATGTAGGCAAATGTGTCTAACTTTGTTTCTGGTTCATAATAAGACATAACAATTATTATATATATTGCATTTTTTTCATTGACCAAAAGAAATGGATGATGAAATTCAGAAGTGCTTAAATTTGTCTTATGTAACAACTGTGTGATCTACTATAATTTATTTGTGAAGGATTCTGGAAATTGGTGCAGAAATGAGTTCAAGACATTTTTATCTTTCTCAATTATTAGGCACAGTTTTATTATGGTCACCATAGTCATCAATAATCTCATACTGACATTGGTTTTATGCTAAGAGTTATACTAATACTAATTCATACACCTGATTACTGCTTACTGTGATGTTATAATCAAAGATAGGAATTTTAAAATAGCATTCAAGTTTAGAATGCAGTAGACCAAAATAAAATATAAATGCAAAATAAAAATGGGCTATTAAGTACTTTCATTTTTACAGCTTTAAAATTTTAGTCAATGGATTATAGAAACATTTTCAGCACCTAATTTGTGTGACAGAGTCAGAAACCAAGAATATTTGTTACATTCATTGAAGGATAAGATTTTGTCTTATATTCTCAACAACCACTGAATTGTCTAAAATATAAAATAAACAATAAAGGGATTCAATAAAATATATTGAATAAATGAAGCAACCTTTTAGATCATCCATAGGGAAGAGCTATTTTAGGTCTGTTTTCTGTTCCCAAGATTGGAAAGATAACTTGCAAACTGGGAAATGTTTCAAAGGTCCTATTTATATGAGGCCAAATTGAATGAAGGCAGGCCTTAATCTATTTAAGTGAAGTCCTAGTAAGCAGAGGAAATTTGGGTGCAATTAGTTAGGAGAAACGAGAAGAGAAGATAGAAACAAACTAATCACCATGGACAGAAGCAGAAATTGAACCACTACCAGAACACTACAGACTCAAAAATTTGAGAGCATAAATTACTGTTGTTTAAATTAACCAGTTTGTGGCTTTTTAATAAAAGCTCTTGAAAACTAAGAAATAACTTTTCACCATTTTGGAGTAGGGGAGGTATATAAGATACATAAATTCATAAGATAGAGTACTCAAGAAATGTTTAATATAAAGAAACAGACATAGCTATAAATTCTGCAGCATAAATTAAAATACATATACAAAATGCTCTGGAAATAGCCATATTAAAACAGTAGTGTTTCTTTGTGTACAAGTAAATACTCAGGATTGTTAGCCATCAGACAATTTAAATTATTTTCTTAATCTTTTCCAAAGGCTGTATTCATTTAAAATACAATATTAGATGCTGTGAGAAAACAAAGGCAGGTTCACATTAAGAATGCTGAGACACAAAGTTGAAGAATTTGTCTATGGTAACATATTTAATGATTGATATATTTATATCTCAAATCCAGTAGCTAATGTTCCTATTCAAATAAAATATACATCCTTCAGATTTAAAAGAAATTCTCACCGGTTTTGACATTATTGGTCAGAGTATGATGGTTTATAATGAAATCATTAACAATTACAAACATTTCATTCACTTAACACATCAACATTTAATTTTTTATTCATACCACCCAATGAATATGGGATGCAGGCTAGCAGGGAGTCTATGACCATTGTAGTCACTAATGCATCCATGGCGATGAAGGCTTGTCCTCAATATGAGATTTCACTATTGCTGGGGAAGAGCAAAGCAATGTGGTGAATCTCATACAGGCTCTTAAATTTTCTTCTCACATTACACTGAACAATTGAATTATATCAATAAATTCAACAGCTTGTGTAGATTAGAAAAATTTCTTGAAAAACACAATTATTCAAGCAGGTCAGCAGAAGACTTAGAAAATCTGCATTTGGCCAAAATTTATCAAAGATATTAAATCCATTCTTAAAAACTTTTCCACAAAGAAAACCACATTAGTGAATTCTTTAAACATTCAAGGAAGAGATAACAGCAATTTCCTGCAAATACTTCCTGTGAATAAAAATACCAGGTTTATGTGTAAGTCACCTACAGGGTGGTGTCAGAGAAGGCTGAATTGGAAGCCAGGACTTCCAACACCTTCCAGCTATAATGAGCCCCCATAATGGTGTCAGTGGAGGGCATGTGAGGAGCAGTAATAAGTTGACCCATGATCTACAGCTATGGTGGAGACAGCAGAGCCCTAGGAGGGAGGCTGAACTCCCAACGTGACTAGAAGTAATGAAGTACCCCACCGCTTTCCCAAACTGAGTCATCAACAGAGGTCAAATGGGAAACTTGGGCTTATATTCCCATCTGTCAGTAACAAGAAGGTTGCCCCCTCCCCTGAAGGCATGGTATAAGATGAAACCTGCTAAAACAGAAAATTAAAACAAGGCCCAGAGTCTCATAATATAACACCCACATATCCATGATCTGATCAAATATCACTCCTCATGAAAAGAACCAGGAAAATCTCAGATTGAATGAAAATACAATGAACTTTGAGATAAAACAGATACTCAAATTATCTGACAAGTATTTTAAAGCAATTAGCAAAAAAAAAATACTTCAACAATCACAATCATGACTGAAACAAATGAAAAATAAAAAGACTTAGAAAAGAAATAGATGAAAGAGGAAATAATTGGAAATGTGAGAAATGAAGTAAAGAACAATACTCAGTGACAGAATCATAAACAAAATGGAAAGCAGAGAGAAAATAATCAGTGATATTGAAGATAAAACAGAAAAAGAATGACAAAAGAAGGAGAATCGGAACATCAGTCAGGAAGAAAGAACAAAGGAAAAAGTAAAAATATGGAGAAATACAGTAGACTGTACTTCTCCTCTTCAGTTTTCTAAATTGTATCTGGAAATTGAAGTAAACTTACATTGTCTGATGTGGTACTCAATATATGTAGAGAACATAATTGGCAATTATATTAAAAATGTGGGAGAACCAAAAGACAAAAGGAGGTTAAGGTTGAGACACATTACTCAAATTGGTAGAATGTCAACACCAGCCAACCAGGATGTTACTATGTATACTCTAATACCTAGAGTTATTACTAAAACATCTATACAAAGCGATACACCCAAAAACTCAATAGATAGTCAAAATAAAATTCTAAAAATAATGCTCAAGTAACTCACTGAAGATAAGAAAAGAAATAGAGGAATAGAAAAAATTAAAAATCAAACAGAAAACAAAAATAAATGTCAGAATTAGCCCTTACATATCAAAATTATGTTACATGTAAATGGTTTAAATTTACCAATTTAAAAACAGAGATCAATATAGTGAGGAAAATGACTCATTTATATGCTGTTGATAGAAACTCAATGCAAATATAATGATACAGGTAGGTGAAAATAAAAGGATAGCAAAAGATATACCATGTAAACACTAAGCAAAAGAAAACTGGATTACCTGTATTAATATCAGAGAAATTCAGAGTAAAAGCAACTACTAGGGACAAAGATGGATATTACAGAATAATAAAATGTTTAGCCCACTAAAATGACACAGCCATTGTAAATGAGTATGCATCTAACAACAGAGCTGCAAAATATGTAGAGCAAAAACCTATAGGACTGAAAGGAAGGATAGACAAATATAATATGGTTGGAAACTTTAACACCTCTTTCTCAGAAAGTAAAAGACAAACAAGATAGAAATTCAGCAAGGATTTAGATGGATTCAACAACACCAACAATCAAAAAACCTAATCAACATTTATAGAACATTCCAACAACAGAGAATACACATTCTTTTGAAACACCCACAGGACGTTTACCAAGATAAACCATATCATGGGCTGTAAGACAAACCTCAAGAAATATAAAATAATTGAAATCATACAGTGTGTCCTCAAACTACAAAGGACTCTCGCTAGAAACTAGTTTCAAGTGAAATAAAAATATATTGAACTGAATGCAAATGAAAATACAACATATCAAAATTCATGGGACAAAGATAAAGTAATGCTGAGAAGGAAATTCATAGCACTAAATGTTTACATTAGAAAAGAAGAAATGTCTCAAACCAATAATCTAATTTCCAATCTCAAGTATCCAGAAAAAGAAGAGGAAAATAAAGCCAAAACAAGAAAAAGTAAATAAAAAATAAGATCAGAAATAAATGAAATTGCAAATGGACAAACAATAAATCATATTAATTAATCAAAACTGCTGATTAATTGTTCTTTTAAAAATTCAATAAAATTGTTAAACCTCTAGCAAGACTGACAAAGAAAATAAAAAGAGAGCAAAAAACAGCAATCATCAATGTCAAAAATAAAACAGGATATCACAACTTAATATAACAAAGGGATAATAAGAGAATACTATGCATACTTTATACATACAAATTTGGCAAGCTAGATGAAATAGACCAACTCCTCAAAAAATCACAAACTACCCCAACTCATGCATTACAAAATAGGTAATTTGAAGAGCCCTATACTTAAACTCTCAAAGAAATTTGATTATAACTTAACCTCCATCTAAAGAAAAAGGAAACTCCAGTCCCAGATGGCTTCACTAAGGAATTCTACCAAATATTTAAGGAATTAATATCAATTCTCTACAATTTCTTCCAGAAAATAGAAGAGGAGGGAACACTTCTGAAAGCATTTTATGAAGTGATCATTATCTTAATATCAAAACCAGGCAAAGAAAATGCATATATACAAAATTACAGACCAATATTCCTCATTAATAGAGCTGCAAAATCCTTAACAAAATTTAGCAATGAAATTCAACAATATATAAAGAGAACTATACACCATGATCAAGTAAGTTGTATTCCAGGGATGCAAGGCTGGTTTAGTACTCAAAAATCCATCAATATAGTTCAACATATTAACATGTCAAAGAAGAAAAATCACATGAAGTGGGAAAAAACACAATAAAATTCAACATCAATTCATGATAAAAACTCTGGAAAAATAGGAATAGAGAGGAAATTCTTCAACTTGATATAGAGCATCTTCATGATCCTCTAAATAGATGCAGAAAAATAATTTGACAAACTCCAATACCCTTTCATAGTAAAACAATCAACAAATGGAATAAAAGGAAACTTTCTCCCCATGATAAAAGGCGTGTATTCAACTAACATTAAACTTAATGCTGAAACACTGAAAACTTTCTCCTTATCAGGAACAAGACAAGGATGCCTGCTGTTATCTCTTCTATTTAATACTGTACTGTAAGTTCTAGTCAGAGAAAATAAGCAATAAAAGAAATAAAAGTCATCCAAATTGGAAAGGAAAATGAAAAACCTTCACTGTTTAGGTATGACATGATCTTATATATAAAAAATCCTAAAGATACCACAAAAAGCTATTAGAGCTAATAAATGAAGCAACTTTGCAGGATACACATCAATACAGAAAAATCTGTTGTATTTCATAAACTAGCAATAAACAATCCAAAAATAAGTTAAGAGTATGATTTAATTTGCAATAGAACTCAAAATAATAAAATACCCAGGAAAAAATTTAACCAAAGAAGTAAAAGACTTCCACCTGAAAATTACAAAACATCGCTAAAACAAATTAAAGACCTAAATAACTTGACAGACATTTCAATTTTTAAATTCATGGATTAGAAGACTTAATATTGTTAATATGAAATACTACTCAAAGCAATCTGCAGATTCATTATAAACTCTATTAACATTCCAATTTGTTGTCTCAGAAAGAGAAAAACTAATCCACAAATTCATAGATAAATGCAAGGGTCCCAAATAGCCACCACAATATTGAATAAAGAACAGAGTTGGATGACTCAGATGTCTCTACTTTAAAATATGCTGCAACACAGTGAACAAAACCATGTGGTACTAGAATATGGACAGAGACATAAACCAATGGAATGGAATGGAAAATTCAGAAATAAATGCAAACATCTATGGCCAATTAAATTTCAGCATTCACTGGGGAAAGAATAAACTCTTCAACAATTGGTGCTGGGAAAAGTAAATATTCACGTGTAACAGTAAGTCAGAATCTACCTTATAACTGACACAAAAATTAACTCAAAATGGCTCAACAACCTAAATATGAGTTGAAACTACAAAACTCTTAGAACAAAATAGGTATGTGGTTAGGCACCTGGTACATCTGCACCATCTAATAGTACTCTGCAAACTTTTTAAAAGTGGAAGGTACTAGGGATACTGTAACAACTTGGGTGGATCTCTCAAAAGAATTATGCTGAGTGGAAAAAAATGGCAAAAGACAAGATATTGTGTGATTTCATTTACACAGCATTCTAAAAAGGACAGAACTGTAGAGACAGAAAACAGATTAGTGGTTGCTAGGGGTTAGGGATGGTGTTAGGAAACTGTATTAGGAAATCTTTGCAGTGATGGAATACTTCTGCATTTTGATTGTGGCAGCAGCTACATGAATCTATACAAGTGATAAAATGGCATAGAACAATAAACACACATTCTCCATTATCAATTTCCTGGGTTTGGTCATATACTGTAGTTATAAAATGTAACTGTTGAAAGAAACTGGATGGAGGGTACGCAGAACCTCTACAGTCTATTTCTGCATCTTCTTGTAAATCTAGCTTTTAAAATAAAAACTTTAAAAATGGTATTTATATATACTGGAAATGCAAAAGTTGAAATTGTAATTAAAATAAAAACATAATATGAAAACTATGATGCATAGAATAGCATCAAAAACATCAAAAACAAAAGAAAAAATTAAATATTCTTAACAAACTAAAAATAGAATGGAACCTCCTTAACACAATTTAGAATATCTTTCAAATGTCTACTGCAAATACCATACTCAATTGTAAAACTTAAAAAATATTCCCTTTAAATTAAAAATAAAGACAAGACTGCCCACTATTAGTGTATTTATTCAACAGTGAACTGAGGTCTTAGTAAGTACATCTAGGCAGGAACAGAGAAAGACAGAGAGAGGCAGAGAGAGGAGAGAAAACCACTATGGGAATATAAAAATGAGGAATTATTTTTAGGTTATATGGTCAGCTATTTATCTGATCTAATAAGGAAAAATTATCAAATGAAAATCAGTATATTTCCAGAAACAACAACAAAAAATAAAACCCAGAAAATATAATAGAAATATATATATACATACCACTCACAAGATCAAGATACAAAGTGACACTGATTGCCTAAGAATTAAAATAACATAAGAATTAAGGTAATATCACAAAGAAGGTGCTGCAAGGAGAAAATAATGAAAAAGCTTCATTGTAATGCTTATATGACAAGCTACTAATTGTTGCTAGAAAGTAGATACCCAAGATATTATTTTATTGTCTCTACTTTTAAAGCATGAACTATATTTAGGATCATTGTTAATGCAATCAGCTGATATACTGGTCTTAGTGATTTATATCACATATTTAATATATTTTTATTAAATGTTGTAGAAAAATTATCATTCTGCTTACACATCCCAGAGAATCTGGCAGTGGAGCTACTTTCTGCTGCTTAGAGGTAATGCAAAATTGTGAAATTCATCAGGCTAACCTTTGAATTTTCTTGTTTTCCTTTCAAGCATTTCATTAACCTCTCCTTTACACCCTATACCTCTACTACCATCACTATAACCTTACACTTGCTTTTTCTCATATCAAGGCTTAGCCAAAGAAAAAGATATTTTTAAATCAATCATGCATACCACACCTTTGGGTTCTGCCCAGGATGGAGTAACAGAGACTGGGTTTACTTTCCCAACTGAAACAGTGTAAAATGACAAAGTATATGAAAGTTTGAAGAACATTTGGGTATCAGGCAATGAAGGACAATGATCCCTGAGAGATGGGAAACAAATGAGGTAAGCCCTACAATTGCCCAGCCTTATGCTGTGAGAGCGTTTTCCTGCCCCAGCCCAAGGAGGGAGAATCTAGGCAAAGCCCAGTCTCTCCAGTGAGATGAAACAGAGAATCCAGTGAGACCAAGGTGAATAGCATTCACAGGACAGAGTGTCAAAGAAGAGAGAGACGCATAGAGAGATAACTGTTTTAAAGTCTCTAAGTTAATTTTTGAATTACTTTCATCCTAAAGGTCTATATATGACTTGAGTATATGGAACTGGACAGGATTTAATAAGATATATGGGTGAAAACTCTTCATATTTAATGGTTCACTGAAAGCAGAAGTCATATTAAAAGCATGAAATACAATAATTTCATTCCTAGACAGAAAGTCAGATTTTAGCTATTAGAAGCAGGGTAGAGAGGGTTGCTTACATAGAACTTGAAGTTGCAGAAATGAGTTGCTTCCTTAAGCAAGATCTCAGTCACTCCTGAAACACAGGATGGAGGGAGGGGGCAATACCGAGAAAGCTAACTGTTGGGGATACATGTCTTTTTAGGAAACACTCCCTAACCTTTTCTTTTTTAAACTGCATCTTAGATCACGTAGGAAGAGGAAGAAATGAAAATGAGTTTTCCCGTGTATAGGATTAGAATTTTACTTCTAACGAAAATCCTTAAATTTGAGAATCCCCTTTGAACATTTAGCATTTAGAATAACTTACATTAATAAAATTTTTAAGACAAAATAACTTGATTTAAAAGTTATTTCAATATTCATGTTAAAAAAAACAAGAACATATCACAGAAAATTAGGAGAGGAATCACCAGATCTCTCAATGATTGCAGTTAAAGACGAGTAGAAATAGTAAAGTCACCTGAAATTTCACAGAAATTACTCAATGATCTGCTTGAACAACATATTTTAAGAGGTCACAGTTTTAGCATTTGTACAACCTAATTGTGTTTCTGAGTTGAAAAGACATTGAGAATAGAGTATGAGTCTTTGGATACTTCCAGGAAGTCAGAAACACCTCATGTAATCTGGCATGTATTTGAGCACTTACTATGTGACTGGCTCTATGCCAACACACTATATACATTATTTAATTTAATATGACAGATACCTAGGAATTCGGAGATAAATTGAATTATTTCCTAACTGTCAGTAATGGGTTGCATTTACCTTTCATGTCCTCTCAAAGCATATCTTGTTTATTCCTGTCATAGCTCTCACTTCATTCCATGTTTTTTAATTGACTGTACAGTTGCCTTTATTCCCCTGAACTGAAAAATACTTTAGTTTAGGAATATGCATTCTTAAATGATTATGTCTATTCCTAGCTCAGTGCTTGAAATCTGAAATACAGTAGGTACTTGGTAAGTGTTCATTAAATGAATACATAAATGTATAAATAGAATTAGATGTTGATGCTAAAAAAGCAGCTATGTCCAAAGCCTATAATTCTTAGTCTATAAAGTGTAATCAGGATTATATTAATAAAAATTAGAAAAATTAATCCTAAAGCTGATGTTGTTTCTAATGTTCACACATATCGAGGTAATTGATCATAAAAATGGACTATTTAAAAACGTTATAAAATCAATAAATGGTATTATCTCAATAACAAACAAGGGGATTGTAGAGAAATTTATTATAAGACAAAGTTGTTTTCCTTCCATCTTATTTTAATGTTCATGCATATGGGTAGAACTGTAGTCATAGAGAGTAAGAAGTACACAGCAGCATGCTTCCTCTGATTTGAGACAGTGCCCAGAATTATTGGAGAGTTTATATAGTTACTCAAGTAATTCAATCATTACCTACCCAATCCTCTCCTTTGGTTTGACGTTTCAGAGTCAGCCTCTGAAAAAATTGCTTGAGTTCTCTGAACATTAATTTAGTATTAATGTTAACTCTTGCTCAGGATTGTCTTTTTAAGACACAGAAACATTTAAAACCTTACCATAATCACAACTTCTCTAATGAAGTAAAACACACACACACAAAAAAAAACAAAACGAATGAAAAAACATAAAAGCCTCACCATAAGATCTGAATTCGTGATATTCAAACACACTCTTATTAATAAACGACTCTCCAATGGACACAATTCAACTCAGTAAAGAGAGTAAGAGTTTATTTGAAATATGCTTTGGGTCAATATTTATTAATTCAATAGTCTAATATGCATTAATTGGTAATACTCTAGTTGGTATTTACTCTATGCAATATTAAACCATCCCTACATAAAAACTAACTTCTGTAATTAAATATCACTGTCATGCATTTATATTTGAGTCAATAAAATGTTAGCATAATACATATTCACAAGAAAAATACTTTAAAATAATTTTTAAATAAACAGGGTGTTGAAATGGTGTTTTTTTTTCCCCTATCAAGCCTCCAAAACAGGCCAAAGTTTCAGAGGGCATTATTTCATCACAGGCTAACTTCCCTGTGCCAAATGTCTCATGAAGTCTTTCCCTTGCTGGTTAAACTATGACTAGGAAATCAAATTTCATTTTTATATCAACCTAAGATAAAATAAACTAGTAGGATAAATTTGGTTAAAAGAAAGAAAGAAAGAAAATTGCAGAATGTATTCCAAAATGTGTGTGGCATAGAGGATAAATATATGAAATTTTTTTTGTTGACATCAGTGACTGTTTCTCTGTAATATAACACATAATAAATTTTATAAATATAATGTCAGAATGAAATATTTTATTAGAATCATATTAAATAATTTATATCCCCGGAATGAGTAAGAACACTCATTCTTACTCTGGAAACTAGAATTCAGTTAAAAGTCGCATGTCGGTTCCGCAGTTTCTTCATAGCTGCTTTCATCTCTTTATTTCTCAATGTGTAGATAATCGGATTCAAAAGCGGAGTAAAAATGGTGTAAAACACAGACAGGAGCTTGTCCACAGTGAACCTATTGAAAGGCCACACATAAATGAAAATGCAGGGCCCAAAGAAGAGTGTGACAACCATGATGTGTGCAGAGCAAGTAGAGAGTGCTTTGGAGACCCCACCGGTAGCATGCTGCTGCACAGTGACAAGGATCACAGTGTAGGATATCAGGAGGAGCAGGAAACAACTCATGGAAAGCAACCCACTGTCTGAGATCATAAGTATGCCCAAGATGTAGGTATCCACACAGGCCAGTTTGATTACCAAAGGGAGATCACAGAAGAAGCTGTCCACCTCATTGGGGCCACAGTAAGGTAAATTCACAGTGAAGGCTACTTGACTGATGGAGTGCACAAATCCAGTAGTCCATGAAACAAACACCAGCCCAATGCAAGTCCGCCGACTCATCGTAGTCATGTAATGCAAGGGTTTGCATATGGCCACGTATCTATCATAGGCCATGGAAACCAGCAGTACCATCTCAGAGCCACCAATAAAGTGCAAGAAGAAGATTTGAGCCATACATCCCCCAAAGGAAATGAGCTTTCGATCACTAAGAAAATCCCTGATCATCTTGGGTATGGCAAACGAGGCCAGCCACATGTCAAGGAAAGATAGGTTCCCCAGGAGGAAGTACATAGGGGAAGAGTGCAAGCTGGGGTTAGACATGACAGTGACTACAATGAGGAGGTTACCCAGCATGATGGCTGCATAGATTACTGAGAAGAATATGAAGAAAAAAAATTGCAAATACCGTGAACTGCAGAGTCCATGCAACACAAATTCTGACACCAAGGAATAATTCTGCAAGTCCATCATCTCGGGCTGAGATTTTTTTCTTAATCTATATGAAGAAAAGAAATGTAAATGAAAGTGCCTATCAACTGCCAGGCACATAAAAAGTGATCAGCTAAGTGTTATCTGGATATAACTCGTAAGAGACAATCTAAATTACAACACATGGGAAATTAAAAATAAGTCCATACCCACATATATTTTGCCTTTTCAGACTTTGGTGCTTCTGAAGGACAGTTGGACATTCTGAGAGACTCCAGCATAGGGGAGAGTTGTAGGAATATTTTTCTTCTCTCAACTATGGCCTTTCTCCATAAGGAAAGGTGGCGTCAATCAATGAAGTAAATAATGTGAACCCAAAACCCTTAGTAATATTTGAGGTTGTGAAGTTTTTCTGAACAGTATTATGTTCTTTCCATCTGTATCAATATCATTACCCAATGAACAATTGCTTTGAGCATCAGATCTAGGTATTAAAATAAAGGTTTAATGTAAAAAATGACTTCATTAGCCAGAAACAAAAGGACAGATTCTGTATGGTCTCACTAATACAAACAGACATTAATGAACAAACTTTGGGAGTTAAAAGCTGACAACACAGGTGACCAGGAGATCGAAAGAGGGCAGAGACCAGCCATTTGATGCTGAAGGACTACAGAATGTTTAGGATTGATTGCATAGATCCAGAAATAGATAGCATAATACTGTGTGATGGTAGCACAGTATTGTAAGTACACTGAACAAAGATGTCTGTGAGTAAAGCTGAAAGAGGTGGGATAGGAGAATGTATGACACCAGAGGTAAACATAGATGATAAAGACTGGGACTGTATAACATGGCAAAAACTGGAGTGGCCAATGACTGTTACTAAATATACATATATAAAAATGTTTTTGCATGTGGGAAAGCAAATGAATGTCAACCATGTAGAGAGTTGAAAATGGGATGGTATTCAGGAAAAAACATAATCAAAGCAAACTGGAATCTATGGTCAACAGTAACATTGTAATATACCTCCATTAAATGTAACAAAGGCAATATGCCAATGCTAAATGTATATGAAAGGGGGATATAGGGGAGGAATATGGGATTCTTGGTAGTGGTGTTATTTGCTGTCCTTACTAGTATATTGTATTGTATGACATGTTATTTTTCTTTTTATCATTTTTTTATTGCTAAAAAAAACCCAATTTTTCTTGTAGTAATCAATATGTTCAAGTGCTGATTGTGGTGATAAATGTACAACTTTATGATGATACCATGAACAACTGATTGTACACTGTGGATAAATGTATGGTATGTGAATATAACTCTATAAAATTGTACGAATATATATATATAGGAGTAAAAGTGTTGGAAAAAACATGGTGAGAGGGATGATGCCTCACCAATATGGACTAACTACAATGTGTAAACTCAGAATTGAATCTTAGAACATAGCCTAACATGGACATAATAATTGTAATAGTCCCTAGATTGTAAGCTCTTACAGCAGTTCACTCTATCCCTGAATTGTAATGCCTATCTCTAAACTTTGAGATGCTGATCCCCTAGAGTATAACCTGATTGGTCTCTGGAACAATGCTTATCTCTGAGACACCTGAAACTCAGAGCTAGAGCTTGGCAGATATGAATGTCAGTATTAGTGCATACAGCCACTGTCAAAAAAAAAAGCTGAAAAAGAACTCAGACTTCAATTAGTGATATGAATGAAGCAGGTCTGGATAAGACCAGGGCAAGCCAGGCCAAAGGGTAAAGGTTGAAACTGATTGTGTTTTAAAACTTCAACTTCCATATGAGACCAAGGGAATAGATACCTATTTGGTACAGGATCTAAATTTTCTAAACGGTACAACTCTACAGTCGATTTGTTCAAACACCACAATTGCATGGTACTTTGAATAGGAAGTGAGATACGGTAGGTCAGTATAGGCTGGAGTGAAATAGTGACACATGCTAGAGTAATTTGGGCAGATAATAAAAAATATATTTACAGCCTCCCCCTCTCCAGCCCCGAGGATCTGGGGGAAGGTGCAGATGTGTTGGACATCCTCACCCAGACTGGTGTTGATGTTGTCACAAACATCGGGACTGGCGGTTTGATGTGCTGAGCCCTCGATCATGGGACTTGCCCTTATGAAGCTCGTTACCGCAAAGGAGAGTCTAAACTTGCATGTAATTGTGCCTAAGAGTCTCCCCCTGAGTACCTCTTTGTTGCTCAGATGTGGCCCTCTCTCTCTCTAACTGAGCCATCTTGACAGGTGAACTCACTGCCCTCCCCCCTACGTGGGACCCGACTCCCAGAGTTGTAAATCTCCTTGGAAATGCAGAATATGACTCCTGGGGATGAATGTGGACCTGGCATCGTGGGACTGAGAGTATCTTCTTGACCAAAAGGGGGATGCAAAATGAGATGAAATAGTTTCAGTGGCTGAGAGATTTCAAATGGAGTCGAGAGGTCACTCTGGTGGACATTCTTATGCACTATATAGATAACACCTCTTAGGTTTTAATGTTTGGAATAGCTAGAAGTAAATACCTGAAACTACCAAACTGTAACCCAGCAGTCTGGACTCCTGAAGACAATTACATAATAATGTAGATTACAAGGGGTGACAGTGTGATTGTGAAGACCTTATGGATCACACCCCCTTTATCTAGTGTATGGATGAGTAGAAAAATGGGGATAAAAACTAAAGGACAAATGGGGTGGGATGGGGGGATGATTTGGGTGTTCTTTTTTCACTTCTATTTTTTATTCTTGTTCTGGTTCTTTCTGTTGTCAGGAAAATGTTCAGAGATAGACTGTGGTGATGAACGCATAACTATGTTATCATACTGCGGACACTGGATTGTATACCATGGATGATTGTATGGTGTGTGAATGTATTTCAATAAAACTGAATTTAATTAAAAAAAATGACTCCACATAAAGCAAAGGAAGGTGCATAAAAATTATCAAGTCTTTCTCCCTCCTCTCCTCTCTCCAATTACCCACACAATCAGAAAAGAATCTAGCAAAGGTATTTTGGTAGGTGGCTGTATCTAACTATCCATACACTCATCAGCATACGTCTCCCTCCTGAAGCCACAGAATAAATAAATTCATGTCCCTGATGACAAAGCTGAAAGACAGAAAGATTTCTTTAAGTTAAAAAAAAAAAAAATCATGTTCTGGATGTAGGACTCATGTGGAGTGATGCCTTAATACAAAATCGCTCCCAGATTATGGATTCAGTCGCTCCAGTTCATGTATGCTGGCTAGTAAGTTTGTGGGTTTGCCATTGTCATGCAAATTACAGAATGCCATTTGTCACACTCTACCATAATCATTTTAAGAAAATTTTGATCTAAATAATAGCACAATTAGGAACATTTTTAATGTAAAAAATTAATCTGTGCCATCAGGGAGGAAACCTCTAACTGCAGGCCACAGGATACTTTTTGCAACTTCATTCTGTTCAAAATCTTCATAAACAACCTGGGTAAAGACATGATTAGAAAAATAATAGATAACACAAGTTTGACAGAGTTCACTTACAGAGATTTCAAAAGGCTGGAAATATGGGCTGCAATCAGTAAATTCTATCTATATCTATCTATCTATCTATCTATCTATCTATCTATCTATCTATCTCTGTTGAGAAGGAGAGAGAGAGAGGGGAGTTTAGACTGTTACACACAGGGGTTTAGGGTAGTATATTTTTAATATATTTTTCTTAACTGTTTACTCTTTATGTATTATAAAAATAGTTTATGACTATTAAATCGTAGAAATAGTGTATGATTTAAAAGTAAGGAAAACTTTGTACCTCAAAAATAGAAAAATGCTTGATGGTGTAATTTGTTGTAGTGCTTATGATTAAATGAATCATACGGAAGATACGGTTCAGGATAATCATCTCTTGGTCTCCAATTAAAGTTTACCTCAAGATATTGCTTCCTAAAGAGCAATGGAGTGGAAATTTCTCTCATATTAAACCTGTTTAGAATAGTTGATTCTTTAAATACTTTATTAAGGTATTATTTGGCTATTATAAAATTCACCAATTTGAAGTGTGAAACTGAATAATTTTTAGTGCATTCACCAAGTTTTACAACATCTCCATAATGTTTGCTTTACACATTGACAATTTTAGCTCCTTGCAGGACTTCTGGCAGTACTCAGTGTTTCTTCTCCTTCCTTGCTCATTTGGTCACTCACAGTGTCACTGACCAGACTGTATGTAACACACAGACATGTTTCCATCTCACTTAATTCATTATAGAAATACATTAATATAAAGTGGAATAAATCAGTTAACCTAGGTTTTATGCAATTCTTCTGATCCCACAATATTTTTTGTTGCTCTTATATTTTTTTAATCAATTAGGCCTGGGATTTAAAACTAACTAACTCAATATTAGAGTCATCATTTATAAAGTTCTACTGTTTAAATATTTTAGGATGACTTTCAATAAAAGAGATATTTTTCAGGACCCCTGAACAAGGACCAAAGCATAAAATCTATGCAATAGTTTTTTTAGAGGGTGTTTCCACAATTACAAATATTATTTGTAAATTCTGCATTTTATTATGAAATGTAGCTCTGATTTCCAGATGAAATAGAATGGGATGTATAGCTCCCATTATCAGTTTAGCATGAGAAAAAAAACTCATGCCTCACTCTCATCACTAAGGTGAAGATATTATATAAATCTTTTTTATAAAGGGCATCAAATAGAATGATTAATAAGCATTTTGCCAAGATGCAGAAATGTCCTTCATATGAGCTTTCATATGTTGGCCCTTTATAAAATTCAAGATTTTAACATGAAATAATAGATTTTTAAGGTTTCTAAGGGAAACTAAAATAACATATTCCAAATCTGAAACATTCTAATGATGTGAGTGTGATATAATGATAGAATTTTAAGATCTGTATAAATTAATGTTAGCGTATCTAACTCAATTCACTCAAACAACACTCAAAAAGCCTCAACCAGGCTATTATAAAGATAATGAGTACTCAAGATCCCTCTTGTTCCTCTTGTACTTTTATAAATGCATTATATGAAAACATTTAATTAAAGAACTTTTGT
Source organism: Choloepus didactylus (assembly GCF_015220235.1). Lineage (NCBI taxonomy): Eukaryota > Metazoa > Chordata > Mammalia > Pilosa > Megalonychidae > Choloepus > Choloepus didactylus. The sequence continues at coordinate 150,549,742 of NC_051310.1, read as the reverse complement.
TGTAATTAGATGCTATCCTTTCTTTAATCTCAGATTTTGAATCTGAATCTAAGTCTCTGTGGGTACTATGAGTATAATCACATTCAGAAATTCTCCACAAATGTATAGATTACTCTGACATCCATCTTAGCATACATATTATTGACCATGAAAAGCTGTATTTTGTTGAAAATCCCTTCCTTTTTTTGTGGTCATGAAGAATTTCATGTGTAAATCTGATATGTCATTGTATTTAATTTAGCTTTTTACATAGATTAATTGGATCAGAAAGTTGAAATAAGCAAACGGAAAACTCAGGAAAAACAAAGAGCTCTTAGCTTGCAATTGGATCAAAAGACTCTAAAATTAGATTGTGGTGATGGTTGCACAACTCTGTAAATATACTAAAAACCACTGAATTGCACTCTTAAAATGAGTGAATTTTATGGTATGTAAATTATACCTCAAAAAAATTCTTTTAAAAAATGGATGTTAACAGAAATGGAATAAAATAAACTCAAATAAGTTTCTAATTTCAGAGAAATCTATGCTTTCCAAAGGCTTTTTAAAAATTAGTTAAACAAACATTAAATTTTTAATCAGAAGAAAATGAGATGACTTTGTATACAAACAAATGCTGTTTTATTAAATTAGAAACAAATTCAACTGCCAATGATAAAATTTAGTTTTAACTGACAAGTTATTAGGATTTACTCCAATGATTTAATGTATCAGATAATATAAAGTTGCCTCTAATGACTTGTATTTTCAGACATACTTTCAACATACATACATTATTTTAGGCAAGGTCTTTTGACTAACCTGGAGATGAAGATGCTCAGTCTTGGCAATGCAGATCCACTAATTTGTATTTCAAATATACTGTACTTTAATAGAATTTTGAAAGCATGCATATTTTTATTCCAGGTATAATTTAATTATCTCTTTCACTTGACGCTTAAAAAATAATCTGGGAAAATCATCATTTTAAGAAGCTTGAGAACTTCTCTGGACTTTGAATGTAAATATCTATATTATCTCTCCCATTAAATTAAGAATCCCATAATGATGGGCCATTCATGGCCAGCTACTGAAATGGAGGCTGGGGAATAAAACATTTTAAGGTGGAAATTTGTGGTAATGAATCATGTTCCTTTCCCCAGGTGACAAAGGAAAGAAATTAAAGCTGTGTCAGATCATAAAAATAAGCATATCTGTCATTATTTTAATAATTCAAACAGACTAATATGTATCATTACCCAGTTAATAGACTGTAAAATCATTTTTCCTTTAAATAATAAGATCAGGTTACATTTTAAAATTATGGTGAACATTTGTCAACCCAGCACATTATTTCATGCAATTATAACCAGGCACAACACACTGGAGAAAGCTTACTCAGACCAAAAGCATAGATATGTATGTACTGAAATATTTCCTTTCTCCAAATTCATATGGTCAGGTATAATGAAATTTCCTGACATTCAGTCCCTTGTCATTATGTATAATTGTTAGCCCACTTACTTCCCCAAAGCATTTGAGATTAATCCAGGCTTCCTCTCCAAATGAGTCTATGCTCATGACAAATATCCCAGAATGTTCTGATGAATGATAATCCCATTTACTACTATTCATGTGACAATTTCATCTTAGATGTATAAGCACAATCTAAGGGATTTCACTGTCAAGACAGGATCTGACTGTAGTAAAGAGTCTCATGTCCTATAATGGCATCAGATAACTGCATTTCACTTAAAATGAGTCATAAAGCCCTTCTAAGTTTCTGTCTTCCCATTTACAGTACAAAAATTTATAGCAGATAATAATTATTAAAGAAAGATGGCAGGAGTAGCCTACCTGCATCAGTGTCATTTGTTTCTGAATTGCAGTAACCATATGGGAATTGTTAAATTATGCAAAATCAAGAATTATAATAGCCTTAAGGCAATCAGAAGTAAGCAGAAGTAAATATTTGATTTGGATGTCAGGAAAGATTTCCTAAGCATAAAGTCAACTACAGAATAATTCAGAAAGTAAAAGAATAATATAAAATATTTAAAATTTTAAAATATTTTTTGCATTTAACTAAGTACCACAATTAAATTCAAATCAACCACAAACTGGTTACATATATTTCCAATTTTGTGACCCCCATACATAGAGTTGTGCACTTTCACTGCTCAAGGCCAACTGGTTCCAAGGGTCGGGGGTTCTGATAGCACATGCCCCACTTATCTAGCAAGGCATGGATCTTGACTAGTCTTATGTCTGCCAAAAAGGAGACACTGTTTCTCTAATCCACGCAAATTCCTGTGATGTTATTGCAGCCCCGAAGAAAAAGAAGTAATATCCTAAATAGAAAAAGAGCATTTACAAATCAATATGTAAATTAAACATGGAGTGAAAAATCGGCAAAGAAAATAAGCAGGTCATTTGTTAAAAAAAGAAGAGAAATTATATTTCAATAAACATTAAGACATTTATTTCAACATCAAACAAGTAAAAAAATTAGCAAAAGATACTTTTATTCACATGCCAAATTTGAAATGAATATATATATCAAACTTTTCCTCAGGTATGATGAAAATGCATAGTTGTAACAAAAAAACAATCTATATGTAAATAATACATAACATCTACTGAGTACTCTATGCCAGCATTATGGTTATGTTGACTCATTCAATTAATCCTCACAAAAACATATGATAAATTATGATTATATGATAAAATTTTTTCATATATAATTATATGATAAAATATGATTATTCCCCTTTGTGGTAGATTGAATTATGTGCCTCAATGTAGACATGTTAATCTTAATCTGCATTCCTGTGGATGTGAACTCATTGTAAATAGGACCTCTAAAAGACATTATTTTTAGTTAAGGTATGGCTCATCTGAAAGAGAGGTTTGTATAAAAAGCACCCAGAACTCACAGAAACCAGAAACAAGGATACATTGCCATGTGACAGGAGACAGGCCTAGGAAAGTAAGCATCAGAACCCTACAGATTCTTGGAGAAAGCAAGTTTGGCTGACAGCTTGAATTTGAACTTCAAGCTTCAATGTCATGAGCCAATATTTATTGCTATTCAAGCCAACCTACTGTGTGGTATTTGTCATAGCAGACTGACACTAAGACACAACTTTACAGTTGAGGAGGCTGAGGCTTAGTGTTTAGTTACACGTACTTTCAGGGTCAAAGTCAAAGATCAAATCTATGTACTGTGAGTCCAGAGCCCATGTGTTTAATTTGCAGTTTGCTGTCTCCCTTGCTATTAGGTGGGGAGTAAGTAAAGACAATTGTTTGATAGACACTTTGGAAATAGAGATCAGGACCCTTAAAAATGGCAAGACACTTTGGCTTAGTAATTTCTATGTTAAAAATGATGTTATGGAGTTAATTATTAATATAAAAACAATTATGAGCAATTTGAATTTGCCACAATGGTTCAAATTAATAAAAGTATATTTATGTGATGCAAGATAATAAGATATGAAAAATCATGTTTTTGCAAATATTTCAATATATGAAGATGTATTATGGTGTTTTCTTCAGGCCAAAAAAAAAAAGGTTACCAAACTATACACAGATATTATAAATCCTTAGGATGCATTGATGAATGAAATGGATAAAAATTGCTTCCCACTTGTCACATTTTAACAGAAAACACATACGTAAAAAAAAAAAGAAAGTAATTTATGATAAGTACTATGGAAAAAAATCAATTGGTATAAGGGATGTTGGGAATACCAGAGGTGGGGATACAGGTTTGATTTTTTTTTTTTTTTAAAGTTTTTGTGTGAACATTCCTTTTTTTTTATTAATTCAGTTTTATTGAGATATATTCACATACCATACAATCATCCACTGTGTACAATCAACCATTCCCAGTACCATCATATAGTTGTGCATTCATCACCATAATCAATTTTTGAACATTTTCCTTACTCCAAAAATAAATAAATAAATAAATAAATAAATAAAAATAAGAATAAAAATAAAAGTAAAAAAGAACACCGAAATCATTCCACCAGCCCATCCCACCCTATTTTTCATTTAGTTTTTGTCCCCATTTTTCTATTCATCTGTCTATGTACTGGATAAAGGGAGTGTGAGCCACGGGTTTTCACAATCACACAGTCACACATGTGGCCACATAATTATGTAATGGTCTTCAAGAATTGGGGCTACTGGATTGTAGTCTGACAGTTTCAGGTATTTCCTTCAAGCTCTTCCAATACACTCAAAACTAAAAAGGGATATCTATATAGTGCATAAGAATGTCCTCCGGAGTGACCTCTCAACTCCTGTTGAAATCTCTCAGCCCCTGAAACTTTGTTTAATTTCTCTTCCCCCTTTTGGTCAAGAGGATTTTCTCAATCCCATGATTCTGGGTCCAGACTCCTCCCCAGAAGTCATGTCCCACTTTGCCAAGGAGAGTTACACCCCTGGGAGTTATGTCTCACGTAGTTGGGGGGGAGGCAGTGAGTTCACCTACTGAGTGGGCTTAGAGAGAGAGAGAGAGAGCCACATAAAGCAACAAAGAGGTTCCTTGGGGGAGACTCTCAGGCACAATTATAAGTAGGCTTAGCCTCTCCTTTGCAGTAATAAGCTTCATGAGGGCACGCCCCAAGATCTAGGGCTTGGCCTTCTAAATTAGCAGTCCTCAATGTTTGTGAGAAGATCAGTGGGGAAGCCCAACATCTCTGCATTTTCCCCCAGTTCCTCAGGGGGGCCTTTGCAGGTTAGATTTTAATTTTAGATAGAATGTTGACAACATTGGACAGGGTAAAATTTCATCAAAGACTACAATAGGTGATGGGATTAGCCATATGTGTATCTGAGGAAACTGAATCTCATTCGGGAACAGCCAGTGGAAAGGCACTTAGGTGGATGCTGCCTGGCATGTTCAGAGAACTAGTGTGGCTGGAGTGGCATGAACAGGTGGGAAGTAATCGGAGACAAGGTGAGATAAATAATTATGTGTGGGGCACAGACCACGTAAGGTTTGTATGGTACTCTCAGCACATTACCTCTTCTTCTGAGTGAAAGGGGGAGGCCATTGGAGAGTTTTGGGTAGAGAAGTGGTAATATCTGTTTTAAAAGGACGACTCTGACTGCTTTGCTGGAAAGGCAAGCATAGAGGATAGAATCCAGATAAATACAAATTTACTAATTCAGTCCAGTTTTGACAATTGCTCATACCATAAGGGAATATTAGAGATGGGAAGAAGTGGTCAGACTCTAGATATATTTTGAAACTAGAGACAATAGGTTTCCCTGAAGGATTATGGATAGGGTGTGTTTCAGTTTGCTAATGCTACTGTTTTGTAAAACACCAGAAACAGACTGGCTTCTATAAAGGGGGAATATTTGGTTACACCGTTACATCCTTAAGGCCGTAAAGTGTCCAAGGTAAGGCATCAACAATAGGGTGCCTCCACTGGAGAAAGGGCATTGGCATCTGGAAAACCTCTGTTAGCTGAGAAGGCACATGACTGTCATCTGCTTCCTCCCGGTTTATGTTTCAAAATGGTGTTCTCCAAAATGTCATCCAGAGCTGCTCTGAGGTTCTTCTGTTTGTGAGCTCTTTTATAGGACTGAATGGGCAGGGCCATACCTCCACAGAAACATTCAATCAAAAGGTCACACCCTAATCAAAGGTGTCACTAACAGTTGGGTGGGTCACATCTCCATGGAAACACTCAATCAAAAAGTTCCAACCCAATCAACATGAATACATCTTCCCCCATAAGACTGCATCAAAGAACATTGCATTTGTAGGGACACAATACATCAAACAAGCATACGGTGTGAGTATAATAGAGGAGTCAAGTGTGATTCCAAGTATCATACCCCAAGAAAATGGAAGGATAAAATTGGCATTGAGATAAAGAAGTCCATTTGGAGATATTTTGGAGGTGGAGGGAAGATCAAGCATTTAATTTTGCCAACTTTGAAACACTAATTCTGAATTAAAATGGAGAATTTGAGTAGTTCTTGGATATATGAATCTGGAGTTCATGAAAGAAGTCTCAATTGAAATAAACAAATTTGGGAATTTTCACCATATAAATAGTGTAGCAGATTCTGTCAGTGTCCTGTCCTTATCCCCTGCATATGCCATCCATTTGCAAGCTGTCATGACTCCAAATGCCACCTCTTGCCACTTTTTATTGTTAGCTGTCTTTGGCTGAATCTGCTCTACCTGTAAGTCAGGTAAGGATAGGTCCTATGCAGCAGGTGCTTAGAATGAGATTCTGAAACTGAATCACTTTTAGGCCCAATGGTAACAGGTTCCCACTGCTGATGGTACAAGAGGCCACGATGCCCCCGGCATACTGCAACATCACAATTACCAAGATTTAAGATGAGCTAGAGTTAGAAGCTTATTCAGTATCTCTAATTTGCAAAATTTAGCATTGTGCTACTTAAAAGAATAGGGGGTTTGCTGGGTTTTTAAAAACTTTTGTCATAGAAACATATAAACTCAAATTTTATGATTTTAACCGCTTCAAGTGTACAATTCAGTAGTATAAATTACATTCACAATATTGCGTTACCATCACCAACATCCATTACTAAAACTTTTTCATCTTCTCAAACAGAAACTCTGTACCCATTAAGCAATAACTCCACTCTCCCCTCAACATCCATCTCCTGGTAACCTATACTTTACTATCTCTCTCTATGAATTTACTTATCTAAATATTTCATGTAAGTGAGATCATTCAATATGTATTTTTTTGTGTTTGGTTTATTTCACTCAATATGATGTCTTCAAGATTCATCCACATTGTTGCATACATCAGACCTTCATTCCTTTTAATAGCTGAGTAATATTCCACTGCGTTCATACACTATATTTTGTTTATCCATTAATCTGTTGATGGACACTTGAGTTGCTTCCACTGTTTGGCTATTGTTGCTATAAACACTGGTGTACAAATATCTGTTTGAGACTCTACTTTCAATTCTTTTAGGTATATACACAAAAGTGGGATTGCTGGGTCATGTGGTAATTCTATTTTCAACTCTAAGGAACTGCCAAACTGCTTTCCATGGCAGTCCCACCATTTTACAACCCCACCAACAAAGTATAAGAGTTCTAATTTCTCCACATTTTCACTAATACTTGTTATTTTCTGTTTTATTTATTTATTTTTTACTAATAGTCATCCTAGTAGATGTGAAGTGGTATCACATGGTTTTTATTTGTATTTATCTCATTATCAATGATGTTGACTTTCTTTTCCTGTGCTTTTAGGCCATTTGTATATCTTCTTAGGAGTAATGTATATTCAGGTCTTTTGCCCATTTTCTAATTGGGTTATTTGTCTTTTTGTTGTTGAATTGTAACTTTTCTTCATAAATTCTGGATATTAAACCCTTATGAGATATATGGTTAGCAATTATTCTCTTTCATTCAGAAGGTTGTCTTTTCACTTTATTGATGATATTTTTAACTGGAATCAAAGTGGTCATAAAAGAAAATAACAGGCTCAAGTCAGTCAACTCTCAACTCAGGCCACAGTGTGAAAAATAGAAGGACCCATAACAATGTATAAAGAGATCTCCTCTGTGTACAATCATGAGATAGGCAGTGCTGAGAGTCAGGAGAAAGATCCAATTATGAGAGTTTCAGAGTTACAAAGGAGGCTCAATTCAAAATTCTGGAAAGTCTCTTATGCTAATGTCTAGACCCTCATAGGGAAGACATTAGGAGCAAATATTTTGTATGAACATATCTGAGTGTATACATTTGGAAACTTGAATTCCCAAGTATCTCCATACCTTCTGGGGTGTGGAGGCTTTCTCCTCCCTGCTAGAAGATAGCAGCCTCACCTCACCTGGAGAAAATGCAGAGGCCCCAACTGATGTGTATGCCTTTCAAGATGATACATGCCCACCTCTACATCTGTCACATCTCACCTCTCTGCTTCTAGACTAAATACTCAGGTATTGTCTTATAATATTGATCTGAGGAAATATTGAGCCTGCTCTGGGATGAAAGGGAAAATTCACCAAAGGAAATTCATGAACTGGCTAATATGCACTGGTAGAAACCAAGAGAGCATGCCTAGGAATGGATGTTGCAGATCTGGACAGGGTGTGGAGGCAGAATATAAGGCTGTAAAAGAGAAAGAATTTGTGGATATAGAAGCACTTTGCTACAAATAAGTACTTTATGCCCTTGAAACTTGGATGCAATTATGGCCCAGAATAAATGAGGAAGAGATGCTGAAATCACCTTGCCAAAATATTGGTGAAGGGTCAAGAGGCTAAATCAAATGGATTTAGTTTATAATACCATTGAATCCACCAGCAAACAATGTTCCAGGGAAGGGCTGAAAAGCAATTTCTTTCACTAAAACTTTAAAGAATGGACTCCTTATTGAAATCACAATGTAAGTATGGAATGTAAGTGGCCAGGTACTTAACTATCATAGGCAACCATAATAATTTCCATAATGTGCAGCAAGGCTGGAATGACCAGCAGAGGATCTTGACCTGCAGGTATCTGTTGTGTTGACCAGTTGGGGAAAGATCTATATGCAGCCAACATAGGCATTTCTGACTTTTATAAACAAATGGAAAAATCAAGAACTGGTGATAAAAGGGTTGGTATAAGCCACCACAATGTAACAAGAACAGTCTGTCACCAAGTTTCTAATGAACTAGTACTGAGACCTGGTACCCATTAGTTCAAGAATCCAGGTCTACTTGAGGAAGGACCCCACAGGCAATAGCAAGTGTATATAGCAGCCATACTCCCAATTCTTTCCCAAAGTTACTTATGGCCATTTACCAAGGTAACTGAAGAGTGTATAAAAGGAAATATCCAGATCTTATGAGGGGTAGGGTCTGAGATAATATTTATATCAGGGAAACAAAACCCTTTCATGGTCTCCTGTTAGAGTAATGCCTATAGAAACCATGTGATAAATAAAGTCCATTTCATAGGGTATCCAGTGGGTCAGTAGAGTTATCATATATAATTTTCCTGGTTCCTGAATGCATAACCAAATTTTATTTTTTGGCCTATAGAGTATGAGATATAGGAAATTCCAAGTAGAAGTCCCTGAAATTGTACCCTCTATACCCATGAGAGTAAATTAGAAGCAATGTCACATCCCAGATGCAGTGGTAAAGATTATTGTTAGATTCAAAGCCTTTAACCAGTCTGCTTCCTGTGGGGAAAAAAAAACAGATAAATCATGACAAATTACAGTGGACTAAAGTAAACATAACCAATTGAATATGGTATATTTACTGGAACTGATCAATATAGACTCTGGAAACTGAGAGGTAGTCATTAAGCTGGTAAATGTGTTCAGTTTGCATTCACTTGTAATTGACAGAAGAGTTGGAGTTATCCTGTCACAATGTTGTCTGAAGGGATCTTGAGCATCTGGGCATCTCACAGAACACCACACTTGTCTACAATATTGATGACCTACTAATAGATCCTGAGTAACAGTAAGTGGAAGTTACTCTGTATGCCCTGCTAAGATAAATGAATACCAAAAGAGGGAAATAAACTCAACAGAGATTCAGGGACCTGATGCATTAAAATTGTTTTTAGATTCTAAGACATTCCCTCATAAGATAAAGGGCAAGTTATTGTACTCTGTATCTCCTACAACTATGAGATTGCCATAGAATTTGATACGCCTCCTTGAATTTTTGAAGGGGACATTCCACACTTAGGTATTCTGCTCCAACCAATTTATCAGGTGATTCAAAAGGCTACCTATTTTTTTTGCCTTCTTAAACCTAATTACTTAACTATATTTTACTTCTCATAAAGTTAATCTATTTCAAGTATAAATTCAATCATTTTTACTAACTTTATTGAATGGTGCAAATATCACAATATTTCAGTTTTAGAGCATTTTCATCTCCCCTTCAAGTCCATGCACAGTTAATCCCTACTCCCAACCCAGCCCAAGGCAATGAGTAATTTATGTTCTGTCTCCATGGATTTGCCTGGCATGGGCATTTAATATTAATGGAGACATATGATATAGAGTCTTTTGTGTAGCTTTTCACTTAGCATAATGGTTCAGAGGTTCTCCATTATGTAGCATGGGTCAGCAGTTCATTCATTTTGTTGCTGATTAGTATTGCACTGTTTGGATATACATTTGTCTATTTTTGTCAACTGATGGATATTTAGATTGTTTCCAGATTTGTGCTATTATGACTAATGCTGCTAGGAATATTAAGGTGCAAAGTATTTTAAATTAGTTAAATTGGATGTTAAATTTGGGTCTAGGTGGAGGTCAGTTGCTACAGAATAGGGAAACCAAGATCGTAATGCATGAGAAAAGATTGTTACTCACAGGTCCCAGAAAGAGGTGCCATGTGGCCTCCATGGGAAGAACGATCAGCTTTGGTGGTTCAACCAGCGTGTAGGATGAACACAAGCAGAGCAAGAGGGAACTATGGGTTTGTGCCTTTACTGTAGTACAGGGGTAGAGGTTGCAGATTTCCTGCAGGAATTAAGGATTGGTTAGTGTATAGCAGATATGCACAAAAAGATGAAGGAGGAGGCAGTGGGGATGGTAAACCTATCATTTAGGACCACCTATGAATTTTGGGTGAGGTCTGTGGGTAGTGTGGTAGTGACTGCCGAATGTGGGTTTGGGCTCTTGGCAGGTGGGAGAGGGGTTATGCCCCAGGGCTGGAAAGCAGCTGCTTATTAACTAAGTCAAAGGTCAGTGTTGGGGCAAGTGGTTGCCAAAGTAAAATGGATGCCAAGAAATTGATAGTTATGATACAAGGCATTATGGGGACATATATTTCCATTTCCTGTGAGTTTATACTTAGAAGTGGAATTGCTAGGTTGTATAATAGTTTTATGTTTAACTTTCTGAGAAACTGAAAAATTGTTTTCCAAAGTGGCTGCAAAATTTTACATTTCCAGCAGCAATTGATCTATCTTCAATCTCATGGATTTTTATTCTATCAGCTTAGAGTTGCAGTTTGTCCCTCTATAGTGAATTTTTCATTTCAGTTATAATTTAATACACATGTTAAATTTATATTTTCATTATCTTTATCACATTCTCTATTATTCTACTGGTTCAATAGCCTAACATGTATGATATGTTAGCCAGTTGTTGGTCTACAATTAAGCCTGTCTTCCTGTGGCAGACTATATTTTCCAGAGATAGTTGCATCAATATCTCTCATTCCACATATTCTTTGGCAATGTGACCTTGCCTCTCTCCTGTCAATCTTTGCAGTCTGAGAGGCCAGACATATAAGTGAAGAAGCCATCCTGACAATGCTTCTGACTCCAGCCTCCCAGCTGACCCAATGTCACTCAGACATAAACCGCCCAGCAGAGCCATTTCCAAATTCTTGACCCACAAAATTGTGGCAAAATAAAATGGCTATTTTAAAGCAGAAAATTTGGGATTTCATACACATGAAACTGGAACACTTACTACAATCCATCTGCCAGAACCCCATGAGGTTACTTCACACAAGCTTCTATATAATCCATGTTTCCACATTTACTTCTCTACACCTTTTATGTCAACTGTCTCAATGAAATGCTCCTTTTAGAACAGTTATAGGTTACAAAAAAAATGATGCAGGAAGTGCAGACTTCCCATCTACTGCCCTCTCACACACCCAATTTTTCCTATTATTTCCAATTTGGATTAGTGTTGTACTTTTGTTAAAATTGATGAAATAAAAATAATTGTGCTATTAACTTTAGCTCATTGTTTACATTACAGTGCACTCTTTTGTGTTGTATCATTATATAGGTTTGTGTGTGTGTAAAATATACAACCTAAACTTTCCTTTTTATCCCTTTTCAAATATACAATTCAGTATTGCTAATTACATTCACAAAGTTGTGCCTCCATCATTCACTGCCAAAACTTTTCCATCACCCGAAGCAGAAACTCTTTACCAATTAAACATTAACTTAACATTCCCCTCACCTCCTGACCCCTAGTAGTCTGTATTCTAGTTTCTGATTTTATGAAGTTGCATATTCTATTTCATAGATGGGAGATCATGCAGTATTTGTCTTTTGTGTCTGGCTTTATTTAACTCAACATGAAAATGGCAAGGTTCAGCCATGTTATAGGATTTATCAGAACTTCTTTCCTTTTTATTGCCGAATGATATTCCACTGTATGCATATACCACATTCAGTTTATCCATTTATTTGTTAATGGACAGTTGTGTTACTTCCAACTTTGGGCAATTATGAATGATGCTACTAAGAACAACAGTATGCAAATATCTGTTTGAGTCCCTGCTTTCAACTCTTTTGGGTATATACCCAGAAGTGGGATTGCCAGGTCATATGGTAATGCTATACTTAACTTTCTGAAGAGTCACAAAAACTGTTTGGCTGCAACATTTTACATGCCTACCAACAACGTACAAGTATTTCTATTTCTCTACATCCTCTTTCGCACTTGTTATTTTTCATTTTTTTTTAAAAAATAGTCATTCTAGGGGGTGGGAGATGGTTTCTCATTGTGGTTCTGATTTGCACTTTCCTGACGGCTAATGATGATGAGTATTTTTTCATATATTTAATAGCCACTGGTATATTGTCTTTGGGGAAATGTCTATTCAAGTCCTTTCCTCATTTTTTTTTTTTTAATTGGGTTGTTTGCCTTTTTGTGGTTGAGTTATAGGATTTCTTTATATGCTCTGGATATTAAACCCTTATCAAATATATGGTTTCCAAATATTTTCTCCCATTCTGTAGGCTGTATTTTACTTTCTTGTTAAAGTTCTTTGATGTACAAAAGTTTTTAATTTTTATGAAGTTCCACTGATACTGTGCTTTTTGTTGTAAAATCTAAGAAAGTATTGCCTAACATAAGGTACTAAAAGTGTTTCTCTACATTTTCTTCTAGGAGTTTCATAGTTTTAGTTCTTATATTTAGGTCTTTGATCCATTTTTAGCTCATTTTTTTTTTTTTTATAGTGTGAGGTAGGGTTCCAGTTTCACGTTTTTGCCTGTGGATATCCAATTTTTCCAACACCATTTGTTACAGAGACTATTCTTTCCCCACCAAGTGGACTTGGTAACTTTATCAAAGATCAACTGGCCAAAGGTGTTAAGAGTTTATTTCTGAAGGCTCAATTTGATTTCATTGGTCTCTATGTCTATTCTTGTACAAGTACCATGCTGTTCTGATTTCTGTAGCTTTGTAATAAGTTTCTAAATCAGTAAGTGTGAGTCCTCTAACTTTGTTCTTCTTTATCAAGATGGTTTTGGCTATTTGGGGGTTGCTTGCCATTCCATATGAATGTGATAATTTTACTTTGCCAAATTTCAAAGACATCTGTTGAAATTTTGATTGGAATTGCATTGAATCTCTATATCACTTTGGGTGGAATTGACATCTTAACAATATTTACTTTTTCAATCCATAAACAAGGAATGCCCTTCCATTTATCTAGGTCTTTTTAAATTTCTTTCAGCAGTATTTTAATTTTCTGTGAATAAGTCATTTATATCCTTAGTTAAATTTATTCACAGATATTTAATTCTTTTAGTTGCTATTGTTAATGGATTTTTTTTTCTTTATTTCCTCTTCAGGTTGCTCATTACTAGTATAGAACCACCACTGATTTTTGCATGTTAATCTTGTACCCTTCCACTCTGCTGACTTAATCTATTAGCTCTAGTAGCTTTGTTGTGGATTTTTCAGGATTCTCTATTTATAGATTCATGTCATCCACAAATAGGGAGAATTTTATTCTTCCTTTTCTATTTGGATTTGTTTCAATATCTTTTTCTAGCCCAGTTGCTCTGGCTAGAACTTCCAGTACAATTTTGAATAACAGTGGTGACAGTGGTCATCCTTGTCTTATTCCTGATATTAGGGGGAAAACTTTCAGTATTTACACCATTGTGTAATCTTGTGTTATCTTGGGGATTTTCATATATTTCCTTTATCATGTTGAGGGAGTTCACGTCTATTCCTACTTTTTCTGTGTGTTCTTATTAGGAAGGATTATACATTTTGTCAAATGCCTTTTCTGCATAAATTGAAATGATCATGTGGTTTTTGTCCTTCATTCTATCATTGTGGTATGTTGCATTAATTGATTTTGTTATGTTGAACCACAGTTGCATACCTGCAATAAATTCCTCTTGATCATGGTAATTTTTTTTTTTAATGTGCTTTTGGATTTGGTTTGCTACTATTTTTTTAAGGAATTTTGCATCTATTTCGGGAGGGTTATTGTTCTGTAATTTTCTTTTCTTGTGATATCTTTATCTGGCTTTTGTATTAGGGTACTGGTGTCAAAGAATGAGTTGGATAGTGTTCCTTCCTCTTCAATCTTTTCAAAAGAGTTTGAACAGTGTTTGTTTTAATTCTTCTAATGTTTTCTGGAATTCACTAGTGAAGCCATCTGGTACTGGACTTTTATTTGTTGAGAGGTTTTTGATTAATGATTCAATCTCTTTACTTGTTATTGGTCTGTTGAGATGTTCTATTTCTTCTTGAGTATGTGTACTTTTAGGAATTTTTTCCATTTCATCTAGGTTATCTAATTATCATTTTTTATAGTTTCTTTCTATAATCCTTTTTTATCTTCTGGGTCAGCAGTAGTGTCCTCACTTTCATTTCTGATTTTAGTTTTTTGTGACCTCTCTCTTTAAAAAAAAAAAAAGTATCCATCTAGCTAAAGGCTTGTTGATTTTACTGATCTTATCGAAGAGCCAACATTTGATTTTGTTGATTCTCTCTACTGTTTTTAAATTTTATTTTCATTTATCTTTGCTGTAGTATTTTATTTCCTTCTTTCTGCTTGCTTTGGGTTTAGTTTGCTCTTCTTTTTCTAGTCTCTCCAGGTGTGAGGGTAGATCTGTAATTTGAGCTTTTTTTTCTTCTTTCTTTTTTCTTAAGCTTTTAGAGCTATATATTTTTCTCTGAGTGCTGCCTTTGTTGTGTCGCATACATTTTAGTATACTGTGTTTTATTTTATTATCTCAAAATATTTCCTGATTTCCCTTATGATTTCTTCTTTGACTCGATTGTTTAAGAGTATATTGCTTAGCTTCCACATTGTTTCAGTTTGCTAAAGCTGCTGACATGCAATATACCAGAAATGGGTTGGCTTTCAACAATGGGGATTTATTAAGTTACAAGCTGCAATTTTAAAGACATGAAAATGTCCACATTAAGGCATCAACAAGAGAATACTTTCTCAGAAGAAAGGCTGCTGGTATCTGGGGTTCCTCTGTCAGATAGCAAAGCAGATGGCCAAAATCTCCTGGTCTTTCACTCCTGGGTTTGTCTGCCAGCTTCTGATTCCAGTGGATTTCTTCTCTCTCAGCATCTGTGGGTTCTCTCTTAACTTCTCTAGGTCAAACTCTGGATTTCATTTCTTAGCTTCTCTGTACTCTCTGAGTTTCATCTGTCTTTTATCCTCTCATAAAAGACTCCAGCAAGGGAATTAAGACCCACCTTGAATGGGCTGATTCACATCTCCATGGAAACAACCTAATCAGTGGGTCCCACCCACAGTAGGTCTGTACCCTCAAAAATAGATTAAAAGAATGTGGACTTTCCAAATCACCACACATATATGTGTGATTTTCCAGTTCTCCATCTACATTGATTTCTACCTTCATTCCACTGTAGTTAGAGGAGATGCTTTGTCTAATTTCAATCTTTTTAAATTTATTAAGACTTGTTTTTTGACCTTTCATGTGGTCCCTCCTAGAGAATGATCCATGTGCACTTGAGAAGAATGTGCATTTGCTGCTTTTGCATGCAGCATTCTGTACATGTCTGTTAGGCTAGTTCTTTACAGTATTGTTCAAGTTCTCTGTTTCCTTACTGTTCATCTGCCTAGATGTTTTATTCATTGATGAAACTGAGAGACTACACATTTATGCACTGACATTATCATGGATACCCCAGTTCTCTTCAGGTTACTGTATACATGGAATATTTTTTCCATCCTTTCACTTTAAATATATTTTTGTCTTTAGTTCTAAGGTGAGTCTCTGGTATACTATATAGAGTTGGATTATGCTTTTTTTAATCCATTATGCCAATCTGTGTCTTTTGATAGATTAGTTTAATCCATTTACATTCAGTGTAATCAGTAATGAGGCAGGATTTACATCAGTAATTTTGTCCTTTTTTTCTTATGTACCTTTTAACATAATTGTCCTTTTACTTTTACTTTGCTGCAGACTTCTTTTGTGTAGAGATGAAATTTTGTAACGTAACTGATTGATTCCTTTCTCATCTCCATTTCTCTATATATTTTTAAATACTTTTATTTGTGGTTACTCTGGGTTTTGTATTAAACAACTTGTCTATATACTAGTTTCAAGAAGATACCTACTTAACTTCAATAGCATACATAGACTCTGCTCCTGTACCCCCCTTTTCCCTCTTTATGTTGTTTTTTTTCACATATTACCTCTTTATATTTTGTGTGTCCATAACATGGAAATGTGATGATTTGGTATTCAATTTTATTTTAAATCTTTTAGGAAATAAAGTGTACAGTTACATACCAAGGATACCATACTAGTGGGTTTTATATTCACCCATGTAATTACCTTTATTGGAGATGTTCATTTCTTCATACTCCTTCAAGCTTCTGTGTTCTATCCTTTCCTTTCAACCTGAAGAGTCCCCTTTAGCATTTCATGTAGTGTAGGTCTCTCCATGACAAATTCTTGCAGTTTTTGTTTATCTATGAATGTGCTAACCTCTCCTTATTTTTGAAGGACAATTTTCCTGATAAATCTTTTGGCTGGCAATTTTTGTCTTTCAGAACCTTATATATGTCTTCCCACTGCCTTCTTGCCTCTCTGGTTTCTGATGAGAAATCGGCATTTAGACTTATTGAGTATCCCTTGTGTGTGAGGGATCACTGTTCTCCTCCTGCTTTCAGAATTCTCTCTTTATCTTTGGCATCCAACATTTTCATTAGTATATTTCTTAGAAGGTCTATTAGGGTTTATCCTGTTTGGAGTTCATTGTGGGACATTTATATTTATGTTTTTCATAAGATTTGAGAAATTTGGGTTCATTTTCTCAAATATTATTTCTGTCCCTTTTTCCTTTTCCTTTCCTTCTGGAATTCCCATAATACGTAAGTTGATATGCTTCACTTTGTCTCAGAAGTTACTTAAGCTTTGCTCATCTGTTTTCATTCCTTTCTCTATCTGATCTTCTGACTGAATGATTTCAATTGTCCTGTCTTCTAGTACACTGATTCTTTCATTGCCTGTTCGAATGTGCCATTGAATGCCTCTAGGGTATTTTTAATTTCCATTGTTTTACATCCCCATAAGTTCTGCTATGTTCCTTTTTAAACTTTTTGATTCTTCTTTTTGTTCACACATCATTTTCTTTATATTCTTTAGTTCTATACACAAATTTAGTTTATTCCTATTCATATTTTCTTTTAGCTTCTTGAATTGATTTAGACGATTTGACTGAAGATCTTTGATTAGTTGTTACACTGCCTGTGTTAACTCAAGTTTTAATTTATTCCCTTGAGTGAAGCATCTCTTCTTGTTTCTTTTATGGCTTGTGATCTTTTGTCAATGCCTGGGCATTTGATTGTTTAGATGTGCTAACTCTGGAAGTTAAGTTTCCCCCTCTAGATTAGGATTTTAGTGTAGGTTGTGTATTAGGACTCTTCTTCAACACTGGATACAGTTTAAACTGAGCCTTTAGAGCAACCCATGTATAACAGTTTAGATTTTCTCAGGTCTTTCTGCACCTGCTTCTTGCCCTGGGCAGGCACAGTAACTGTTAAGATTATCCTGCTCTGTGTAACTGTTTCTCCTCAAGTAATGGGTTTCTTTTCCTCTGTTCTTCCTCCAGGAGTGCTGGACTTTTCTCTTTGTTTTTTTACAAATTTTCCTCTCTGGCAGTTATGATTGGTTCAACTCCTCTTTCACACTCTGGGCTGCATTTTCACTCCATCTTTCAGCCCTGGGTCTGCCCTACCTTACAGCTGTTCAGTTTCCCCTTTTCATGCTGCTTTTCTGCCTTTAGTTACTTTCATGTTGGGCATCCTGACTCATGGAGCCAGATGAGATCATTGTTCAAAACACCCAATATTTTTGCTTAAGTGCACCAACAGTTAAGGACCAGATTGGGAGTGTTCATGTCTTGCCAATGGTTCCACCATGGGTAACTGTGATATCAGGGGGACCACTTGTATGCACATGTTTGATGACTGCTAGGGCCCCACCTTGGGATTATGTGGCCATGGGTTCTTGTGCTAAAATGTGTGGGACTCTGAGTCACTATCATGTGTGGTTCTGTGGTCAGCAACCACAGTAGGAGGTGCCTGGGCTGGAGCACTGCTGCTTTGAGTCTCTTAAACCATATGGGGAAGAGCATGGGGGAGGGGTCCAGGCTAGCAGGTCCGTGCTGCTTTCCTACCTCCTTTGTAAATTTTGCATTCTTGCTTTTTTATTCTTCAGCATTTGTGGAGTTCTTTTGCCAATCTCCATCCTCCTCCAGGGTTCCAAGAGAGTTGAATTTGTAATTTTATTTAGCTGTCTCTCAGGGATTCATTACACCACTATCTTGAGGACATCACCCCCAGGAAATCAATGAAACATTCCTAATACTAGTCTTTGTCTACTTTTACTGCTTCCTCTGTCATGAACTCTTTTCACACACCTCTTTTGGAGTTGATCTCCATGCTGTCAAAAACCTTCTACTCCAGCTTTTGAAAACATGTGTAGCCAAATCTGCTACTTTCTCTGTGTTATTGAAGAGCACTAACATTCATCGGCTGCTCTTTCTGCCTTTCTTAGAGCTCACTTTGCCTTTACTATGCTGCTTGGCTGAGGATTTCTATGCTGTGAGACACTGGTTAGCTGACTGCTGCAAACCATAGCTGCTCAAATCAGATCTAATCCTTCCATTCCATAAATTAAAAGAAGAAAAAAAAACATATAAAACCCTGTAAAGGCTTCCAATCATAAGATAAAACTAAACCTTCCATATTTTCACTGTTTATGACAGTCTGAAGTTGACCTGCCTTTAAGATTCCCATTACTGCCCATTCTTTATTGTTCACTTCAAATACAAAGTATTTTCTCATGAACATCCTATCATTCCATGACTCTACTGTGCTTTTTTTTACATTCTGTTGATACTTACCAAAATGTGCTTTCTACTTTCATCAATTATGAGATTTCTCACTCATTTCTTAGATTCTCTTTATGTTGCCTTTTTTGTAACGTCTACTCCCATTCCCCAAAGATTTGGTTGAAACTTTTTCTGTGCACTTCTGTCCATTTCCACAGAAAATAGAACAGTTTTTCACTTATAATATGCCTTCCATTAAATAATAATTAGTTTACATACCTGTTCTAGTTTGCTAATGCTGCCAGAATGCAAAACTCCAGAGACAGATTGGCTTTTATAAAAGGGGGTTTATTTGGTTACACAGTTACAGTTTTAAGGCCATAAAGTGTCCAAGGTAACACATCAGCAATCAGGTACCTTTACTGGAGGATGGCCAATGGTGTCTGGAAAACCTCTATTAGCTGGGAAGGCACGTGGTTGGCATCTGCTTCAAAGTTCTGGGTTCAAAATGGCTTTCTCCCAGGATGTTCCTCTTTAGGCTGCAGTTCCTCAAAAATGTCACTCTTAGTTGCTTTTAGAGCATTTGTCCTCTCTTAGCTTCTCTGGAGCAAAAGTCTGCTTTCAATGGCTGCCTTCAGACTGTCTGTCATCTGCAGCTACTCTCTCAGCTTCTGTGCATTCTTCAAAGTGTCCCTCTTGGCTGTAGCAAGCTCAATCCTTCTGTCTGAGCTTGTATAGTGCTCCAGTAAACTAATCAAGGCCCATGCTGAATGGGTGGGGCCACACCTCCATGGAAATTATCCAATCAGAGTTATCACCCACAGTTCCATGGAAACAACCTAATCAAAATATTCCAACTTAATCCCCACTAATATGCCTGCCCCCACAAGATTGCATCAAAGAAAATGGCCTTTTCTGGGGGACACAATATATACAAAGTGGTACAATATCTTTCTCTAGAAATACTTAAACAATAATGTCCCTTACCTAACACAGTGGTTAGCATATCCTAGGCACTCAATAAATGTTTCTTGAAATGACATTTAATATCATCAATGGAATAACTGCTGCTTTCAGTAAGAGATGAGGCCAAAACTACTGTAAACATGGGCAAGTTCTTGATATGCAGAAGAAACAACTTTGATAATGATGCATTTTTAGATAAGGTTAGATTGTCCAGGTATCAACAAGTATACCAAGTTACCATTTTTACTGTAGTGCTCGTCATGTTACTCTTTTCTCTCTTCCTTTAATTCCAAGTTACCTATTGTCTGCTGAAATATATTGACCATTTCACTGCCACATCAAACTGAAAATGGTTAAGACATAAGGGATTCCCTTTGAATCTTTACCTTGAGCCCTTATAATTAGCTAATTAATTAATTAAAATGAATTTGTCCTGAGAACCCATTACAATCCAGAGACTGTGCAATGATCTACTGAGAATAAGAGAAATGAGGCATCATTACAAGCCTAGGGAATAACTTGGCTAATGGCATTTGACAAACAATAAATAGATAAATGCAAAAAAAAAAAGTTATACTTGAAATAATAGTGTCATAGCAGAGGAAATAGAAACAAAAAGATAAGTTGTTAATTGTAACCCAGGATGCCAGATTTAGATGAAAGTGTCATTGAGGGCATAACACCAACTGTGACTTAGTGGGCTGTGATATCCATTGGGATTCTGGAATTAGATGATTGGTACTGGTAGAAGGAAAACTCTCAAAAGATATATTGAGCTTTGACTCCAAAAAAGGCTATTTGGGGTCATGGTGGAAGGGTAATCAGCTTGACTGCTCCTTCAGAAGGTATACTTTTTTTAACTAATAAATACTGAATATTGAATATTGATTATAGGTTATGTTAGTGTGAGATTGATGGGGGAATGGGGAATGGAGAGACTTTTATGAAGAGAAACGTTCTCTGGTGTGACTGACAACAAATTAACTCAAATCATAGTGTTTGTTTAACTTTGTCCCATTGATACTACATAGTTTCATTTCAATTTTTTTTTATTATGGGTTTTGCTGAGACACATTCATATCTACTGTAACATTCACATCTACTGTAACTCAATAAGAAAATTTCTTTTGTTTATTAAATCATTTATTTGGCAAACATTTAATTCCTACTATATGACAAGGAGGTTTTTTTTGTTTTTTGTTTTTTTTTTAGGCATTGTGGTTAACTGGTCATCAAAATTGTTCCAATAGTTTTTAGTTTGGAGCAATTTTTATGAGACTTTTTGCTCTGCCACATTGTATATCTGTTCCAGGTTTCCTCTGGGTGTAAATATTCAGGAGAAAAATTACAGGGCAGTAGTGCATGCATATACTTAATTTAAATTAATAACTCCAAATTGTTCTCCAAACTGGTTTACCTCCCTCCAATACTGCATCAGGAGTCCTGGATCCCCACATCTTGCCATCAGTTTGCATCATCTAGCTTTCCATGTTTTTGTCAATTTGATGGTGCCAATTTGTACTTTAGTATTAATTTTTGTTTCAAATGAGTCAGTTTTTATTGCATTTGGATTTTCTGTAGATGGAATTATACACTCCATACTGTTTTGTGTTTGGCTTTTAAAATCACCACTATTTAGAAATTTCATCACACTGTTGCATGTAGTTGTTTTCAAAACACCAAGAGCTGTGAGAAGGTTGATGATATAGTTGGGGTGTTCCACATTCTTTTCTTTGTTATGAATGTATGAGAGCAATAAATTAATCTTTGCTTCTTTGCCCTTTAACTTTCCTTCATAGCCCTCTTTTATGTTTTAAACTCTTTCTGGAATTTGGGAAGGAGGACATTTACAAGTGCGGCTTCTAGAACTTGGGTAAAAGTTAAAGGTAGTATAGAGTTGTGAAGAGGCACATGGACTCTGAAGACAGATTGTCTGAGTTTGAATTTGAGTTCCTCCATTTGCTAGCTTGGGAATTTGGGGAAGTTATAATGTCTCTGTTCCTCATTTCCATCAGACATAAAATGGGCATAAAATCTACACCTAGCTCATAGAGTTGTTAAGATTATATTAGTGTATGTAAAACAAATACTATTATATTATGGTAAATGATAACTGCTCACTCAATATTATCTCCTTTGATAGTTGCCATCTTTGATATGGCTAAGATACTCAAATATTTTAATAGACATTTCTGGTTATTTACTTGATTTCTCATCAGACTCAATTTTTCAAATTTTGCGTTTTGGGGGTAGGTTGTAGGACTGCTTTTGAACACTCTTTCTCTAGTGGCTTCTAACAATTCCTGTTTCTCTCTAAACATATTAATCCATCTGATCAATTGTCCTCAACATAAAGTCTTTTGGGTGAACAACTGAGCAAAACAGATTTGAAAATAAAGGTGATAATAGTATCATAAATTTTTAGTTCCTTCTAAAATTTGAAGGAACAATCCATGCTTTTTGGGAGGTTAAAGACATAGCTTTTAAATTTAAGGCAGCCCATGGATTTAAAATCATGAAAAAAGATTTTAAAATCCAGATAATTTCCTGTTACTAGCCTACTTTACCTTTTTCAGAAGGGTTTACTTCTAGTGGTGACTTAGTGGGCTATGATATCCATTGGGATTCTGGAATTAGCTGAGTGGTACTGGTAGAAGGAAAACTCTCAAAAGATATATTGAGTTTGTCTCCAAAAAAAAAGGCTATTTGGGGTCATGGTGAAAGGATAATCAGCTTGACTGCCCTCCAGAAGGTATACTTAGGACTGTCTGTAGC
Source organism: Choloepus didactylus (assembly GCF_015220235.1). NCBI lineage: Eukaryota > Metazoa > Chordata > Mammalia > Pilosa > Megalonychidae > Choloepus > Choloepus didactylus. The sequence goes on along the minus strand of NC_051310.1, from coordinate 150,526,937 downwards.
TTCCTGTTGAAGGATTGGAAAGTCTTCAGCCCATTCTCCTAAATTCTCCCCTTTCCTCACTCTTGGTTTCTTGTCTCAAGCTAAGAGAAAACAGGAGCATTCTAGTCACTAGGGGGCATCCAAGGTCCTTGTGAGCTTGTTTCACTTTTTTGCTGAGAATTTTAACTTCCAATTTTAGACTCATTTCTTCATATTTCTTGACAGTCTAAAAACTACTTACCGCTCCCTATTGGAAATGTTGACTATAACTCAGCAATTAGGTTTTTTTTTGTCAAATAAGCCACAAGTAAACTGTAGCTTTTATCTCAAAAATATTTCACTTGTAAATATCTCAAAATATTAGCTACAATACTTTGTGTACAAACATACTTCTACGTGGAGGTGAGCTGTCTCAAAATTTTGTTTGTTTGATTTTTATTTTTCAGAAAAATAATTAAGTCCTAGCTCTGCCATGAACTAGAGATTGAAATAAGGTATCGAAAATCAATAGAAACATATCATTATTGTAGATTAGACACTAGCTACTAATCCTAAGAAAATCAGCAAAATTTTGAAATATTTAGAGGATTCAATATAGTGGCTAATTACAAAATAAATATATAAAAAATTGTAGCTTTTCTACATTTCAGAAATGACAAGGAAAGAAAATAACATTAAAAATGAACTCATAAAATTAAAGTAAAAGAGCATATTTAATATTAAATTTCAGTATTTAATGAGGAAAGCTATAAAAGATTCCTGGGAGACCCAAAAGAAAGCATGAATAAATGCTGAACTAAACCATGCTCTCAATCAGAAAACCCAATATTGTCATTATCATATTTGTTCCTAAATAATGTATAATATTAATACAATTAGAATCAGTTACTTTTCATTTGATTTAATAAAATTTTTCTAGTTAATATAAATGAATAATTGAATGAGACAAACCAAATTAGTTTAAGGAACAGCAATGGGTATGGGAGGATGTATCGGTAGATATTAAATTATATTAATAGAGAAGTAGATATTAAAAATGTAACATAAATTTACACATATTAAAAAAAAGCTTGCTATTGCATTATGCTAAGTGAAAGAAGTCACACTCAAAAGGTTACTTATTGTATGACCATATTTACCTGAGAGTCTAGAAAAGGCAAACTCTAGGGATCAAAAGCAGATCACTGGTTGCCATGGCAGGTGCTGGGAGGGAGGGTTGACTACACAGGGGCACAGGGGAATTTTTTTGATTGATGAAACGCTTCTGTATGTAACTGTGTTGATTACATGATTATTTGCATTTGTTAAATCTCACAGAACTGTACACTAAAAGGGTGTGTTCAGACCCAGACTGAGTTCATGCAAACACGGACCAGTCCTGCTGTGATACTGAAAAACATGCCAGGCGCACAAGTACACAAAGATTTACTAGGACTTACAAACAGAAGACATTCTCCGGTGGTGGCTGGTTAGGAGTAATGCACCACAAAGGGGCAGGGACTACAAGGGGCAATATGTACATTATTTCAGAACAAAGATGTTCTACATAGTATGAGGACATTGGGCCTCTAATGTAATGTTTTACTAAAATTAATGTTTAAGACTAAGATACAATCAGTTTCATTTTACATCTGTGTTTGCATTCTTTTCCTTCTGGATTTTTTTACTTTCTTGACCTTTGCCTAGCTAATGCCTCTTCCTGCTGAAAGCCTTCCCCGAACCCTCTCTGATTTAGATGCCACTCTTCTGCACTCCCATAGAACCTTGTGCATCTGGGTAACACAGTGTTATTCATGCCTCAATACAATCACAAATTTACTTATTTCTCCATTCCTAGGCTTTAAATTCCATGAAGCCCTGGATATATCTCCCAAGACTCTCCGTAGGGCTTCAAAATTATGTGAAGATGGTTGGATGCACTGTGCCTGCTGCAAGTGACTAAAATTCAATGTATTATTAACCAGGGATTACCCAGAAAACAAAGTTTTCTGATACTGAGTAGAATTTAACCAGACACTTGGCTAAACAACTGTAGTGAAGTGCAATCTTTGTGTATTCTATAATGCAGTCTATCAATAATAATAACTCTAAAAATAACAATGGGTTTTATAAGGATTAGAAGCATGCTAAAAATAATAAAAGAAACATACAGAGAAGTTTCTGTTATTAACTCTATCTTTTAGATGAAGAAACTAAATCAGATTATTTATTTTGTACAAATTTGCATAAGAGGAAGTGGTAGAGGTAAAATTTAAACACAAATCTGCCAGACCACAGACATCAAAGCATTCAACCATTAAAAAACACAAGAAAAGGTGTTTGCTTTTTAACAATTACATCTACTGTTTCCACATACAGAACTTGCGCCACATTAAAAATGCATTCCGTGATAATGTTTACTCAACAGAATAACTCTTCAGAAGTGACATCTACAAAGTATATTTATATGTCTACTACTTATTTTTTTAATGGCTGCTTTTACCTCTTGATTCCTTAATGTATAAATAATAGGATTTAAGAGAGGTGTGAACATTGTGTAAAACACAAAAAGAATTTCATCTACAGAGTATCTGCTGAAAGGCCTCAAATAAAGACACAAGGAGCAAAGAGCACTGTCACAACTGTGATGTAAGCTGAGAGAGTAGAGAATGCTTTAGACAATCCACCAGCAGTGTGATGCCTGAGTATATGACATAAAAAAGAGGAGGACATAAACAAGAATAGAAAGCAGACCAAGGACAGGAGACCACTGTCAGCAATGACCAGGAGTGATAGCATGTAGGTGTCCTTGCAGGTTGAGTTTGATCACTAGGGGAAGGTCACAGAAAATGCTGTGTACAACATTGGGACCACAGCAGGGTAAATTCAACATGAAAGCCATTGACTAGATGAGTGCACAAATCCAAAGACATAAGGAGAGAGCAGTAACCCAAGTAGCACTCCTGGGATCATGATAGTCATGTAATGGAGGGGTTTTGCATATGGCAACAAACCTGTCTATTGCCATGGCTACAAACAGTATCATTTCACTCCCACCCATGGGGTGCATGAAGAACATCTGAAATAACATCTCCACCATGAGATGGTCTTCTGTTCCAGTAGAAATCCACAGTCATCTTAGGTGTTGTAAATGAAGCCAGCATCATATCAATACAGGAGAGATTAATAAGCATAAAATACATTAGCATGTGCAGGTATGAGTCAAAAGTCACAGTGACCAAAATGATTATAATATGCTGTGCTGTGGGTCTATTTTGGATTATCCTGTTTGGATTTCATTGAACATTCTGTATGTGTATTTACATGTCTCATTAAATTTGGGAAATTTTCAGATATTATTTCTTTAAGTAGTCTCTCTGCCCCTTTCTGTTTCTCTTTCTTCTCCTTCTGGGACTCTCTTAATGTGGATATTGGTATGTTTAACAGTTTCCCACAGGTTCTTCAGGCACTGTTCATTTTTCTGCTCCTCTGATTAAATGATTTCAGTTGTCTGCTATTCAAGTTCTTTGATTTTTCTGCCAGGTGCAATCTGCTGTTGAATCTCTCTAGGGGCCTTTTAATTTCTTTTACTATGGTCTTTGGTTCTGTTTGGTTCCTTTTCATAATTTCCATCTTTATTGATAGTCTTTTTGTGATTATCTATCATTTTCCTGATTTCCTTCTGTTCTTTGCCCATGTTTTTCTTTAGCTCTTTGAGGAGATTTAGGATCATTATGTCCCAGGTCTGGTCCTCCTCATCAATAGTTTCTAATGCTTTAATTTTCTCCTTTGCCTAGATCATCATTTTCTGTTTCTTTGGATGTTTTGTAAACATTTGTTGAAACCTGTGCATTTGATATTTTAAGGTGTTATCACTAGCATATAGACTCTGAGGCTTCTGTTTCTTAAGTTTGTGTTATGACAGAGCTTTCTTTGAATGCTAGCAGCTAACAAAAATAAAAGAGAAGAAAAGGAAAACACCTTTCCTAGTCTTTGTAGATTGAACTTTTTATGTTTTCCTGAAGAGCTTACATAAATAATTAGCTTAGAGACTAGCTCCGAGTCAAAGCATAGGGGGCCTCCCTCATCCTTTCTGCACAATTGTCTTATCTTGGGCATATATGAAAAACCCTAATATTTCCCCCAATTAATGCAGCTCTGAATATCCCCTCTTCCCCAGAAAACAGTTTCCTCACAGTACTGAGCACTGCACTGTATGTCCTGCAGCAAGACTCCCTTTCCTCAGCAGTAAAACATGACTGCTTTTCCACAAGATTCTGTAGAAGAGCTCTCTGAGCTGCCTTCTACATGCAGGACAAGATCTGGGATGGTGAACCCCTCAGGCCACCAACAGACAGATTGGGCCAGACACACATACTCCAGTATATACACAAGGGTTACTCTGCTCCCTCTAGAATTGGGACCAGAGATCCACACTGGGAGTACAGGCCAGCTCCACGCAGAGCTGATGAAGGGTGGGGTGGGGCCAGGCAGACTGCCGGTCCTACCACTCTTAAGTAGCCTTTCTCTTAACTCAGCACTCACTCTGTTACATGAGGCCTTTAACTGTTTTCTGGAGCTTTGAGAAAGATGTTTATGCCAGTTCTTGCTGGTTTTCAAAGCTTCCATGGAGGGACAGAGATATTGAAGCATCATATTCTACTATCTTGACCAGGGCAGGCTTCTTTCTGTTTGTGTCTAATATTTTAAGAAACCATACTAATGCTCTTTTTTGAAACCTAATTTTGTAAACTGATTTTAAAGACAAAAGATTAGTTTTCAAATATATATGAAGCAGTTTATATACACTCCAGCACCTAGAATAGTTCATGACCAGAAACACTCAATAAATATATGTTCAATGAATTAATGAATAAATGAATAAACTGTATAAGTTACATTCAGGATCTAGATTAAAAGCAGTATTAAAACAAAGTCTAAAGAAAATAAGAGCTTTAACCATATTTATTTTAAATTGTCAAATGGGATATTGAAACTTTTTTTTTTTTTTTAAGGATTCGCATTTATTGATTCAAATACAGCACCTAACAATTCTAAACACGCATTTCACACTAACTGGACACATTTCCACAGGTAGTCAATTCACAGAACAGGGCCCATTCCTTGCCAGCTGGCAGGGCGGGATGTAGCAGAGGGCTGGGGTAGCCTGCAGAGCCCACCAACTATCTTTTGGTTATGCATGGTTGATGGAGCCAGTCTGGTGCGCAGACTTTGGCTGGATCCTTTGGGGACAAGAGCTCAGAGACATCCCATTTACTCAATTCCTACACAAGACTGTGGGTGCTGAAGCCCAGGGGCAGGCTCATGGCTGCATGCCACCATAGCCCCTAAAGATGGAGTTTATGGGAGGTGCCCATGGAGCACAGGAAAGAAATGGAGTCCTCTTCAAGGCAGTGCCTAGTCCCTGGCTGGGCAGGTGGGAAGGATTCCCCAGACATGGCCCAGGGATTACAATGCAGCCACAAGCCCCTATCACAGGCCTGGGATGGCAACACAGACAAAAACATCAACACCCCAGGGCAGGCAAGATTTATTTCCTGGCAGAAACATGTAAACAGAGCAGGGGCTACAATATTCTTTTCCCACAGAAATCTTCAGAGAGGAATTGACCATGATGTTGCTCAAGAGATAGTTTTTCTTTTTCTTTTTCATGGGAATTTGCATTCAACAATATTATCACCTATTATAAGACATTTCAGGGTAAGAAAATAATGGACATCCTTTGGTAGGGTTGGCTCTGGATTTGGAAGACCAGCCTCTACCATTAACACAACTTTTTCTTGGACATGCAGCAGGGTCTGGCCTGACTGACATCTTCCCTTTGAGCCCACAGTGGATTCCAGAGCAGGCCATGGCTCATTTAGGGTGGCAGGCCCAAAGAGGGGAGCCAGGTAGGAACTGGACTGAGTAGAGGAACCAGGCTTCTTATGAGCCAGTAGAGGCTGAGCACCATGATTCACATTGTGGGACAGCTAGAAGTCTTCATGTCTCAAGGTATCCCAGGCTGGCCAGAGAAGAAGCCCTAGCAGGCTCTCTGGCCAGCAGACAGTGCTCCTGCCTCTGAAGTAAACAGACCAGGTCTGCTCCCAAACCCAGAAAAGTAGCTGTTTCCTGTAGCAACTAAGAGAGGGGTTTCTGGGGACCCTGTAATTAAATACCCATCCCTGAGCTGTGACCCTAGAAACAGCTAACCAGTATCTAGCATCTGGTGGAATGATTGCTGTTTCTTACCCTGAGACACAGATAAAACATCATTTCACAGACACTGGCTGTTCTAGTTTACTAATGCTGCCAGAATGCAAAACACCAGAGATGGATTGGCTTTTATAAAAGGGGGTTTACTTGGTTACACAGTTAGAGTCTTAAGGCCATAAAGTGTCCAGGTAACACGTCAGCAATTGGGTACCTTCACTAGAGGATGGCCAATGAGTGTCTGGAAAACCTCTGTAGCTGCGAAGGCACATGGCTGGCATCTGCCCCAAGTTCTGGTTTCAAAATGGCTTTCTCCCAGGATGTTCCTCTCTAGGCTTCAGCTCCTCAAAAATGACACTCTTAGTTGCTCTTGCAGTGTTAGTCCTCTCTTAGCTTCTCCAGAGAAAAAGTCTGCTTTCAAAGGCCATCTCCAAAATGTCTCTGTAAGCTGAAGCTCCTCTCTTAGTTCCTGTGCATTCTTCAAAGTATCCCTCTTGGCTGTAGCAAGCTTGCTCCTTCTGTCTGAGCTTATATAATGCTGAATGGGTGGGGCCACACCTCCGTGGAAATTATCCAGAGTCATCACCCACAGTTGGTTTGGGCACATCTCCATGGAAACACTCAAAAGATTCCAATCTAATCAGCATTCAAATGTCTACCCCACAAGATTGCCTCAAAGAACATGGTTTTTTCTGGGGGACATAACACATTCAAACTGGCACACTGGCCATAGATGCTTCAAGCAGAGAAAAAAGGGAGGAATGATCAACTGCAAAGGCAGAAGGGTGTGCAGGGAGACTCTTGTGGATCATGGTGGAATGGGGGGAGTAAGAATATTGGTTTTCTGTTTTTGTTTTTTGTTTTTGTTTTTTCCTTTTTGAAAAAATCAAAGTTTAATAAAACAGCTGGTCTGAAAGACTGGATTTCTTAAAACAATTACAAAACTTTAAAAAGCAGCAAAGAAAAAATACATAGACTTGGGACCCAGAGCTAAAGTCTTGGAACCACTGCTCAACTGCCTGCAATTCCAGGAGGCCAGAGCTCCCTTTACTTTGGCTAATCTTGGACATGGCTTAGATGCTGCCCATGCAGGGTTTGTCTATCTCCATCTGTCCCATTCCCAAGGAAATCAAGAATGAATGAACAAACAAACAAATGTAGAAAATGGGTAGCAAAAACAGGCAGCTAGCTCTCTGTTCCTAGGGTTTTAAGGTCCTGTGTGACACTGATCATGGCAGATACCTGCCTCCTTGAGAAGGGGTGGCAGGTGAAAGACAAAGCAGAGTGGAGTGGGTGACTTTCAGTGATTCCATGTAGACCCCTAAGTTTCCTCCATCCCCCTCTGTACCAGGGTAGGGAGGTGCCTGCCTGCTACCTTCTATACCTGGAGGCTCATCACCTCACTTATAGGATGGGATGGGGGTTGGGTGTCCTCTGAGACAGGTGGGATGCTTGAAACAAGTTCTGAGGATTTCTCCAGACTAAGGCAAGACCATCAAATTTTGTGAAGGACTCCAAATGTCTGTAAAGGAACCAGAGAACATAAGCTGTAGGTCAAGTTCCAAGATTCCAAATTTTTGTTTTGAGTCAGGAAAACATTCAAAGGAAAAGGAAGGGAAAAGCTTGTATGTTTCAACACAGGGCAAGGAGATAGGACTCTCTTTTCCACACAGCTTTCAGAGTCACATTTTTATGGTGGAAAATTCTCACTGAAAATGAGTGCTGTTGGTGGCAGGGCATCAGATAGAGGACAGAAGAGAGAGGAATTAGAGACAACATGCACAGCTTTTTTTCTTCTACTGCTAGCAAAAATCCTACCTGTTAATAAAACACTATGGGAAGAAAGGCAAAAAAACAAACATACCAAACTCCCCCCTCAACCTTTCTCTGTGTCTTTCAAACCAAATTCACAAATACATCTAGCGGCTGACCTAATGTCTCCACACTGCTAGCTACACTCCTACCTTCTCCTCATAATTCCTGAGTTTGCAGTTCAACACATTCACTTTACCCTGTTTAAAAAAAGCCCAAGTCTTAAAAGGACTGGGTGCAGAAGACATTAAAGGGGGTTCACAGGTCAGGCTCCAGCTCAGAACACATAGCCACTTGGCTTAGAGATTCTGCAGGGCTATTGGCAATGAACGGACTCTGTTCTGTGGAGTCTGCTGTAAATACTTATAAAAATGATTGGCCTCTTCCTCAAACTCCTGCCCAGACATGATCCTTTCGATTTCTTCCTCTGATATCTGGACTGACCAATGGTCTTGTTCTGGCTTCCTGGTGTGCCATCTTCTCTGATTGCCTTCCAGTTCATGCCCATCTGGAGGCATTTGAGCAGATGGCAGTACTGGCGCCTGTTCCTCTGCTTCTGAGACATGACACAGTTCTTGTCATGATTGCATCAATATACCTACTTGTTGCAAGTGCTCCACTTATAAACACCTTTTCAGCCTTCACAGGAGATGATCCTATAGTACAAGCCTGTGGCACAGTCACCACAAATGAGACAGGTTCATTGTTCAGCTGGATCTTCTGAAACAGAAACTTCCCGTGTCTCCATTGCATGCTTTTCTAAGTCTGTCAAGATATTCTTCTGCATCCATGAAGAAACAGAGATTACAGGACAAGTCCAGCTTGATGGTCACCCTTCTGACATTGGCCAATTTCTCTCTCTAAACTGAAACTACAATAGTCATCCTTATAGGTCAGTTTACAAGCTGGTCATGTAATTAGAAAGTTCAGGCTCTAAGGTTACAATGTGTATGGAGTTCATTTATTACCAAAGATTGTCTAAGTGGAACTGATAGATCTGTTTTCTTTAGTTAAACAATACTGCTGAGCAAGTCTCCCTGAAAACTATTATAGAATATTTAACAGGAAATAATAACTTCTTCTGTCTTCTCTAAGCTGAGGCAGCATTTTAGAAGGACTTAATTTCATTTAATTTAAAATGGTTCTAGAGTGTGGAGTTTTTCTCCCCTTATTTCTTTCAAGAACTTTTCTATACTATAGTCTTTTCTACTCTCTTGAAGCAATTTTAAATACAGAAATAGAATTGCCATTTTTGAGAACAATTTAGTTAAAAGTATGTATTTTTCCTTTAACTTATTCTTTGAAAATAAAAGTAAGGTAAACTAATGGGAAAAAAAACTTCATATATAACAGAATAATAAATAAATATTAAGGGTTTAACACTTTCTTGGATAGCCTTACAGGAAAAAAGAAAAGAAAGAAAATAAAAAGAATACAAATCTAGTACCATTGTCCATGTATGTGTTTTGTGTTGTGGATACTTTCGAGGTTCTATATTTATGCCCTCTTTCTTAAGACAAAAGTATTCATACTATATTCATAGTTATTTCCTTGGATTGGTCACTTGATATGTTAAAAGTTTGTTCATATGAACACAGAAATTCATAATTTTAAATGGCTGTATAGAATTCCATTTTATAGCTGTTGCTTAAACTAATCACCCTACAAATTGCTTAATTTGGGGGATTTATTTTACTTCTAAATATTCTTCATTCAGCGTATCACTCTCTTCTCCAAAAATTTGCAATTTCATAACTATGCTATCAATCCCCAAATTTTCCTAGGCTTTCATGTTCAGTCTCTTATCCACTTTAAAAATCCAATACTATTTCTTAGTATTACAAAAACTCTACTTCAATTTTAGTATAAGCAGTTTTTCTGGGTTGCTAATGCTGCCATTATGCAAAAATATCAGAAATGGATTGGCTTTTATCAAGGGGGTTTATTTGGTTACAAAGTTGAAGTCTTATGGCCATAAAAATGTCCAAACAAAGGCATCAACAGTAGGGTACTGAAGAACACTGATGGCATCTGTTAGCTGGGAGGGCATGTGGCTGGCCACTGCTTGCTCCTAGGTTGTGTTTCAAAATGGCATTCTGTAAAATATCAGCATCAGCTTCCAACAACCATCTTCAAAATGTCTCTCAGTGGCAGCTCTTCTCCAAAATGTCACTCTCAGTTGCTCTGATTTCCTTCTGTTTGTCAGCTCTTTTATATGGCTCCAGTGATTTAATTCCAACCCACCCTGAATAGGTGGGGTAACACCTCCATGGAAACACTCAATCAATAGGTTCCAACCTAATTAACACTAATACATCTGTCCCCTCAAGACTGTATCAAAGAACATGGTGTTTTGAGGAACACCAGTCTTCTCCCAGTTTCCTGCATTCTTCTGCTATTAATCTTTCCCTACTTGTTTTTACTCTTTTTAGCCAGCCAACCTCCTCTGCCCATATAACCAAATACTTCAGAGCATTTCAAGGCCATTCTGCTTAATGAAACCTTCCCTAGATATGTAACCCATAACAATCTCCACTGTATTTATGGTCCATTTCATGTTTTCTACCAATTAGTTATTTTCAAGGTGTATCACGTGTTTTCTATATTAATGTTATGGAATAGAACAAAAGTTAGACAAATTTTTATAATCCTAGGTATCTTTAATTTCTAATATTGTGACTCTTCTTTCCCCAAATCAATTTAAAACTCCTAGAGAAGACAAATTACTCTTATATACCCTGTGATACATGTTATGCTGGCTGCCAATAGAACTGTCAGTTGAGTTAGTGAAAGTTCATCGGTAGACTGAAAATAGACATTTTAAAAGAGAAGCAATATTTTTATTTGCTTTGTTTTTTTAAAAATTGGAAATGTCTAACTAATGTATAATTACAGAATAAAGAGATTTACTGCATGCTAAAGAATCTTTCTACTTTTCACTCCTTTCCACTACTTTCTTTTTCCTTTACAGGGCATTCTCTAAGTGCTTAACTCTAACCCCTCTCCCAAGCACACATAACACACACATTCTTATATACCCTCTCCAAGAGTATAAAGAGGAGTGGAGGAAGATAGTGACATGAGAAAACATTTATGTTTTCTAGAGAATCATTTTGATTGTCTGTCAGGCAAACACCCTTCCTGCAGAAGCAAAGTTGCTTAATTTTCCTTTTGCTGGGAAAAAATGACTGTAAAACAAGATATTTGAATTTTGAAATCAACATATTTTTAAATTTTGATGCATAGATTCATGCAGAATAAATATAATTAAGTTGAATATTCAAACTTGAAATTTAGTCACTGTCATCAAAATATGAATAGAAGAAGTCAAATTGCAACTATCTTAGCTGCTTGAGCTACAATGAAAAAAAAAAAAAACCAGCAACTTGAGAACATGTGGATGCTTTGTTATTTTAAATTTTATATTTTAGTTATTGGCAATCTTAATACAGCAAAATATGAAATAAAACCAATCACAGCTTAGATAAGATTTGCCAAAAGTCATGTTTCTTCCACAAAATAACAGTCAATTTGGCTGACTTCTTAATTTTAAACAAAATTGGATAAATTGATGTTAGGTTTCATAGGTTCAAAGACCAAGGGAATAACGAATCTCTTTGGGAAAAAAAGGTACTATTCAATTCATTCAGTGAATTTCTACTTGAAAAATCACTGTTTGGAATGGACTGAAAATGTCATTATATTTTTATTTGATAATATAATTGGTATGGTGAAATTTCAGATAGAAACAATTTAACAGATGGAAAATAAAACCACTTGAAGTAAATCAAAGTGTATACAACTTAATCATTTAATTTGTTCCATGTTTTCACACTTATAATGAGAACATGCTATATATGTATGAGAACTAGAACAGCAATGCTATCTAGAATTCAATAATTCTATCACACTGCTTAACTTCCATAGTATTTGATTTCATCTATGGACAGTGGGATTATCCAGGAATGTTTTTATATTGGTTTACTTTACTTTAAAGTTTCCCCAATGACTTACCATTTCTAAAGAGGGTTCCAGAAGATTATTTGACCCAGGACACATTGAAACCTGGAGAGTTTCTTTTATCCAAAACTAATGACATTATCCCTAAAGTTATGACAAACATGAATATTTTCTCTGAAAGAAAGAAAAGTACAAAATATTGAGGGGATGATAAAAAATGGTGTATTTTAAAGCATAACAATACCCAGCTGATGATCAAATAGTAATGGGAATTATTAAGCATGCCAGGTTGTTAACCTGAATTACACAAAGACAATTATCTTCTGGCATTATATCATTACAGGAATTGATGTGTTTTACTTACTAAGGAAACAAGTCAAGAGGAGACACAGAAATGACCCTCTCATCTAAAGTATTCTAATATGAAAATTTACTTGAACAGAATTAAACAGCATCAATATTAAATTCATAATAATTAATATTTTCTGGTTGCTGTGTTTAGGGTTAGTAGTGTTTCTAAGGATGATTGGGAGATACAACAGAATATGTAAAGACATGTAGCTGGGTAATTTTGTTATCCCCTATTTCCTTATCCCCACCTCTAGTTCTAAGATTCCATTGGATTGTCCCCCTTGCTTTCTTTCATATCCAATCAAAGAATACATTTACCCTGCAGTATTAGCCCGAACTGCATTCCTTTATCCATTCTTGTTTTAAGTAATAGATACCTCATTGCCTGTTTCAGTTTTCAATGAGACCCCTGCTCTGAGAAAAAGAAATGTGATTTAGTCATGTAATCCAATGTTTCTTTGCTCATTTTTGTATATTAGTAGTAATAAAGTGCCTTTCTTGTTTAAAGAATTTGTATTCTTGTATCCATCAAATGGGTAAATATCTACTATTAAAACCTTTACTTATAATCTTAATGGTTGCTTCTATTAGTATGTAAACAAATCCTAGAATGGAATAGGTTTCAATTTTTTTGAATACCCATTTGTAGGCCACTGGGATTTCTGGAGGGTTCTAATATATTCCACTTGCTGGCTCTGCACAAGTCCTTGACTTCAGAAAATTATGCCTAAATTATCTTCAGATGGATTTTTTTCTTGTTCTTTCAGATGGATTTTTCTCTTGTGAGAGAAATATGTTATGTTTTTCTCTTGTGAGAGAAATATGTTATCACTTGGTCCATCTTTTCTTTGCTTGAATGTCCCCATGCCCTTTTGTGAGCAGCCACCTTCCGGATTTGGCCTAGTAGACAAGCTGCAGCCTGCCCTTGAGTTCCCCCCGCCCATCGAGTGGTGCCAAGATGGCGCCCACATCCTGCTTCCGGCTTCTGATGTATGTAACCACCCGCTGTATTCACCAATCATGCTTGTGTGCGTGGCGTTAGCCCATTGGATACACGCAAGGTTTATAAGAAAGTTCCCGGGCAAAGCTCGGGGAGACAGCCCACAAGGAGCCGTACCTGACGGCCGCATCGAGGTTGTTCTCCCCCGAGGTGTCTCGCCCCGGGTGGAACCTGTAAAGATGATGATCGCCTAGTCTCATTAAAAGTTTATCTGCTTTACCACCGCGAGTCCTGAGTGATCACAAGTGCTCCGGGTAAGACGTTGTCCGCACCCTCTCTCCCCTTATCTCTCTGGTCCCCATCGCCGGCCGACCGAGGACTCGAGGCGGGGCGGAGAAGCGCCGGACAAGTGGTGGCCCGTACGGGGAACTTCGAACCCACAACCTCATTTGCGTTCCCCTCGCCCCGACGGAGACGTGCTCCCGGGATCCGTGGTTTGACCTCCGCGACTGATCACCGCGAGAAGGTAAGCACCCCCTTTCCATACGAGGACTAGGGCCCGTGGGTGTTCAGGTAGCCCCGGGGACTCGGAAGAGCTCTCCGAGTGATTACAAGACAGTGCCGGCTGCAAGCATGGGGCAGTCCGGGAGTTCACCCCTACTAACCCCCTTAAAGACCCTTTTGAAACAGTGGGGTATCTCAGTTAAGAGAAGCTCTCTCCAGCGATTTTTTTGATGATGTGGCCACTTTTGCCCCCTGGTTTCCTTGTTCTGGCAGCCTTAATCTGCCCTCTTGGATGAAACTTGGTCGTGATATAGACCGAGCGCGCCAAACGGGTGTCTGTTTGGACCCGATTCTAGTCCTTATATGGGAGACTGTTCGTGCAGTACTTGAGTTAGAATCAGCCACAGGCCTAACTACGCCTACCGCCTTGTTGCAGGCGCGACATGCACTCCAAGAGGCTCAGTCTGTTTCATCTGCGGAGGGCTCCCATAAGGGCAAGCCGCCGGAGTCGAGTGCTAGTTCTGATAATTCTGACTCAGAATCTGAAAGTGAGGCAGATGAAGGGCCGGAAGCGCCTCCGCTGATTGACCTAGAGGGGCCTCCTGTCTCACCCACGCGGCCCTCCGCCCCACCAGCAACGGCTGCTGCGCCTCAGAGGATGCACCTGCATCCGGTGGATGGTTTCAGCGGTTCCGTAAAGGGCCCTTATAGAGGGCTCCCTCTGGCGGACATGCCGAGTACATACCCTAACCTTCCCGCGCAATGCCCAGAATCCCCACCCGACTACGCGGACCCTCCGCACCCTTCACCCAATAGGAGGCATTTTTGGAGGTGGAGCCCTTTTACCACATTCAGACCTTTTGGCGTTCTTGGCGGCTACCGACCGCTGCTCAATGAACCCGAACCAGCCTCCGAGATGTTCCCAGTCATTATCAATCAGCAAGCTCGTAATCATGAACCCTATGATTACAAGCTCTTGAAGGAGCTGAGGCAAGCCGTCCATCAGTACGGCCCTAACGCCCCTTACACCCTGAATATGGTTGAAAACCTCTCCGCCCTAAATCATACACCTGCAGATATCCTTCAGCTGGCTCGCTCTTGCTTGCCTCCTGGCAGGTTTATCGATTGGAAGGCGTGGTTTGAGGAGTTAGCTGAGGAACAAGCCGCAAGAAACGCTGTGGCAAGGCACGGCGGGTGGAATGCGGATATGCTTTTAGGGAAAGGTGCTCACGCCCAGAATCAGACAGGATACCCCCAGGAGGTTTATGCCCAAATTTTTCGCTGTTTCATAGGGGCTTGGAAAAAATTGACAGGGGAAGGAGAGGCGCAGGCTTCGCTTAGCGGCATACACCAGGGTCCCACAGAACCTTTTGTAGATTTTGTAGCGAAAATGCAGACTGCGGCTGAGAGGATTTTCTCAGATCCAATGGTTGCAGAAACTGTGGTTAAGCAGATGGTTTTTGAGCAATGCAATAAGGAGTGCAAGGTTATCCTGGCACAGAATAAGGGAAAGAGCTTGACAGAGTGGGTTCGGCTTTGCAGGGACGCTGGCAGCCCGTTAACTAATGCGGGGCTGGCTGCTATGTTAGCCAGCTCCTTACAAGTAAACACAAAGGACCCCAGAGCTTTAGAGGTAAAGCCAAAAAGATGCTATGGCTGTGGCCAGTCTGGGCATTTTAAGAGAGACTGCCCCAATAAAGATCAACCGCCTGCCGTTCAGCACCTCCGCGGGCCACGTGCAGTCACTAGGCTGTGTGGCCGCTGCCACAAGGGGCCTCACCGCGCCGAGGACTGTAAGTCAGTCTTCAATGCGCAAGGAGTACGCCTTTCTGGTTGTCCTGAGCAAGATTCAAAAAACGGGCAGGGGGGGTCCACCCTTGCGGTGGGCCCCCAAACACACCAACAGACGATGCGGCCCCCATCCAGACCCGCGCATCTCCCGGATCAGCAGGATTGGACCTCCGTGCCACCTCCGGGCTCGTGCTAACCCCAGCTATGGGAGTCCAATTGGTGGGGACCTCTTTCAGGGGGCCCCTTCCAGTAGGAACCGTGGGGCTTATATTAGGGAGAGCATCCATAGCGTTAAGAGGATTAACAATTGTGCCAGGTGTTGTAGACTCAGATTTCACGGGTAATGTCCAGGTTATGGTGCAGTCTCTGCAGGGCACTCTGGTCATTGCAGAGGGCGATAGGTTGGCACAGCTTCTGCTCTTGCCCAGCCTGCATTCAGTCTTTCCAAGCAAGCCAGGACAGAGGGGGAATAAAAGATTTGGGTCCTCCGGAGAAGTTTTTGAGGGTCTTCAGATGTCCCTAGAGTCTCGACCCATGCTGACTCTTAAAGTACAAGGCCGAGCCTTCCTAGGTCTGTTAGATACTGGAGCCGATAGGTCGATTATAAGACAGCAAGATTGGCACCCTGCTTGGCCAACGAACCAAGCGGAAGACACCATCAGAGGGATCGGCCAAATCTCAGCGCCCATGGTGAGCGCCATTACTCTCCATTGGGAGGATGAGGAAGGGCATCAAGGCAGTTTTCAGCCTTATGTGCTGGCCCTGCCTGTTTCGTTATGGGGAAGAGATATTCTAGCTCAAATGGACGTGACTTTAACCACTGGTTACTCTCCAACTTCTAAACAGTTGCTGAATAGAATGGGATATGTCCCGGGCAGGGGGCTGGGAGCCTCCTTGCAAGGGCGCGTGAAGCCCATTCAGGCTGACTCTAACCCCGGTAGACAAGGCCTGGGTTTTTCCTAGGGGCCACTGAGGGTGCATACCCGCCTACACCTATAAAGTTAACATGGAAAGTTAAGGCTCCAGTCTGGGTACCTCAGTGGCCCTTACCTCAGGAAAAACTTTCAGCATTGCATGCTTTGGTGTCAGATCAGTTGGAGAGGGGGCACATCGTCCCTTCCACGTCACCCTGGAACACCCCTATCTTCGTCATCAAAAGGAAATCAGGTGCGTGGAGGCTTTTACATGATTTGAGGGCCATAAATAGTTGCATGGAGCCTCTAGGACCTGTCCAGATGGGGTTGCCCCTTCTCTCAACTCTGCCGGAGCGGTGGCCTGTTGTTGTCATAGACATTAGAGATTGCTTCTTTTCTATCCCACTTCACCCTGAGGATGCCTCAAAATTTGCTTTAAGACAGACAACGGCCCGGCTTACGTTAGCAAAGCTTTTCAAAAGTTTTGTGATGTTATGGAAGTTAACCTAAAACACGGCATCCCATACAACCCTCAGGGGCAGGGTGTCATCGAGAGAGCGCATAGGACCATTAAAGAACTATTGCAAAAGCAAAAGGAGGGAATAGGTCATGGTCTGTCCCCCAGGGCCCAATTGTCTGCCGCCCTATTTACATACAATTATTTAAATGAAAACGCATCAACCATGACGCCTGCCCTACAACATACCACCCCAGGTCCTCCGCATAGAGGCCTGGTCCGTTGGAGGGATGTTCTGTCGGGGCAATGGAAAGGTCCTGACCCAGTGCTCAGCTGGGCCAGAGGCTCTGTTTGTGTCTTTCCCCAGGAACCAGGACGCCAACCAGTGTGGGTACCGGAGAGATTGGTGAGAACCGTGCAGTCGCCTGAGAACACCAAAGAACTGCAGCCTGACGGGTCGTTAAACCCCCAACGTGACCTGTTGGATCCAGTCCTCAACTCGCGTGATGAGCGGTCAAATGATGTCGACGGTGTCGACCACTCCCCAGCAGACCGGGAAGAGGGCCAGGAATATTGACCTTTTTTCCCTCCTGGTTCTCTTGGCCTAATCTGACCAACTGGGTTCTTCTTGCTGTGGGGTTATTAGTAGGTTTGATCATTGTTAAGAGTTTGCTGGAGCGTTTGTTTCAAAGACAACAGCAATTACGTGTTACCGCCATGATGGCCATGTCCTCTGCCTGTAACCCTCCTGATAACTATAGTCCCTCTGCCCAGCACCCATCCCAACCACTCGAAGCTGGGCATTCGGGGGTAAGGTTCGCAGCTAAGTATATGAAAAAATCTCGTATATAAACATTCGGTACCAGTGGCCCTAATTTTTGTCTCAGGTGGACCTCTTACGCAGAGTCCTAGTTGTGGCCAGACGGGACCCTTGGCGTTTGCACAGAGGCTCCTAGTGACGCCCTCGGCACTGGCTACCTTCTCCTAATCCTCCTGTCCCCCAGTTGCGAGACTGAGTACTGCAAGGAGGGCCACGTGGTTTCCGGCTCACGGGTTCTCCGGTCTCTATATGAAGTGAGCATTCTGGTCGGTGCCAGAGGTCCCACCTTGGTATGGCCGGGACCTAGTCCAGACTCCCCAAAGCACCAAAAAATACGTTGTGGGCCATCTTGGTCCACGGGAGCACATTCATCACTGGAGACACTGGGGCATAAAAAACAAAAAAGGGGGAGATGTGAGCAGCCACCTTCCGGATTTGGCCTAGTAGACAAGCTGCAGCCTGCCCTTGAGTTCCCCCCGCCCATCGAGTGGTGCCAAGATGGCGCCCACATCCTGCTTCCGGCTTCTGATGTATGTAACCACCCGCTGTATTCACCAATCATGCTTGTGTGCGTGGCGTTAGCCCATTGGATACACGCAAGGTTTATAAGAAAGTTCCCGGGCAAAGCTCGGGGAGACAGCCCACAAGGAGCCGTACCTGACGGCCGCATCGAGGTTGTTCTCCCCCGAGGTGTCTCGCCCCGGGTGGAACCTGTAAAGATGATGATCGCCTAGTCTCATTAAAAGTTTATCTGCTTTACCACCGCGAGTCCTGAGTGATCACAAGTGCTCCGGGTAAGACGTTGTCCGCACCCTCTCTCCCCTTATCTCTCTGGTCCCCATCGCCGGCCGACCGAGGACTCGAGGCGGGGCGGAGAAGCGCCGGACACCCTTTTATTTCATAGTCCCAGGAGCTACTTATCAGAATTCCTAAGACATCTGACTAAGACCAAAGCATTCCAGTCTCCCTGTATTTCAGCCCCAGGGCATTTTGGCTAGCTTTTACATGACCTCTCTTAATGCTTCCTCTAATATTCCATAAAGGTGTCCATAACTGAGTGCTCCAGATGAGAGTGACGTTACTCTCCAACTATCTAAGGCCAATTTGTCTGATCATATATACAGAAACACCAGTGGCTATAAGCATCTAAAGAGATCCTTGAGGGCATGAAACTAATTCAACCTACAATGCTATATATGGTGTAGTCCATAACATCCATCATGCAGATTTCCCCTGAAGTTCCTCCACTAGAGTTTTACTGTCTTTAGGACCTTTTTTGACTGCTAACTAAACGTCATGACTTTCACTCTGGAAACCCATCAGTAACCAAGGAGCCTCTTTTGACTTGATCAGGAGAGCATCAAATGGCTTAGATTTGGGCTGTCCAATTCCACAACCACTAGCTATATATGCTATTTTAGCACTTGAAATGCAGTTATTGTGACTAAGGGACTGAATTTTACATCTTATTTTAATAAATTTATATTTAAATTTAGAAACTGATACTTGATTCAGTTATTGAATAACTTCTTTGGGCTATTTGTATGCTGTTTAATTGCCAAATACTGGAGCATTTTTGGTAATCTTATTGTTGTGGATTAATCCTGCTGTAATCAGAGATCATAACTCTGTATAACTGCAATCCTTCCTGATTTATGAGACCTGCTTTATTTCCCAGAATATGGCCATAATTGGTCAATGTTTAATGATAATTTAGAAAGAATATGAGTATGTACTTTGTTATTATTGCTTGAGAGATCAATTAAAGTTAATTAGGTCAAGAAGGTTGATTGTATTGTTTAAGACTTCTATATTATCGATTTTCTTTCTACTTTTTCTTTCAATTAGAGTAAGGAATGTTAAAACCTACAACTACGATTGTGAATTTACCTATTTCTCCTTTCTGTTTGGTCTGTATATATTTTGAAGCTCTATAATTAGGTAAATATTTATTTAAGGTTGTTCTGGCCTCATGATGAATTGAAAATTTTGACATTATGAAATATCCTTCAGTATTCCTACACCTCTTACCCTGAACCCTACTTCATCTGATAATAGTATATTAACTCCAGCTTTCTATTAGTGTTTCATTGATATAAATGTTTATCTTTTTTTATCCTTTTATGTAAGCACATTATATTTAATGTGGGAGTCTTGCAGGTAACATATGATTTGGTCTTGCATTCCCTTCTGGTTTGTCATTTTTTACCTCTAAATTAGGATTTAGACCATTGATATGGCTGGTTTTATGTGTACCATCTTGTTATTTTTTTTCTCTGTCTCACCTATTCTTTGTTAATTCCTCTTTTATTTTCTGTCTTCCTTTGGATTAATTAAGCACTTTATATGACTACATTTTTTCTCTGGTTATTTATTATTAGCTAACTACTGTTTTATTTATTTAGTTAGTGACTTTTTTAGGGCTTACAATATTAGACTTTAAATTAACACATTATAGTTTCAAATATTATACCACTTCCTATATAACATAAAACTTCTCTATCTCCCCCTGTCCTTTGCACTGTTGTTGTCAAATACCATACATATTTTTGTACATATAATAGGTTCAGTAAATTGTAATTACTTTTCCTTTGCATAGACAAATATTAAAGAATATTTAATAGCTCCATTTAACATTCCTAGCAGTGTGCATCTGCAGACCATGAATTCTTTCATCTTTTATTTGTTTGAAAATGACTGCATTTCACTTTTAAGTTTGAGAGATACTTTTGATGTAGAATTCTAGGTTGAGAGTTGCTAACTCCCCTCTAGTATTTTAAAGATGTCATTCAACTGTCTTCTGGCTTGTATAGATTCTGAAAGACATCAGACGCTATTCTTGTTGTTAATTCCTCTGTACATAATGTATCTTTTTCCTCTGGCAGATTTTAAGATATTTTTTATTACTCATTTTCAGCATTTGATTGTGGTATGTCTTGCTTTAGTTTTTTTGTTTGTATTCTTTTCCTGATTTGAATTAATTTTATTATTGAATCTGAGGATTTATAATTTTCATCAAATTTGAAAAAAGTTTGGGCAATTTTTTTTCTTCAAAGAGGTTTTATGCCCTCCCTGACTCCAATACCACATATGTTAGATCACCTGATATTATCTGTAAGTCTGTTAATTTTTTCCCATTTTCTCAGTAACTACTTCAGCTTTTAAGTTCTAATTTCCATCCAGGGATTTTTCTTTTTATGTCTTTAGTCATTTGATTTGTATCTTTCATTTAGTTTATTGTTTTTTCAGCTCTAGAAACTTAATTTGCTTCTTTTTAAAATCATCCACTGATTTCCTCATTATGTTCATTTGCCTTTAAATTCCTGATCATCTATATAAAGCTATTTTAAGAATCTTTATTTACTAATTCCATCATTTAAGCTATTTCTGAATTTTTTCCTCTTGGTTAATTTTTATTGATTTAGTTCATATTTCACTGCTTCCTTGCATTTTTATTAATTATTATTTAGTTATTATGTATCAGTGGTTCTCAAACAAAGGGTCTTTTGGCAAAGTCTGGGGGAATTTTAGGTTGTCACAGATGTGGAGAGTTGCTCCTGACATCTATGGCAGAGATGTCAGAGAGGCTGCCATACATTCTACAGAACACAGCCCAATATAATAAATAAGTATCCAGACCAAAAATGTCAACAGTGCGGAGAATGAGAAACCCTGCTGTACAATTCTGAATTCTTTATATATTCTGATTATGAGAACTGGGAAAGAAATATGTATTGTAAATATCTCCTCCAGTCTATTTCTTAACTCTTTATTTGTTTAATAATATTTTCAATAAATAAAGTTTTGAATTTTGATGAAATCCAAATCATTTTTTTTTTATTTTATGGTGATCATTTTTGTACTATTAAAGAAATCAAGAAAATGAAGTCAATTTATTAATTCCATTGCATTATAAGGTGTTATTGTTTTATCTTTAACATTTATACATATATTCCAACTCATATCAATGATTTCTGTCTGATATGAGGTTATTAGTTAATAAGGAAGTTTTTTTCATAAATTATCAATAAGGTCATTTCCCCCACTGAATTGCAGTAGCATTTGCCATCTATCAAGTGATTGTATGTGTGGGAATCAACTTCTAAATTGTCTACACTATTTCACTGATCTATTCATTAATCCTTGCACCCAAACCACACTGTCTTAATTGCTATAGATTTCTGAAATGTGTTTACATTTGGTGGTATAAATATTCCAACTTTGTCTTTCTCCTTCAGTCTTGGTTACTTAAAGTTCTTTATATTCTGTTAAATAGTTTATATTTTGCTGGTCAGTTTTCCAAAAGAAACCTGTTGAGATTTTTAATGGAATTGCAATAAATCCACAGAGGACAACAGGTAAGAGGTATTTGATTCCTGATCAAATTATTCCTGAATAATTTTTTTATTATTAGGAATATTGTTATTCCTGAATAACATTGAGCTTTCCAGTTCACAAATATATATTTTTATTTATGTTCTTTTAAATTTTGCTCAGCAATATTTTGTAGTTATCAGCTTAGATGTCTTTTTAATTTTGCTAAAATTACTTTTAGTTTACTACTCTTGAATTCAGAAGCCTTGTTAATTTCACTTATTAATTTTAATTATTACTGTTTCATTCTTTTGGATTTCTATTATATACTCATCATATATCTGAAAAAATGTTCTATTTCTCTTTTCTAATCTCAGTATCTTTTATTTCTTGTTTTTGCCATAGATACTGACTAGTAACGCAATTAAATTTTGGCTAGTAATAGTAATAATGGACATTATTTCTTGATTTAACCTCAGAAGAAAGTCATTCAATATTTCAAATCTAAATTTAGTGTTGGCTGACAGATTTTTTTTGATACCTTTAATCAAATTTTGTAATTTTTCATCTATTTCTACCTTGTTGAAAATGTGTTTGTTTTAAAGCAAAAATGTATGGTTGCATTTTATTAAATGAATTTGAGGGACATCAATTAAAATAATTTTATATTTTTTCTTTTATTCTGATAATGTGATGCATTACAGTGACTGATTTTCAAAATTTAAGTAAATTTGGTAATGATACATTTTATGTATTTTATTTGCAAATATTTTCATAACATTTTCTTCTATGTTTCCATGTGTTTTACATCTTATGATATCCTTGTTACATTTGATATTAGGTTTAATCTGACCTAACACAACTATTTGTGAAAAGTTTCTTCTCTCTTTTTTCTCTGAGAAAGTTTGTTTTCTTTCTTTCTTAATTGTTTGGAAACAATCTCATTGAAGCCTTCTGGTCCTGGTGATTTTTTTAAATGCAATATTATTGACATATATTCATATATCATACAATCATCCAAAAGTGTACAATTATTCACAGTCTCATCACACAGTTGTGCATCCAACACCACAATCAACTTTTTGAACATTTCAAAACACAAAAAAATAAGAATAAGAATAAAAATAAAAGTAAAAAAAACACCCAAAATATCTCATACTCCTTATTCCCCGCTATCATTCATTTACCTTTTTTTTTAACTGAGATATATTCCCATACCACACAGTCATACAAAACAAATCGTACTTTTGATTGTTCACAGTACCATTACATAGTTGTACATTCATCACTTAAATCAATCCCTGACACCTTCATTAGCACACACACAAAAATAACAAGAATAATAATTAGAGTGAAAAAGAGCAATTGAAGTAAAAAAGAACACTGGGTACCTTTGTCTGTTTGTTTCCTTCCCCTATTTTTCTACTCATCCATCCATAAACTAGACAAAGTGGAGTGTGGTCCTTATGGCTTTCCCAATCCCCTTGTCACCCCTCATAAGCTACATTTTTATACAACTGTCTTCAAGATTCATGGGTTCTGGGTTGTAGTTTGATAGTTTCAGGTATCCTCCACCAGCTACCCCAATTCTTTAGAACCTAAAAAGGGTTATCTAAAGCGTGCGTAAGAGTGCCCACCAGAGTGACCTCTCGGCTCCTTTTGGAATCTCTCTGCCACTGAAGCTTATTTCATTTCCTTTCACATCCCCCTTTTGGTCAAGAAGATGTTCTCCGTCCCACGATGCCAGGTCTACATTCCTCCCCGGGAGTCATATTCCACGTTGCCAGGGAGATTCACTCCCCTGGGTGTCTGATCCCATGTAGGGGGGAGGGCAGTGATTTCACCTTTCAAGTTGGCTTAGCCAGAGAGAGAGGGCCACATCTGAGCAACAAAGAGGCATTCGGAAGGAGGCTCTTAGGCACAACCATAGGGAGGCCTAGCCTCTCCTTTGCAGCAACCGTCTTCCCAAGGGTAAAACTTATGGTAGAGGGCTCAACCCATCAAACCACCAGTCCCCTACGTCTGTGGTCATGTTAGCAACCATGGAGGTGGGGTAGGCGAATACCCCTGCATTCTCCACAGGCTCCTCAAGGGGGCACTACATCTTTTTTTTTCCTTGTTTTTCTTTTTTTTTTTTTAACTTTCCCTTCTTTTTTAAATCAACTGTATGAAAAAACAGTTAAAAAGAAAACAAACATACAATAAAAGAACATTTCAAAGAGACCATAACAAGGGAGTAAGAAAAAGACAACTAACCTAAGATAACTGCTTTACTTCCAACCTGTTCCTACTTTACCCCAAGAAAGTTACCCAATATAGCAACATTTCTGGGAACTTGTTCCTACTATATCCATCAGAAATTAACAGACTGTAGTCATTCCTGGGCATCCCCAGAACATTAAATAGCTTATCTGTTCTTCTTGGATTATTGTTCCCCCTTCCTTAATTGCTCTTTATTGGTAGTTCCCCTACATTCTACATTATAAACCATTTGTTTTACATTTTTCAAAGTTCACATTAGTGGTAGCATATAATATTTCTCTTTCTGTGCCTGGCTTATTTCGCTCAGCATTATGTCTTCAAGGTTCATCCATGTTGTCATATGTTTCACGAGATCGTTCCTTCTTACTGCCGCATAGTATTCCATTGTGTGTATATACCACATTTTATTATCCACTCATCTGTTGAAGGACATTTGGGTTGTTTCCATCTCTTGGCAATTGTGAATAATGCTGCTATGAACATTGGCGTGCAGATATTTGTTCGTGTCACTGCTTTCCGATATTCCGGGTATATACCGAGAAGTGCAATCGCTGGATCGAATGGTAACTCTATATCTAGTTTTCTAAGGAACTGCCAGACTGACTTCCAGAGTGGCTGGACCATTATACAGTCCCTCCAACAATGAATAAGAGTTCCAATTTCTCCACATCCCCTCCAGCATTTGTAGTTTCCTGTTTGTTTAATGGCAGCCATTCTAACTGGTGTTAGATGGTATCTCATTGTGGTCTTAATTTGCATCTCTCTAATAGCTAGTGAAGCTGAACATTTTTTCATGTGTTTCTTGGCCATTTGTATTTCCTCTTCAGAGAACTGTCTTTTCATATCTTTTGCCCATTTTATAATTGGGCTGTCTGTACTATTGTCATTGAGTTGTAGGATTTCTTTATATATGCAAGATATCAGTCTTTTGTCAGATACATGGTTTCCAAAAATTCTTTCCCATTGAGTTGGCTGCCTCTTTATCTTTTTGAGAAATTCCTTTGAGGTGCAGAAACTTCTAAGCTTGAGGAGTTCCCATTTATCTATTTTCTCTTTTGTTGCTTGTGCTTTGGGTGTAAAGTCTAGGAAGTGGCCGCCTAATACAAGGTCTTGAAGATGTTTTCCTACATTGTCTTCTAGGAGTTTTATGGTACTTTCTTTTATATTGAGATCTTTCATCCATTTTGAGTTAATTTTTGTGTAGGGTGTGAGGTAGGGGTCCTCTTTCATTCTTTTGGATATGGATATCCAACTCTCCCAGCCCCATTTGTTGAAAAGACCATTATGACTCAGTTCAGTGACTTTGGGGGCCTTATCAAAGATCAGTCGGCCATAGATCTGAGGGTCTATCCCCGAATTCTCAGTTCGATTCCATTGATCTATATGTCTATCTTTGTGCCAGTACCATGCTGTTTTGGCAACTGTGGCTTTATAATAAGCTTCAAAGTCAGGGAGTTTAAGTCCTCCCACTTCGTTTTTCTTTTTTAGAGTGTCTTTAGCAATTCGAGGCATCTTCCCTTTCCAAATAAATTTGATAACTAGCTTTTCCAAGTCTGCAAAGTAGGTTGTTGGAATTTTGATTGGGATTGCATTGAATCTGTAGATGAGTTTGGGTAGAATTGACATCTTAATGACATTTAGCCTTCTTATCCATGAACATGGAATATTTTTCCATCTTTTAAGGTCCCCTTCTATTTCTTTTAGTAGAGTTATGTAGTTTTCTTTGTATAGGTCTTTTACATCTTTGGTTAAGTTTATTCCTAGGTAGTTGATTTCTTTAGTTGCTATTGAAAATGGTATCTTTTTCTTAAGTGTCTCTTCAGTTTGTTCATTTCTAGCATATAGAAACATTACTGACTTATGTGCATTAATCTTGTATCCCTCTACTTTGCTAAATTTGTTTATTAGCTCTAGTAGCTGTATCGTCAATTTCTCAGGGTTTTTTAGATATAAGATCATATCATCTGCAAACTATGACAGTTTTACTTCTTCTTTTCCAATTTGGATGCCTTTTATTTCTTTGTCTTGCCGGATTGCCCTGGCTAGCACTTCCAGCACAATGTTGAATAACAGTGATGATAGCGGGCATCCTTGTCTTGTTCCTGATCTGAGAGGGAAGGCTTTCAGTCTCTCACCATTGAGTACTATGCTGGCTGTGGGTTTTTCATATATGCTCTTTATCATGTTGAGGAAGTTTCCTTCAATTCCTACCTTTTGAAGTGTTTTTATCAAAAGGGATGTTGGATTTTGTCAAATGCTTTTTCAGCATCTATTGAGATGATCAATTGATTTTTCCCTTTTGACTTGTTAATGTGTTGTAATACATTGATTGATTTTCTTATGTTGAACCATCCTTGCATGCCTGGAATGAACCCCACTTGGTCATGGTGTATGATTTTTTTAATGTGTCTTTGGATTCGATTTGCAAGTATTTTGTTGAGGATTTTTGCATCTATATTCATTAGGGAGATTGGCCGGTAGTTTTCCTTTTTTGTAGCATCTTTGCCTGGTTTTGGTATTAGATTGATGTTAGCTTCATAAAATGAGTTAGGTAGTGTTCCATTTTCTTCAATGTTTTGAAAGAGTTGGAGTAAGATTGGTGTCAGTTCTTTCTGGAAAGTTTGGTAGAATTCCCCTGTGAAGCCATCTGGCCCTGGGCATTTATTTGTGGGAAGATTTTTGATGACTGATTGGATCTCTTTGCTTGTGATGGGTTGGTTGAGGTCTTCTATTTCTTCTCTAGTCAGTCTAGGTTGTTCATATGTTTCCAGGAAATTGTCCATTTCTTCTACATTATCCAGTTTGTTGCCATACAGTTGTTCATAGTATCCTCCTATAATTTTTTTAATTTCTTCAGGATCTGCAGTTATGTCACCTTTTTCATTCATTATTTTGTTTATATGGGTCTTCTCTCTTTTTGATTTTGTCAGTCTAGCTAGGGGCTTGTCAATCTTGTTGATCTTCTCAAAGAACCAACTTTTCGTGATATTTATCCTCTCTATTGTTTTTTTGTTCTCTATGTCATTTATTTCTGCTTCAATCCTTGTTATTTCTTTTCTTGTACTTGGTTTAGGATTGGTTTGCTGTTCATTTTCTAGCTTCTTCAGTTGATCCATTAATTCTTTGATTTTGGCTCTTTCTTCCTTTTTAATATATGCGTTTAGTGCTATAAATTTCCCCCTTAGCACTGCTTTTGCTGCATCCCATAGGTTTTGGTATGTTGTATTCTCATTTTCATTCATCTCTATATATTTAGCAATTTCTCTTGCTATTTCTTCTTTAACCCACTGATTGTTTAGGAGTGTGTTGTTTAACCTCCAGGTATTTGTGAATTTTCTAGGTCTCTGATGGTTATTGACTTCGAATTGTATTCCATTGTGGTCAGAGAATGTGCTTTGAATAATTTCAATCTTTTGAAATTTATTGAGGCTTGTTTTATGTCCCAGCATATGATCTATTCTGGAGAAAGTTCCATGAGCACTAGAAAAGTATGTGTATCCTGGTGATTAGGGATGTAATGTCCTGTATATGTCTGTTAAATCTAATTCATTTATCAGATTGTTTAGGTTTTCAATTTCCTTATTGGTCTTCTGTCTGGTTGATCTATCTAAAGGAGAGAGTGATGTGTTGAAGTCTCCCACAATTATTGTGGAAACATCAATTGCTTCCTTTAGTTTTGCCAGTGTTTCTCTCATGTATTTTGTGGCACCTTGATTGGGTGCATAGACATTTACGATTGTTATTTCTTCTTGCTGAATTGCTCCTTTTATTAGTACATAGTGGCCTTCTTTGTCTCTCAAGACATCCCTGCATTTGAAGTCTATTTTATCTGAGATTAATATTGCTACACCTGCTTTCTTTTGGCTGTAGCTTGCATGAAATATTTTTTCCATCCTTTCACTTTCAGTTTCTTTGTGTCCCTGTGTCTAAGATGAGTCTCTTGTATGCAACATATTGATGGTTCATTTTTTTTGATCCATTCTGCGAATCTATATCTTTTAATTGGGGAGTTTAATCCATTTACATGCAACGTTATAACCGTGAAGGCATTTCTTGAATCTGCCATCTTATCCTTTTGTTTATATTTGTCATATTTTTCCCCTCTGTCTATTAATATCCTTTATTGTACCCATACCGAATCTCTTTAGTACTGAACCTTTCTCCAAGTCTCTCTGTCCTTCCTTTGTTTCTCTGTCTGTAGGGCTCCCTTTAGTATCTCCAGTAGGGCAGGTCTCTTGTTAGCAAATTCTCTCAGCATTTGTTTGTCTGTGAAAAATTTAAGCTCTCCCTCAAATTTGAAGGAGAGCTTTGCTGGATAAAGTATTCTTGGTTGGAAATTTTTCTCACTCAGAATTTTAAATATATCGTGCACTGCCTTCTCGCCTCCATGGTGGCTGCTGAGTAGTCACTACTTAGTCTTATGCTGTTTCCTTTGTATGTGGTAAATTGCTTTTCTCTTGCTGCTTTCAGAACTTGCTCCTTCTCTTCCATGTTTGACAGTGTGATCAGAATATGTCTCGGAGTGGGTTTATTTGGATTTATTCTATTTGGAGTTCGCTGAGCATTTATGATTTGTGTATTTACGTTGTTTAGAAGATTTGGAAAGTTTTCCCCAACAATTTCTTTGAATACTCTTCCTAGACCTTTACCCTTTTCTTCCCCTTCTGGGACACCAATGAGTCTTATATTTGGACGTTTCATATTATCTATCATATCCCTGAGGTCCATTTCGATTTTTTCAATTTTTTCCCCATTCTTTCTTTTATGCTTTCATTTTCCATTCTGTCATCTTCCAGGTCACTAATTCATTGTTCAACTTCCTCTAGTCTTGTACTATGAGTGTCCAGAATCTTTTTAATTTGGTCAACAGTTTCTTTAATTTCCATAAGATCATCCATTTTTTTATTTAGTCTTGCAATGTCTTCTTTATGCTCTTCTAGGGTCTTCTTGATTTCCTTTGTCTCCCGTACTATGGTCTCATTGTTCATCTTTAGTTCTTTGAGTAGCTGCTCTAGGTGCTGTGTCTCTTCTGGTCTTTTGATTTGGGTGCTTGGGCTTGGGTTATCCATATCGTCTGGTTTTTTCATATGCTTTATAATTTTCTGTTGTTTTTGGCCTCGTGGCATTTGCTGAACTTGATAGGGTTCTTTTAGGATTTGTAGACCAATTGAAGTCCTTATCTCTAATTTATCAGATCTACAGCTTCGTGGAGTACACTTTCTCCAACTAACCAGCAGGTGGCGTCCACGAGCCACCTGTTCTCCACAAGCCAGTTCTCCCCTGCTTAGCCTTTTTGGTGAGTGGGGGAGTGAGTCTTGTGGGGTCCAATTGGTGTACCAAGCTTGCGTGTGTAGTTGGTGTTGCCTGCCCTGTATATGGGGCGTGTTTCTGGGCAGTCAGGGAGGGGGGGTGGCCCTAACAATCAAATCTCCCTGGTGATCGTAGAGTTTTAAAGCTGCTGCAATAGTCTAATCCTTCAGTTCAGTCCTGCCACAGTTTGTCTCTGCCACTGACCCATAAGTCCTTGGTATTGGCGTATGGCTCCTGAGACTTGCAAGTGGGCCCCTCTTCCAGGCTGTGCACCCCGGGTCCTCTGTTGAGGGATGACTGTGCTATGTCACAGGTGAGTGCCGTCCCCCCAGGGCAGTTCTGGGCTGCTGGGCTGTGTAGGGAGGCTCCCAGTCTGCTGAAATGATGGCTGAGTGTGGCTTTGTTAATTCACACTGCTCCACCTTCCCAACTCTGGGACAATCAGCTGAGGTTGCAGGGAAGGCTAATGTCCACACCCAGTTTTGTGGTGTGTGCCTGTTATTTGAAGCACTTCTGTCACACTGGGTTGTCTGGGGCAGCTCTGGGCTATGGGGCTGGCGATGGGCAGGAGTGTTTCCTGTCCACCAGGATGGTGGCTGTGAGTGGACACCCCCCTTTTCTTGGGAAGTTGTGGTGTTTAGTGAATTTTCTCAGCCACTGGATTATTGCCTTTTGTCTCAGAGCTCTCTTAGTTCTGCTCTTGACTTGACCTGCCCAAATTGCAAGTCTTTGAAGCTTTCTGTATTGGGCTTCTTAGAGTACTTGTTTTAGAAAAAGAAAAAAGGATTAAAAAAAAAAAGGGCCCTCTTCAGAGATCTAATGGGATATTGAAATGCTAAGAGCCAAAGCAACCAGGGCCATTAAGGAAAGGTCCACAGGGCAGAGAGATCAGCTTTTCTTCGGGATTTGCATATGTGCCTCAGGGCCTGAGCTCTGCCCTTCCCCTTTCTATGTTCACCAAAACTCCAAAAATCCTCCGCTTTTATTTTGGAGTTTTTCGTGTTGTTTTTTTTCTATGCCTGTCTCCTCTCTGCTGGGCTGGCTGCTCTCAGATTCTCTGGTGTCTGGTCTCAGTCTATCTATGGTTGGAGTTTGGATCAGTAGAATGAGTTTCTGATAAGGGCTGCCACTGCAGTTCTCCCTTCTCCTTCCCGGAGCTGACAGCCCCTCTTCCCACGGGCTGAGCCTGGCAGGAAGGGGCGCGGGTCCCCTGGCCGCAAAAACTTACAGATTTCGCTGATCTCAGCAGTTCCACGTTTTCATGAGTGTTGTATGAAGTATGCCCAAGGTCAGATTGCTCTGTGGTGTCCAGTCCACGCAGTTCCTGGCTTTCTACCTACTTTCCTGGAGGAGTAACTAAAACATACAGCTCACCAGTCCGCCATCTTGCCCTGCCTCCCTCATTTACTTTTTGAACCCCTTTTTTCTACTCATTTGTCCATACAGTGGGTAAAGGGAATGTGAGCCACAAAGCTTTCACAATCACACAGTCACACCTTATAAGCTATATAGTTATATGATCATCTTCAAGAATCAAGGATACTGGATTATACTTCAACAGTTTCAGGTATTTCCTTGTATTTCTTCTAGTACACTAAAAACTAAAAAATGATATCTATATAAAGCATAAGAATGACCTCCAGAATGAACTCTCGACTCCATTTGAGATCTCTCAGCCACTGAAACTTTGTTTTGTTTCATTTTTCTTCCCTCTTTTGTTCAGGAAGTCTTTCTCAGTACCATGATGCCAGGTCCATGCTTAATTAACCCCAGGAGACATGTTCCACATTGCTAGGGAGATTTACATCACTAGGAGTCATGTCCCACCTAGAAGGGGATGGCCGTGAGTTTACCAGCTGAGTGGACTTAGAGACAGGTCACATCTGAGCAACAAAAGAGGTCCTCAGGAGGTGACTCTTAGGCACCATTATAAGTTGGCTTAGCCTCTCCTTTGCAGTTATAAGCTTCATAAAGGCAAGCCCCAAGATCAAGGACTTGGCCTACTACAATAGTAGTCTATTTGTTTTTGTTTATACGTCTGATTGAAGTCTGATCTTTTTTTATAGCTTTGTTAGCATTTGCTGTATGATGTTATGTTGACATTCATAGCTGCCAAACTCTGGCTCTGAGTCTCAGATGTTACACAGATATCCAAAGTTACAGGGACCAACCAAATGAGCATCTCAGAATTTAGAGATAAACATTACAACTCGTGAGTAGATGTTACTGCTGTAAAGCTTACAATCTAGGAACCTTTTCCATAAGCCTTCACATGATAGTCTATGCTGTCAGATTCAATTTTCAGAGTTTGCACATTATAGTTTGTCCATGTTAGTGAGACGTTATAATGTTTGTCTTTTCAATTCTAGCTTATTTCACTCAACATACTGTCCCCAAGGTCCATTCACCTAGATGAATACCTTACAAATTCATTTCTTCTTGCCACCACTCAGTATTCCATTGTATGCTTACGCCATTCCATTTATCAGTCAATGTACCCTTAGGCCACCTCCATCCATTGCAAATCATGAATATGGCTGCCACAGACACCAGTGTTCAATGTCCACTCAGACCCCTGTTCTGAGTTCTTCCAAGCATATTCCCAATAATGGGGCTGCAAGACCATATGGCAACCCCATAGTTAGCTTCCTGCAGAACCAACAAACTGCCCTCCAGATGGGCTGTGCCATTCAACTTCCCTAACAACAGGGAATAGGTACATCCCTGTCTCCACATTTTCTCCAGCACTTGTATCCCTCTGTTTATTTTTTTAACAGTTTTATTCACACACCATACAATCCACCCTAAGTAAACAATCGGTAATTCTCAATATAATCGTGTAATTATGCATTCAACACCACAATATACATGAAAACATTTTACCTCTTCTCCAAAGAAAGAGGAAAAGGACAAAAAATTAAAGAATAAAATTATGAAAGATAGAAGAAAAATAAAAATAAAATACAGTGAAAATATCAGACAACATCACCAGTATCAAGAATCCCCTATCACTCCCTTATATCCTCCTCTTATGGACATTTTGCTTTGATATATTGCCTTTGTTACAATTAATGGGAGCATCTTACAATGTTACTATTAACTATATTCTCTAGTTTGCATTGATTGGATTTATTCCCATATACCATCCAATTTTCAAAACCTTGCAATGTTGACATTCATTTGTTCTCCCTTGTTTAAAAACATTCTTGTATTTGTACATTTAATCACCATCACTGATCACTCTAGGTTTCATTAAGTTATACAATCCCAGTCTTTATTTTCTACCTTTCCATCTGGTGTCATATCTGCCCTTAGCCTTCCTCTTTTGACCATACTCACAGTCATCTTTGTTCAGAGTACTTACATTGTTGTGTTACCATCTGTGCAGGTTTTGATGCATTATGTCCCCCACAACTCCATGTTTTTTGATGCAATCTTGTGTGGGCAGATGTATTAGTATTTATTAGATTGTAATTCTTCGATTGAGTGTTTCCATGGAGAGGCAACCCACCCAACTGTTGGTGATAACTATGATTAGATAATTTCCATGGAAGTGTGGCCCTGCCCATTCACTGTGGGCCTTGATTAGTTTACTAGAGCACTATATAAGCTCATACCAAAGGAGCAAGCTTGCTACAGAAGAGGGACACTTTGAAGAACACACAGGAGCTGAGAGAGGAGCTTCAACTTACAGAGACATTTTGGAGATGGCCTTTGAAAGCAGACTTTTGCTCCAGAGAAGCTAAGAGAGGACAAATGCCCCACAAGCAACTAAAAGTGACATTTTTGAGGAGCTGCAGCCTAGAGAGGAACATCCTGGGAAAAAGCCATTTTGAACGCAACTCTGGAGCAGATGACAGCCACGTGCCTTCCCATGTGGAGACACGGAAGGCCCCCTGGCTTAACAAACTATACAGCAGGGCCTTCCCAAAGCTACAGATGTCTGAAGGCAGACACTGGAGCTAGGGAAAGGCCAAAAGCCTTGCACGTCTGAAAGCAGACAGCAATTTAGATGAGGGAATAATCTCTGAGCTCTTGCTGGGCTCCTTCCGTGCTCCTGTCTCCTGCCTCCTGCCCCCTGCCCCTGCTGTTTCCTGTCTAGCTCCCAAAGAAATTGTTCCTTGAGACTAAAGATATGTAAACACACCTCATGGCTTTGGAGAGAATGTACCCCTCCCTGATATACCTGCAGACAGTCATGTAGGAGACTACCTTGTATGCTATAAAGACCTGTAGAAATAAGTAGAATAAAACTTTCTTTTTGCATGGACACTGAGGATGGAGTTGTGCTCCCCTTCTTTCACATTCCCAGCTAACAGAGGTTTATGGATGCCATTGGCCATCCTCCAGTGAAGGTACCCAATTGTTGACACCTTATCTTGGATGCTTAAGATTGTAATTTTGTAACCAAATAACCCCCCTTTATAAAAGCTGATCCATTTCTGGTGTTTTGTGAAAAAGCAGCATTAGCAAGCCGGAACATCATCACACACAATTATGATATCCATTCCATTTCTGGATCTATACAATAAATCCTGATGAACCTTCTGTACTTGTTCAGAATCAAATGCCTAATCCTTAACATATTTCTATTTTCTGACAACCTGTTTTCTCGACTCTCAAATTACATTCATCAATATTAGTGTATATTAGTGAGACCATACAGTATCTGTACTTTTCTTTCTGGCTACTTTCACTCAGTGTGATGTCCACTGTCTATCACTTTGTCTTTTGGATTTTATATATCATCTTATTTTATGTTTATTTTTCCTCTCTCTTTTTACATTTCTACACTCTTCTCCAAATTTCTCTCTCCTGTCTTTTCTTATCTCCCTTTAGTGATTTTTCATAGAGTAGATATCTCATTCACAAACTCTCTTGGTGTCTGTTTGTCTGATATATTTTAAACTTTCCTTCATTTTTGAAGGAGAGTTTTACCTGGTTGGCAGCTTTTGTCTTTCAGTATCTTAACTGTATCATGTCACTGCCATCTCACCTCCATGGTTTCTACTGAGAAACCTGCAAATAGTTCTATCGAGTTTTCTTTGTATGTGATGGATCACTTTTCTCTTTCTGCTTTCAGAATTCTCTCTTTGTCTTTGACATTTGGTAATCAGATTTTTAAGTATCTTGGAGCCAG
Source organism: Choloepus didactylus (assembly GCF_015220235.1). Lineage (NCBI taxonomy): Eukaryota > Metazoa > Chordata > Mammalia > Pilosa > Megalonychidae > Choloepus > Choloepus didactylus. Next base: position 150,492,191 of record NC_051310.1, on the reverse strand, counting down.
TCTACTCAGATCTGTTCTGTTTTTGGGATATGCTGTGCTTCTTAGATCTATAATTTGTCTTTCATAGCAGAAGGGACATTTTCAATGATTATTTCCTCCATTATTCTTTCTGCCCCTTTTCCCTTCTCTTCTCCTTCTGGGACAACCATGACACATATATTTGTGTGCTTCATGTTGTCATTCAGTTCCCTGAGACCTTGCTCATATTTTTCCATTCTTTTTCCTATCTGTTCTTTTGTGTGTAGAATTTCAGAAGCCTGTCCCCCAGTTCATAAATCCTTTTTCCTGTCTCTTCAAATCTGCTATTGTATGTCTCTATTGTGTTTTTCATCTCTTGTATTGTGCCTTTCATTCCCATGAGTTCTGCCAATTGTTTTTCAAACTTTCAAGTTTGTCCTTATGTTTGCCAAATCTTCCGTATTTTGCCATATCTTCCCTCAATACATTGATTTGATTTTTTAATGTATTTAGGAGATTTGTTTGATTAATAATTAGTTGTTTCAATTCCTGAATCTCAGTTGAAGTGTAAATTTGTTCCTTTGATCAGACCATATCTTCATTTTTCCTAATGTGACTCATAATTTTTTGTTGTCTAGGCTCTGGTTTCCTTGATTATTCCAATCATATTTTCCCAGAAAAGATGGGCCCAGGTCTCAGGAGGTTATATTCAGTATCAGATTTCCCTGAGGTTGTGATCCAGCAGATTGTCAGACTTCCGTGTGAGGAGTCTAGACTCTGTGCTTTTCCTATCCTGCCCAGCAGATGGTGCTTGTTAGAATGTAACTTCCCACTGGTGTAAAGAGGTGCCACCCCTTTAATTCTCAGTGGACCCTGTCCTGGCCAGGGGCTGAGGGTGTCAGAAGCCAAGTTTAAGTTGTTTCTGGGCACCACCCACCCAGGCCCTGGGTTCTGAATTCTCTGAGGGATAGTGTGATGGTTAGATTTATGCATCAACTTGGCCAGGTGATGGTCCAGGTGTCTGGTCAAGCAAGCACTGGCCTTACTATTACAGCAAGGACATTTGTGGCTGGTTAGTAAACCAGAAGGCTGGTTTATTAAATCATCAGTAAATTGGCTGCAGCTGTGACTGATTACATCAGCAAAGAGCATGTCTTCCACAATGAGAGGATGCAATCAACTAGGTTTAATCCTATCAGTTGAAGAAGTTTAAGCGAGACAGATAGAGGACCTTCATTTCTTCTTTGGCTAGCCAGCAAAATGTTTCCTGAGGTGTTCATCAAATATCTTCATTGGAGTTGCTAGTTTGCTGCCTGCCCTGTGGAATTAGATTCATGCATACCCACAGTTGCATGAGACACTTTTATAAAATCTTATATTTATAGATATCTCTTGTTGATTCTGTTTCCCTAGAGAACCCTACCCAATACAACTTGGTACTGGGAAACAGAATCTTAAAATGGGCTTTTACAATTGGTTTCCTACTCTGATTAGATTCAAAGGCTCTAATGACTCCATTTCCATTCCAAGATGGCACTAACAGTCTATGCTGTGAGTTGGCAATGGAAATATGCAAAATAGCACCATTTGATTCTCCTAATAATACTCTAGAATGAAGCAAGGCTCTGGGTGACAGTGTTTTTGACACTTCAACAGAGTTTTGCAGAGTTAAGAGGGATAATTATATTGGCTAAGTTGCTCTTAGATATGGTGGATAAAGTTATAAGAGAAAAGGATGAGCTAAAGGCTTCAAATTTAAAACTTAAGCACTGCATGACAGATGTAAAGGTTTCTATGTGTGCCCTGAAAATCTTATTTCCTGTGGCTGCAGACTTGAGATTTCTGAAAACCAGACTCAGAGTCTCATTGTGTGAGTAGCGGATTTACATTGTAAACTAAAATCTTGACTTTACAGGGTGTCTTCAGTTCAAGTAAAGAAATTAATTGGAAAGGAATGAAATCCCAAAATTTGGGATGGGGACATATGGATTGATAATAATGGTAGTGAGGACTTTGTGTCACTGGATTCTGCTGAGTCTTTGTTAGATATACCTGTAGTGGTCTGTTCTGAGGATACAGCCACCCCACTCCAGTCTGCTCTGAGAAGACAACTACCCATCTTCCAGCGTGCTTTGAGGAAACAACTTTCCAATCCCCAGACTGCCCTGCAGAATCTGCCATCCAACCTCGGCCTAAAGAGATTAACCCTTCAGTGCCTGCTAAACCTGTAATCACCTCCCCTGAGGAACCAGCCTTCACTCCTCTGTCTGGAGAGATTAATGCTGTTTCAAAGATGAAACTGCAATAGAATGTCCTGAGGTAAATGGCTTGAGGAATACTTCTAATTCTTATCATGACCCACCCTCACCACCAGTCTTTGCTTCAAGATCTATAACTAGACTAAAGTCCCAACAGACCACACAGGGTAAGGTACAAAGTGTGACCTATGAGGAAGTATGCTATACTCCAAAAGAATTGTATGAGTTTTCCAACTTATATAGACAGAAATCATGAGACTATGTGTGGGAATAGATATTAAGGTGTGTGAGATAATGGTGGAAGGAATATAAAGTTGGATCAGGCTGAATTTACTGATATGGGCCCACTAAATGGAGATTCTGCATTCAATGTTGTATCTCAAGAAGTTAGAAAGGGCATTAGCAGTTTGTTTGGGTGGTTGGCTGAAAATGGATCAAAAGGTGGCTGACATTACCTGAGATCAAAATGCCAGAACTGCCCTGGTACAATGTAGAGGAGGGGATTCAAAGGTTTATAGAGATTGGAATGTTAGGGTGGATTTATCATGGATGACCTGTTCTCACAACCCTGGAATATCCAGAGGACACACCTTTTACCAGGACTGAGAGGAACAAATTTTTGAGACTATCTCCATCATTCCTGAAGAGCTCTGTAGTCGCCCTTCTCTACAGGTCAGATATTACTATGGGAAATGCTGTCACTGAGCTGGAATTCTTAAACACCAGGGGGATAATCAGACCCCAAGGTGGCAGAAGCCACATGGCAGCAGTGAATTATCAAAGACAAGGTGGGCATGGCTATCATAATGGAAGACAGGCTCAAGGCAGCAAAGCAGAGACTTATGGCATTGGCTAGTATTGATGGAGTACCTAGCAGTAAAACAGATGGGCAATCTACCAAATTCTTGTTTGAGCTGTATGAGCAGAAGAATTCTATCTAGGTCAAGTGAAGAAAAAACTACCTTGAATTACAAATTCAAAGAGTCATGGCCCCTTAATCAATTCCCAGACTTGAGAACAGTTTACAGATCCAGAGCCCCTTGAATGAGGGGAAGGCTGGGTACCCGTGGGGAAGGTCCCTGTTACACTGCCAAAAATTTATACTGTTAATCATCCTCCCAATATTCCCCATAGGGACCTAGAGCCTTTTACCAGGGTATGTGCATTGGGCAAGGAAATGATCAGACATTTCAGGGATTATTAGACACTGGTTCAAAAGTGACATTAATTCCAGGAGACCCAAAACATCACTGTGGTTCACCAGTTACAGTTGGGGCTTATGGAGGTCAGTTGATAATGGAGTTGTAGCTCAGGTCCATCTCACAGTGGGTCCAGTGTGTCCCAGGATTCATTCTGTGGTTATTTCCCCAGTTGTGGAATGAAGAGTTGGAATAGACATACCCAGCAACTGGCAGAATCCTCACATTGGTTCCCTGACTCATGAAATGAGGGCTATTATGGTGGAAAAGGCCAAGTGGCAGCCACTAGAACTTGCCCTGCCTAGCAACATAGTAAACTGGAAGGAATACTGGATTCCTGGAGGGATTGCAGAGATTAATGCCACTCTTAAGGACTTGAAGGATGCAGGGGTGGTGATTCCCACCACATTCCCATTCAATTCTCCTATTTGGCCTGTACAGAAAACAGATGGGACTTGGAGGATGACAGTAGATTATTGTAAGCTTAACCAGATGGTGATTCCAGTAGCAGCTGCAGTTCCAGATGTGTTATCATTGCTTGAGCAAATCAACACATCGCCTGGTAACTGGTATGCAGCTATTGAACTGGAAAATGCTTTTTTTCTCAATAGCTGTTAGCAAGGACCACAAGAAACAGTTTGCATTCAGCTGGCAAGGCCAGCAGTATACAGTCACTGTACTAACTAAGGAGTATATCAAGTCTCCAGCCTTATGTCATAATATTGTCTGCAGGGATCTAGATCACTTCTCCCTCCCACAGGACATCACACTGGTCCATTATATTGACAATATCATGTTGATTAGACCTAGTGAGCAAGAAGTAGCAACTACCCTAGATTTGTTGGTAAGGTATTGTGTGGCAGAGGATGGGAGATAAATCTAACAAAAATATAGGGGCCTTCTACCTCAGTAAAATTTCTAGATGTCCAGTGGTGTGGGGCATTTTGAGATATCCCTTCTAAGGTGAAGGATAAGCTGTTGTATCTGATCCCTCCTATGACCAAAAAAAGAGGCATAACACTTAGTTGGCCTCTTTGGATTTTGGAGAAACATATTCCTCATTTGGGTATGCCACTCCAGCGCATTTACAGAGTGACCAGAAAAGTTTGTAGTTTTGAGGGGAGATCAGAAAAAAATGGGGCTCTGTGACAGGTCCAGGCTGCTGTGAAAGCTGTTATGCCACTTGGACCATAAGATTCACCTGACCTAATGGTGCTGGAAGTGTTAGTGGCAAATAGAGATGCTGTTTGGAGTCTTTGGCAGGCTCCTATAGGAGAATCACAATGCAGGCCCTTAGGATTTTGGAGTAGCCTTACCATCCTTTGCAGATAACTACTCTCCATTTGAAAAACAGCTTTTGGCCTGCTATTGGGCCTTAGTAGAGACAGAACACTTAACCATGGTCCACCAAGTTACCATGAGACCTGAGTTATCTACCATGAGCTGGGTGTTGTCCAATCCACCAAGCCATAAAGTTGGGCATGCACACCAGCCCTCTGTCATAAAATGGAAATGGTATTGTGCTGGTTTGTAAATATTATGTCCCCCAGAAAAGGCCATATTCTTTAATGCAATCTTGTGTGGGCAGATGTATTAGTGTAGATTAGGTTGGAAACTATTGGGTCAGTATTTCCATGGAGCTGTGGCCATGGCCATTCAGTGTGGGCCTTGATTAGTTTATTAGGGCCTTAAATAAGCTCAGACATAAGGAGCTTGCTGCTGTAGCTGAGACAGACATATTGAAGACTGCCATTGGAAGCTGATGCAGACATTTTGGAGAATACCATTTGTTCTAGTTTGCTAATGCTGCAGAATGCAAAACACCAGAGATGGATTGGCTTTTATAAAAAGGGGGTTTATTTTGCTACACAGTTACAATCTTAAGGCCATAAAGTGTCCAAGGTAACACATCAGTAATTGGGTACCTTCACTGGAGGATGGCCAGTGGTGTCCGGAAAAACTCTGTTAGCTGGGAAGGCACTGGCTGGCGTCTGCTCCAAAGTTCTGGTTTCAAAATGGCTTTCTCCCAGGACGTTCCTCTCTAGCAAGCTTGCATTTTACTATAAGCTGCAAGAAGAAGCCAGAGTATATCCTCCACACGTAGTCTAGAGATCTCCTCAGCTAAGTATACCAGGTTGTCACTTTCAAATTCTTCCTTCCATCTGACACCAGGACTCAATTTTGCCAAATTCTCTGCCACTTTAAAACAAGGATCACCTTTCTTCCAGTTTGCAACAATGCATTCATCATTTCTGTTCAAGGCCTCATCAGAAGTATCCTTAGAGTCCATATTTCCACAAACAGTCTCTTCAAAGCAGTTCAGGCCTTTTCTATCAAGCTCCTCACAGTTCTTCCAGAATCTTCCCCTTACCCATTTAAAAAGCCATTCCAACATTTTTGGTATTTGCAAACTCAGCAGCACCAGCACCCCACTTCTCTGGTAACAAAATCTGTTCTAGTTTGCTAATGCTGAGGAATGCAAAACACCAGAGATGGATTGGCTTTTATAAAAAGGGGGTTTATTTGGCTACGCAGTTACAGTCTTAAGGCCACAAAGTGTCCAAGGTAACACATCAGTAATCGGGTACCTTCGCTGGAGGATGGCCAATGGCATCCGGAAAACATCTGTTAGCTGAGAAGGCACGTGGCTGGCATCTGCTCCAAAGTTCTGGTTTCAAATTGGCTTTCTCCCAGGACATTGCTCTCTAGCAAGGTTGCTCCTCTTCAAAACATCACTCACAGCTGCACTCAGTTCCTTCTCTTTGAGTCAGCTTATTTATATGGCTCCACTGATCAAGGCACACCCTGAATGGGCGGGGCCACGCCTCCATGGGAACATCCCATCAGAATCATCACCCACAGCTGGGTGGGGGCACATTCTAAGCAAATCTAATCTGCACCAAAACGTCTGCCCCACAAGAATACATCAAAGATAATGGCATTTGCGGGACACAATACATTCAAACTGGCACACCATTTTAAAATGCAACCTTGGAGCAAGCAGATGCCAGCCACCTGCCTTCCCAGCTAACAGAGTTTTTCTAGATGCCACTGGTGATCCTCCAGTAAAGGTACCCAATTGTCAAGGCATTACCTTGGACTCTTTATGGTCTTAAGACTGTAACTGTGTAACCAAATAAACCCTGTTTTATAGAAGTCAATCTATTTCTGATATTTTGCATCCTAGCAGCATTAGCAAACCAGAATAGGTATATATGAGACAGAACTTGAGCAGGTCTTAAAGGCACAAGTAAGTTACATGAAGAAGTGGCCCAAATTCCGATGATGCCTACTCCTGCCACCTTACCTTCTCTTTCCCAGCCCACAGCTATGGTGTCTTGGGGAGTTCCTTACAATCAGTTGACTGAGGAAGAGAAAACTTGGGCTTTGTTTATAGATGGTTCTGCACAATATGCAGGCACTACCTGAAAGTGGACAGCTACAGCACTGCAGCCCCTTTCTGGGATGTCACTGAAGGACAGTGGTGAGGAGAAATCCTCCCAGTGGGTGGAACTTTGAGCAGTGCACCTGGTTGTTCACTTTGTTTGGAAGGAAAACTGGTCAGAGGTGCATCTGTGTACTGATTCACAGGCTGTTGCTAATGATTTGGCTGGAATGTCAGGGACTTGAAGGAAAATGATTAGAAAATTGGTGACAAAGAAGTCTGGGGAAGAGGTATGTCAATAGACCTTTCTGTGTGGGCAAAAATCATGAAGATATTTGTGTCCCATGTGAATGGCCAGAAGAGGGTAACTTCAGCAGAAGATTTTAATAATCAAGTGCATAAGATGACTCATCTGGTGGATATCAATCAGCCTCTTTCTGCAGCCACTCCTGTCATTGCCCATTGGGCTCATGAACAAAGTGGTCATGGTGATAGGGATGGAGGTTATGCATGGGCTCAGCAAAATGGACACCCACTCACCAAGGCTGAACTGGCCACAGCCACTGCTGATTGCCCAATCTGCCAGCAGCAGAGATCCACACTCAGTCCCCAATATGGGACCATACCTGAAGTGTTCAGCCTGCTACCTTGTGGCAGGTTGATTACATTGGACCACTTCCCTCATGGAAGGGGCAGTGTTTTGTTCTCACTGGAATAGATACATACTCAGGATATGGGTTTGCCTTTCCTGAATGAAATGCTTCTGCCAAAACTACCCTACATGGACTTACAGAATGCCTTACCCACCATCACAGTATTCCACACAGCATTGCTTCTGACCAAGGAACCCACTTCACAGCAAATGAAGTGAGGGAATGGGCACATGCTCATGGAATTCTGTGGTTTTACCATGTCCCCCATCATCCAGAGACAGATGGGTTGATAGAATGGTGGACTGGCCTATTGAAGACTCAATTACAGTGCCAACTAGGTGACAATACCTTGCAGGGCTGGGGCAGTATTCTCCATGAGGCTGTGTATGCTCTAAATCAGCATCCACTCTATAGTGCTGTTTCTCCCATTCTCAGGATTCACGGGTCCAGGAATCAAGGGTTGGAAACAGGAGTGGCACCACTCACTATCACTCCTAGTTATCCACTAGGAACCTTTATGCTTCCTGCCCCTGGAAGCCTAAGCTCTGTTTGTCTATAAGTCTTAGTTCCAAAAGAAGGAGTGCATCCCCCAGGAAACACAACAATAATTCCATTAAACTGGAAGTTAAGACTGCCACATGGCCACTTTGGTCTTCTTATGCCTCTGAATCAACAGGCAAGTAAGGGGATTACTATACTGGCTGGGATGATTGATCCTGACTATCAAGGGGAAGTAGCACTGCAACTACACAATGGAGTAAAGTAGGGTTTTCCTGGCATACAGGAGATCCCCTAGGGGCATCTCTTAGTACTACCATGCCCTGTGATTAAAGTCAATGGAAAACTGCAACAACCCAATCCATGCGTGACTACCAATGGCCAAGAAACTTCAGGAATGAAGTTTTGAGTCATCCCCCCCAGGCAAAGAACTACTGCCATTGAAGTGCTTGCTGAGGGTAAAAGGAACATGGAATGGGTAGTGGAGAAAGGTATTAATAAATATGTACTGTGACCACATGACCAGTTACAGAAACTAGGACTATGATGGCATGTATATTTCCTCCTTTCTTTGTTACGAATATGTTTGTCTGTAAAGCAAATATCTTTGTTTTCTTCTCTATCTTATCCCCTTATCATATGATAAGCCGTATTGTTCATTTTGCAGTATTTAATTTAAAAGAAATCAATTTTAAGAGTTAATGTTACCCAAGGACTTGCACCTTATTCTGGAAAGATTTAGTGCATTTCCGGTTGTATGCAGGACAGCAGAGTATTGTTAGACAAAATATATGTCTGTTATTGTTCTCTACTTAGAGATAAAGTATGGTTTAAGGTGATGTGTATAAGTGCCAAGTTGACAAGGGGTGCACTGTGATGGTTAGGGTCATGTGTCAACTTGGCCAGGTGATGGTGTCCAGGTGTCTGGTCAAGCAAGCACTGGCCTAACCATTTCTGCAAGGACATTTGTGGCTGGTAAATAAACCAGAAAGCTGGTTTATTAAATCATGAGTCAATTGGCTGCACCTGGGACTGATTACATCAATGAAGGGTGTGTCTTCCACAATGAGAGTATGCAATTAACTGGATTTAATCCAATCACTTGAAGACTTTTAAGTGAGTCAGATAGAGGAACTTCATTTCTTTTTTGGCTAGCCAGCAAATTATTTCCTGTAGAGTTCATTAGAGCTGCCAGTTCATTTCCTGAGGAGTTCATCAAACATCTTCATTGGAGTTGCCAGTTTGCTGCCTGCCCTACAGATTTTGGACTCCTGCATATCCACAGTTGCATGAGACACTTCTATAAAATCTTATATTTATAGATATCTCTTGTTGATTCTGTTTCCCTAGAGAACCCTAATACAGATGGCAACCAATTGCACTGGGCCCTGTCTCCCTTTTATTAGGGAGGATACACCCTTCAGGGAGTTGTCACATACACTTGAATTCCTCCTTTGTCTCCCTGTCCCTCTTAACTCCACCCTTGCCTGTGCCAGAGCTGAGAATTGAAAATACCTGAGGCTTTCTCTAATGAGCTACCTGGAGTGGGAGAAAAAAATTAAAAAAAAAAAGGAGAAAACCCCTTTTCAGAGCCAGTCCCCAGCTCCTCAATTCTGCTGGTTGAGTGGTGTTGGTACCTGGTTCTCTGTGCCCCTTTTCTTGGGCCACCATCATTTTCCAGTATTCTGAGCTCAGCCTTCTCCAGAAGCCTCTGTTTTTATTTATTTATTTATTTATTTATTTATTTATTCATTCATTCATTTTTTTTTCTGTTAGCTCCACCTCCTGTCTGCTGAGAGTGACCTCATGATACTTTCCTGCTTGCTCCAGGTTTATCTTTGCTTACAACTTGTATTCAGTAATCCAACTTTGTTAATTAAAACCACAATTTGAGCTTGGTTGAGTTGCTTTCTCTCACTCCAGGTAGCCTGCTCCTTTTTCCCAAAGTAAAGTTTTCCAACCCAGCCTGCCATGCCAGTGGGAAAGTGTCACCAACTCTGCAGTTTGGGGAACTTTGCTTACAGTTCTATGCTGTGATCTCAGTCATTCCACTCATTCCAGGCTGGTGTAAGATGTGTGTCCAGTCATGGATTATCCCCCAACTGTTCTTCTAGACTATTTGCTAGTTGTTCCTGGCTATTTACCTGCTGCTCTAGAGGACTAACTAAATTCCACACCTCTATGCTGCCATCTTGCCCCTCCCGAGTTTTTAATGATAATCATTTTTTAAATTGTGGTTTAATTTTTTAATAGCTATACAAAAGCTACATTTTCTTGTTCTTTTTTGTCAGTAGTGTAAGTTGTGTTTTTCAAGAAATGTACTTATTGCATTTAAGTTGTCAAGTAATCTTAAGTTTTGGGGAAATGGTTAAATAGCTAATTTGCAAATGAGAGTATTCAATGGTTAATGACCATCTTAGTTTCCTAGGGCTGCTGTCACAAAGTCTTACACACTGAGTGGCTTAAAACAATATCAAAGGGCCAACCTAATCCAGTTTGGCCTAATCCTAACTAATCACATCTTCAAAGATTTTATTTCCAAAAATGTCACATTTACAGTACTGGAGATTAGGACCTGAACATATCTTCTTGGGAAACACAATTGAATTCAACCCATAACACTAGCCACATTTGAATATATTCAATATCATCAATAATCACAGAAATGTAAATTCAAAGTACTGCTACCCATCAACAGTATAAAGTTAAAAAAGCTTTATGATTCTTTGCAATTGTCTTTATATAGGATCATGCCATTTGTGAATAGAGATAGTTTTTATTACTTCCTTTCCAAGCTAGATGTCTTTTATATTTCATAATTTTTCTGGATAGTACTTTCAATACAGTGTTGAATATCAGTGATGAAAGTGGACATCCTTGTCTTGTTCCTGATCTTAGGAGCAAAACTTCCTGTATTTTATTATTGAGTATGATAGTAGCTATGGGTTCTTTTTCACATATGCCCTTTATCATGGTGAGGAAGTTCTCTTCTATTCCTAGTTTTCTGAGTGTAATTATCCTAAAATGGCATTGGATTTTTTTCAAATACCTTTTCTGTGTAAATTGTTCTGTTTTTTTTTTTTAACACTAAATTCTATTAATTTGGTGTATTACATTAATTAGTTAATTTTCTTATATTGAACCACCTTTCCATTTCAGAGATAAATCTCACCTTGTCATGGTGTATAATTCTTTTAAAGTGCTGTTAAATTTGGTCTTCTAGTTTTTGTTGGTTTTTGCATCTTTATTGTGACAGTTTGGATGCATTATGTCTCTCAAAATGCCATGTTCTTTGGTGCAGTTTTGTGGGGGCAGAAGTATTAATGTTGATTATGTTGGAATCTTTGGATTAGGTTGTTTCTATGGAGATGTGACCCACCTAACTCTGGGTAATAACTTTGATTTGATTATTTTCATGGCGGTGTGGCCCTGCCCATTCAGCATGGGTCTTAATTAAATCACTGGAGTCATATAAAAGAGTTCACAGACAGAAGGAGATTGCTGCTGAAGCCAAGAGAGTCATTTTGGAGATGGCCATTGAAAGTATTCTTTTGCTAGACTGGAGTTTGCCTGGGTGAAACTAAGAGAACACCCCCAGACACCTAGAGAAAAACATCCTGGGAGAAAGTAATTTTGAAACCAGACCCCGAGAGCAGATGCTAGCCACATACCTGTGTCTTCCCAGCTGACAGAGGTTTTCCAGATGCCATCAGTGCCCTTCAGTGAAGGTGGATGCCTTTGTCTGCACACTTTCATGGCCTTAGGACAGTAATTCTGTAACCAAATAAACCCCCTTTATAAAAGCCAATCCATTTCTGGTGTTTTGCATAATGGCAGCATTAGCAAACTGGAACAAATATCCATAAGAGCTATTGGTACGTAATTTACTTTTCTTGTGATATCTTAATCTGGCTCTGGTATTAGGGTGATGTTGGCTTCATAGAATCAGTTAGGAATGTTTTCTTCTCATCAGTTTTTTTGTAAAATTTACCAGTGAAGGCACATGGTCCTGGATTTTTCTTTGTTTGGAGGTTTTTGATTACTAATTCAATCTTATAATTATTATTTGTCTGTTCAGATCTTCTATATCTTCTTGAGTCAGTATAGGCAATTTGTGTGCTTTTAGTAATTTATCCATTTCAACTAAGTTATCTAATTTGTTGATGCACAATTGTTCATAGTATCCTCTTATAATCATTTTTAGTTCTGTAAGACTGGTAGTAATGTTTCCCATTTCATTTTTGATTTTAGCTTTTTGCATTTTCTCTCCTTTTATCTTTGTCAGCCTACCTAAGGCTTGACAATTTTATTGATTTTTAGAATGAACCAAGAATTTGTTTTCTTGATTCTATTCACTTTTTCTATTCTCTATTTACCTTACCTCTGTTTTAATCTATATATAGAAAATCCTGAAGAATTTAAGAGAAAGCTACTAGAGCTAAAAAATGAATTTAGAAAAGAGGCAGGGTACAAGATCAACAAACAAATCAGGACTGTTTCTATAAAAACAACAATGAAAAATTAAAAAAGGAAATCAAGAACATAATCCCATTTACAAAGCAAGTAAAAGAATAAAATATCTAGGAATAAATATAGTCAAAGATGTAAAGGATTTCTACATGGAAAATTACAAAACATTGTGGAAAAAAATTAAAGAAGACAAAATAAATGGAATGAATTCCATCTTCATATATTAGAGGAATTAGAGAATTACTAGTGTAAAGCTGTTAATATTGCCCAAAGCAATTCACAGATTCAATGCAATCTCAATAGAACTTCCAACAGCCTTCTTTGTAGAAATGGGAAAGTCCTCATCAAATTTATAGGGAAGCACAAGTTGCTTCAGATAGTGAAAACTATCTTGAAAAAGAGGAAAAAGCTTGGAGGATTCACACTCCAGGATATCAAAGATTATTACATATTTACAGTAATCCAACTGTGTAGTAATTGTTCAAAGACAGACATATAGAATAACAGAATAGCATTGAGTGTGGAGAAATAATTCCTCACATCTACGGTCAATCAATTTTTGAAAATGGTGCCAACTCCACTCAATGGGGAAATGCTGGTCTCTTCAAAAAATGGTACTGGGAAAACTGGATATCCAAATGCAAAAAGAGAAAGCAAGAATTTGTTTTCTTGATTCTATTCACTTTTTGAATAGAATCAAGAATCACTTTGTGAATATTGCATATTCACACCATATGCAAAAATTGATCAAACAGAAAAAGATGATTTGATAGAACCCGGGGGCAACAAGGCAAAGTGCTGAGGTGTAGGTTTTAGTTACTCATCCAGGGCAATAGGTAAAAAGCCAGGAACAGCATGGACTGGACACTGGAGAGCAATTTGACTTTGGGCATACTTCATACAACACTCATGAACATGTGGAACAGCTGAAATCAGCAAAATCTGTAAGTTCTTGCAGCCACAGGACCCATGCCCCTCCCTGCCAGGCTCAGTCCCATGGGAGGAGGGGCTGTCAGTGTTGGGAACAAGGAGGGAGAACTGCAGTTGCAGCTTTTATTGAAAACTCAGACTGCTGATCCAAACTCCAAACATAGATAGACTGAGACCAGACACTGGAGCAAAAAAATAAAAAAAAATAAAAAAATAAAAACAGACTTTTTGGAGTTCTGGTGAACATAGAATGGAGAAGGGCAAGGGTCAAACAGAGTCAGGCTCATATGCAAATCTAGAGGGCAAGTTTCCTTGTCTGAAGAGCTGGATTCTCTGCTTTCTTGATTGTTCCTTAATGGCATTGTCTCTCAGCATTTCAACAGCCCATTAGATCTGCAAGGAGGGCCCTTTTTCTAATCTTTTTCTCTTTTTCTAAAACAATTACTCTAAGATGTCCATTACAGAATGCCTCAAAGACTTGCAATTTGGGCCCAGACAAGAGTAGAGCTAAGAGAGCTCTGAGACACAAAGCAATAAGTCCAGTGTCTGAGAAATTTGCTAAACACCACAACTTCCCAAGAAAAGGGGGACATCCCCTTACAGCTATCTTCCTAGTGGGCTGGGAAGGCTCCTGTCTAGTGCCAGAACCACAACCCAGAGCTGCCCCAAATAACCCAGTGTGACAGGAAATGTTTCCAACAACACATGCACACACCACAATATTGGGCATGGACAATAGCCTTTCCCTCACCTTCAGCTAATTGTCCCAGAGCTGGGAAGGCAGAGCTGTGTGAAAAGGGGGAAATTAATATGTACCATTCAGCCATCCTTTCAGCAGACTGGGAAGGCCCCCACACATCCCTACAGCCCAGAACCTCCCTTGGGGTATAGCACTCACCTGTGATGTAGCACAATCATCCCTCAGCAGAGGACCTAGGAGTGCATGGCTTGGAAGAGGTACCCACTCACAAGTCTCAGGGAACATATGCCAATACCAAGGACTTGTGGTGAGACTGAACTGAAGCATGAGACTATTGCAACAGCTTTAAATCTCAAGGAACACCTGGGAGATTTGATTATTAAAGCTAACCCCTTCCCTAACCACTCAGACACATGCCCCATATACAGGGCAAGGAACACCAACTACACACGCAAGTTTGGTGCACCATTTGGATCCCATAAGACACAACCCCACTCACCAGAAAGACGAAGTGGGGGAGAACTGGCTTGAGGGGAATAGGTGGCTCATGGATGCCACCTGCTGGTTAGTTAAAGTGTACTCCACAAAGCTGTAGCTCCGACAAATTAGAGATAAGGGTTTGAATCAGTCTACATATCCTAAAAGAACCCTATAAAGTTAAGCAAATGCCAAGAGGCCAAACACAACAGCAAATTTTAAACCATATGAAAAAAACAGATGATATGGATAACCCAAGCCCAAACACCCAAATCAAAATATCAGAGGAGACACAGTACCTGGATCAATTAGTCAAAGAACTAAAGGTGAACAAAGAGAGCATGGCACAGGATATAAAGGACATGAAGAAGACCCTAGAAGAGCATAAAGAAGAAATAGCGAGAGTAAATAAAAAACAGATGCTCTTATGGAAATAAAAGAAATTGTTGACCAAATTAAAAAGATTCTGGATACTCATAGTACAAGACTAGAGGAAGGTGAACAGTGAATCAGTGACCTAGAGGATGACAGAACGGAAAAATAAAAGAACAAAACAAAGAATGGGGAAAAAATTTAAAAAGTTGAAATGGACCTCAGGAATATGATAGATAACATAAAACATCCAAATATAAGACTCATTGGTGTTCCAGAAGGGGAAGAGAAGGGTAAAGGTCTAGGAAAAGTATTAGAGGAAATTGTTGGGGAAAACTTCCCAAATCTTCTAAACACCATAGATGCACAAATCATAAATGCCCAGCGAACTCCAAATAGAATAAATCCAAATAAACCCACTACAAGACATATTCTGATCAGACTGTCAAATACTGAAGAGAAGGAACAAGTTCTGAAAGCAGCAAGAGAAAAGCAATTCACCACATACAAAAGAAACAGCGTAAGTCTAAGTAGTGACTGCTCAGCAGCCGCCATGGGGGTGAGAAGGCAGTGGCATGACATATTTAAAATTCTGAGAGAGAAAAATTGCCAACCAAGAATTCTTTATCCAACAAAGCTCCCCTTCAAATTTGAGGGAGAGCTTAAATTTTTCACAGATGAACAAATGCTGAGAGAATTTGCTAATAAGAGACTTGCCCTACTTGAGATACTAAAGGTAGCCCTAGCAACAGAGAAACAAAGAAAGGAGAGACAGATAAGGAGAAAGGTTCAGGACTAAAGAGATTCAATGTGGGTACATTAAAGGACATTGAGAGAGAGAGGGAAATAATATATCTGACAAACATAAAACAAAGGATAAGATGGCTGATTCAAGAAATGCCCTCACAGTAATAACTTTGAATGTAAATGGCTTAAACTCCCCAATCAAAAGATATAGATTGGCAAAATGGATCAAAAAAAAAATGAACCATCAATATGTTATATACAAAAGATTCATCTTAGACACAGTGACACAAAGAAATTGAAAGTGAAAGGATGAAAAAATATTTCATACAAGCTACAGCCAAAAGAAAGCAGGAGTAGCAATATTAATCTCAGATAAAATAGACTTTAAATGCAAGGATGTTATGAGGACAAATAAGGCCACTACATATTAATAAAAGGGGCAATTCAACAAGAAGAAATAACAATGATAAATGTTTATGCACCCAATTAAGGTGCCACAAAATACATGAGACAAACACTGGCAAAACTAAAGGAAGAAATGGATGTTTCCACAATAATTGTGGGAGACTTCAACACATCACTCACTCCATAGATAGATCAACCAGACAGAAGACCAATAAAGAAATTGAAAACCTAAACAATTTGATAAATGAATTGGATTTAACAGACATATATAGAGCATTACATCCCAAATTGCCAGGATACACATTCTACTCTAGCACTCACGGAACTTTCTCCAGAATAGATCATATGCTGGGACATAAAACAAGCCTCAATAAATTTAAAAACATTGAAATTATTCAAAGCACATTCTCTGACCACAATGGAATACAATTATAAGCCAATAACCATCAGAGACTTAGAAAATTCACAAATACCTGGAGGTTAAACTACACACTTCTAAACAATCAGTGGGTCAAAGAAAAAATAGCAAGAGAAATTGCTAAATATATAGAGATGAATGAAAATGAGAACACAACATACCAAAACCTATGCGATGCAGCTGAAGTGGTATGGAGGGGGAAATTTAAAGCACTAAACGCATACATTATAAAGGAAGAAAGAGCTAAAATCAAAGAACTAATGGATCAACTGAAGAAGCTAGAAAATGAACAGCAAATGAATCCTAAATGAAGTAGAAGAATAGAAATAACAAGGATTAAAGCAGAAATAAATGACATAGAGAACAAAAAAAAAAAAAACACACAATAGAATAAATAACAATGAAAGCTGGTTCTTTGAAAAGATCAAGATTGACAAGCCCCTGGCAAGAATGACAAAATCAAAAAGAGAGAAGACCCATATAAACAAAATAATGAATGAGAAAGGTGACATTACTGTGGATCCCAAAGGAAAAAAAAAAAATTATAAAAGCATACTATGAACAACTGTGTGCCAACAAACTGGGTAATGTAGAGGAAATGGACAATTTTCTGGAAACATATGAACAACCTATACTGACCAGAGAAGAGATGGAAGACCTCAACCAACCAATCCCAAGCAAAGAGATCCAATCAATCAACAAAAAGCTTCCCACAAATAAATGCCCAGGGCCAGATGATTCACAGGGGAATTCTACCAAACTTTCCAAAAAGAATTGACACCAATCTTACTTAAACTCTTTCAAAACTTCAAAAAAAAAAAAAAATGGAACACTACTTAACTCATTTTATGAAGCTAACATCAATCTAATACCAAAACCAGGCAAAGATGCTACAAAAAAGGAAAACTAAAGGCCTATCTCCCTAATGAATATAGATGCAAAAATTCTCAAAAAAAATATTTGCAATTTAAATCCAAAGACACATTAAAAAAAATCATATACCATGACCAAGTGGGGTTCATTCCATGCATGCTAGGATGTTTCAACATAAGAAAATCAACCAATATATTACAACACATTAACAAATCAAAAAAGAAAAATCAAATGATCATCTCAATAGATGCTGCAAAAGCATTTGGCAAAATCCAGCATCCGTTTTTGATAAAAACACTTCAAAAGGTAGGAATTGAAGGAAACTGCCTCAATATGATAAAGAACATATGTGAAAAATCCACAGCCAGCATAGTACTCAATGGTGAGAGATTGAAAGCCTTCCCTCTAAGATCAGGAACAAGACAAGGATGCCCGCTGTCACCACTGTTATTCAACATTGTGCTGGAAGTGCTAGCCAGGGCAATCTGGCAAGACAAAGAAATAAAAGACATCCAAATTGGAAAGGAAGAAGTAAGACTTTCATTGTTTGCAGATGATATGATCTTATATCCGGGAAACCCTGAGAAATCAACTATACAGCTACTAGAGCTAATAAACAAACTTAGCAAAGTAGCGGGATACCAGATTAATGCACATAAGTCAGTAATGTTTCTATATGCTAGAAATGAACAAATTGAAGAAACACTCATGAAAAGATACAATTTTCAATAGCAACTAAAAAAATCAAGTACCTAGGAATAAACTTAACCAAAGATGTAAAAGACCTATACAAAGAAAACTACATAACTCTACTAAAAGAAATAGAAGGGGACCTTAAAAGATGGAAAAATATTCCATGTTCATGGATAGGAGGGCTAAATGTCATTGAGATGTCAATTCTACCCAAACTCATCTACAGATTCAATGCAATCCCAATCAGAATTCCAACAACCTACTTTGCAGACTTGGAAAAGCTAGTTATCAAATTTATTTGGAATGGGAAGATGCCTCGAATTGCTAAAAACACTCTAAAAAGGAAAAACAAAGTGGGAGGACTTACACTCCCTGACTTTGAAGCTTATTATAAAACCACAGTTGTCAAAACAGCATGATACTGGCACAAAGATAGACATATTGATCAATGGAATCAAATTGAGAGTTCAGAGATAGACCCCCAGATCTACAGCTGACTGATCTTTGATAAGGCCCCGAAAGCCACTGAATTGGGTCATAATGGTCTTTTCAACAAATGGAGCTGGGAGAGTTGGATATCCATATACAGAAGAATGAAAGAGGACCCCTACCTCACACCCTACACAAAAATTAACTCAAAATGGACCAAAGATCTCAATATAAAAGGAAGTACCATAAAACTCCTAGAAGTTAATGTAGGGAAACATCTTCAAGACCTTGTATTAGGCAGCCACTTCCTAGACTTTACTCCCAAAGCACAAGCAACAAAAGAAAAATAGATAAATGGGAACTCCTCAAGCTTAGAAGTTTCTGTGCCTCAAAGGAATTTGCCAAAAAGGTGAAGAGGCAGCCAACTCAATGGGAAAAAAATTTTTGGAAACCATGTATCTGACAAAAGACTGATATCTTGCATGTATAAAGAAATCCTACAACTCAATGCCAATAGTACAGACAGCCCAGTTATAAAATGGGTGATAGATATGAAAACACAGTTCTCTGAAGAGGAAATACAAATGGCCGAGAAACACATGAAAAAATGTTCAGCTTCACTAGCTATTAGAGAGATGCAAATTAATACCACAATGAGATACCATCTCACACCTATCAGAATGACTGCCATTAAACAAACAGGAAACTACAATTGCTGGAGAGGATGTGGAGAAATTGGAATTCTTATTCACTGTTGGTGGGACTGTATAATGGTTCAGCCACTCTGGAAGTCAGTCTGGCAGTTCCTTAGAAAACTAGATATAGAGTTACCCTTCGATCCAGCAATTATACTTCTTGGTATATACCCAGATGATCTGAAAGCAGAAACATGAACAGATATCTGCACGCCAATGTTCATGGCAGCATTATTCACAATTGCCAAAAGACGGAAACAACCCAAATGTCCTTCAACAGATGAGTGGATAAAGAAAATGTGGTATATACCCACGATGGAATACTATGCAGCTGTAAGAAGGAATGATGTCGTGAAACATATGGCAACATGGATGGACCTTGAAGACATAATACTGAGTGAAATAAGTCAGGCACAAAAAGACAAATATTATATGTGAACATTGAAAAATGTAAAACAAATTGTTTATAATGTATAATGTAGGGGAACTAGTCATAGAGAGCAATTAAGGAAGGGGGAATTATAACCCAATAAGAACAGATAAGCTATCATGGGTAAATTTAACATTCTGGGAATGACCAGGGATGACTATGATCTGTTAATTTCTGATGGTATGGTAGGAACAAGTTCACAGAAATATTGCTGTATTAGGTTATTTTCTTGGGGTAGGGTAGGAACATATTGGAAAGAAAGTAGTTATCTTAGGTCAGTAGCCTTTTTCTTACTCCCTTATTATGGTTTGTTTGAAATGGTTTTTTTAATTGTATTTTTTTAACTTTTTTATATAGTTGATTTAAAAAAAGAGTTAATTAAAAAAAAAAACAATGAAAAAATATGCAAAGCCCCCTTGAGGAGCTGGTGGAATATGCAGGGGTGTTGGGCTTCCCCACCTCGATAGTTGCTGATGTGCTCACAGACATAGGGGACTGGTGTTTTGATGGTCTGAGCCCTTTACCACAGGACTTGCCCTTGGGAAGACTGCTGCTGCAAGGGAGAGCCTAGGTGTCCCTGTAATTGTGCCTAAGGGCCTACTCCCGAATGTCTCTTTGTTGCTCAGATGTGGCCCTCTCTCTCTAGCTAAGCCAACTTGGCAGGTGAAATCACTGCCCTCCCCTCTATGTGGAATCTGACACCCAGGGGAGTGAATCTCCCTGACAACGTGGAATATGACTCCCAGGGAGGAATCTAGACCCGGCATTGTAGGATGGAGAACATCTTCTTGACCAAAAGGGGGACATGAAAGGAAATGAAATAAGCTTCAGAGGCAGAGAGATTCCAAAAGGAGACGAGAGGTCACTCTGGTGGGCACTCTTACGCACAATATAGACAACCCTTTTTAAGTTCTAATAAATTGGAATAGCTAGCAGTAAATACCTGAAACTATCAAACTAGAACCCAGAACCCATGCATCTTGAAGACAATTGTATAAAATGTAGCTTATGAGGGGTGACAATATGATTGGGAAAGCCATATGGACCACACTTCCCTTTGTCTAGTTTATAGACGGATGAGTAGAAAAATGGGGGAAGAAAAAAAAAAAGGCACGCAGTGCTCTTTTTTACTTTAATTGTTCTTTTTCACTTTAATTTTTATTCTTATTATTTTTGTGTGTGTGGTAATGAAAATGTCAAATATTAATTTTGGTGATGAATGCACAAGTATATAATGGTACTGTAAACAATTGAATGTATCTTTTGTTTTGTATGACTGCATTGTATGTGAATATATCTCAATATAAATGAAAAAAAAAATGGATCAAACACCCAAATATACTAACCAGGGCTATTAAACCCCTAGAAAAAAAATAGAAAAATACCTTCAGTTAGGCAATGGATTCTTGTACTTTATACTGAAACCATGAGAAACTTAAGAAAAAATAGTTAAATTGGACTTCATCAAAATTAAAAACTTTTGTGCATCAAAAGACTTTATCAAGAACATGAAATGACAACTTACAGAATGGGAGAAAATAATTATAAATCATATATCTTAGAAGGGGTTAATGTCCAGAATATATAAAGAACTCCTATAACTCAACAAAAAAAGGACTAAAAAAGGATAAAAATGTTGATTGGTCCATAAAGATAAACAAGAATGTTCATAGCAGCTTTGGAAACAAAACAAGTGGCCAAAAAGAGATGAATGGATTAGCAAAGGGAGAAATAGTCATAAAATGAGATATTACTTCACATTAAATAAAAAAATACTTTCTGATAAGGTATGAATGGATCTCACAAAAATCATGATGAATGAAAAATATAGTCATAAAATAATATATGCAATGTAATTCTATTTACAAAAAGTCAAGGACAGTCAAAACTAATATATGATAATAAAATTCCTACCAGTCTGTGGGGTACATAGGGCCTTGGAGGGAGCGTGAGACAACTTAATATGTGGCTGCAATTGTTGTGTATCTTGATCTGAGTGGTATTTACACTGGTGAATACATATATATACATGTGTGTGTATATAAATCATTGAACTGCACCCATAATATTAGTGCACTTTTTATACTTTATTGTATGGTTATTTGCACCTCTTAAGAATACACAAACAGAAATGATGGTAATACATTAAATAGCAATTTTTGCAGCATTCTTTGTCAAAGAATCTGCTATGAATATAATGATGTTTAATAAAGCAGGGAGTTACTTGATTTATATCTAGCCTAGAGAAGCAGAATGAAAACCTTCTGTGGCAAATATATTGAAGATATTTTAAGGGTTTCCCAGAAGGAACTTAATTTCAGGGACATAAATGGTAAATCTGGCTTAGCTGAAAGAGTGAAATTGCTTATAAAAGAAAATACAACCATATTAATTCCACAGGCTGTAAGTAATCCTTTAAATATATCCTCATACCACTTTAAAATTCAAAAATTAGCATATATTGGAAGTATAGAAAAAATTCAGTCAATGAAAAAATCAAACAAACAGACAAAAGAAACAGGAAA
This sequence comes from Choloepus didactylus, assembly GCF_015220235.1. Lineage (NCBI taxonomy): Eukaryota > Metazoa > Chordata > Mammalia > Pilosa > Megalonychidae > Choloepus > Choloepus didactylus. The sequence goes on along the minus strand of NC_051310.1, from coordinate 150,470,076 downwards.
ATATTTCCCTTTATATGAATGGTGGGTTAATGCATGTTCATGTTATCATTCATCTTTTATCCCACACATATTTTATTAAAGTCTTTTTGTACCTTTCTTTGTATTTAATAAAAACAAAATAAAATGAGTAGAAGATATATAAAATATCACCAAAATTTATTTTTTGTATTTGGAATTTAGGTGATTTTTCTCTCCTGATCTCAGGAAAGAAAAAAATACATAACTGCATATAATTACCAGATGAAAATACATATTTATATTCAGCCTGTATAGGAAAGAATTAGAAGCAGGAGATGGAAGGTTATTCCATTTCATCAACTCCTTTAATATGTATGCTATCATCTAAGAGACTAAGCTATGAGTGTGTGAAGTTATAAATTCAGAGACAACAAGAATAACAACAAAGTGGTTTGGACACTAATGACCAGCCTTTTCACGGAATTTCCAATTCAATTGGACAAAATGGTCATGTTGACATAGCAAACACAAGCAGTAAGATATAAGAAACATAAAATAAGTCATCTGTTGTTTGACATGTGAGAAATCAAATGTTTAAAAACAGCAATTTATTTCCTTTTAACTATGAACTATTTTGGCACAATGTAGTACCAGCACAAGTCCCAAATCCAAGAGAAACTAATTATATAGGAATACTACAAAGGCAGTTACATCAGGCATCAGAGGGATGCGACTCTTAGGGAATAGTTATTTCTAATATTTCCAATTAAATTGGCACTTCTCTCTTGTCCTATTCAGATTATATGGTAAGAGGAAGTGAAGTATAGGGCCAACACACTTTAGTAAGAATTTTCCTAGAACACAGTAAAATATAATACAATTAATCACACAATTAATCTTTGCTCTGTATTATGCTCCTTAATTCTTCTTTCTTTGGACCTTTGATTCAATTAATCACACAATGTTTTCTGTGTATTATGCTCCTTAATTCTTGTTACTTTGGATCTTTCAAAATTCAATGTTATATATTCTAAACTTGAAATAGGACATTGAGTTTTTATATCCGTGTCTGTACATGGAAACATGAGTAGATTATCTGTTTCCTAATGCTTTATTTTTGTCCCTTCTTCACTGGGAAAAGCTTCACACTAATGAGAGATTCCAAAGGTTCTACCTTGCTAATTGTGTGGCCTTTTAATTGCTGAGGGAATTCATTAACAGATGCAAGTTTTCCTAGGGTCATTAACCGACACATTTCTAATATCATCTTATAAAGATTCAAAACAAAAAAGGATTTCTCTTTTCTTATCTTTAGGAGAGAGAAAAAGAAGACTGAACAAAGTGGGAGCAAGTAAAAAAATACTAAGTCTCAGTTACTTCCAGTTACAATTTCCAAAGGTATGGAGAAGAAAACTCATGCTTGTGTTTTGTTAAAGAAAATATTCATTTATTTTTTTCCCTAATTTCAAAAGAAAACATGCTTATTGAGTATGAAATACCAAGAGGTATTTAAAAATATAACTGACTCTGTAATTCTGCCATCCAAAGTAAACCACAGCAAAATTTTTATTTGAATGTTCTCAGCCTGTTTTTCTGCTGAAATTAAACTTTTTTCATATATTCAAACATAATTTGAATATTTTTGTAAACATTTTATATTTTTCCTTGGCTTATTTTTAAAGTAGAGCTTTTGAAACTTTACTTATTGATTTACAAGAAGTTGGTATCAAGGATATATATATATATATATATATATATATATATATATATATATATATATATATGCATGTATGTATACGGCAGTTATTTTCCAGTCAGCATTTGCGTTTTCAAAATTTTTATGCTTTCGTGATAATAGAGAGGTGCTTGTCTTCCCGAATGAAACCTATTAATGCTCACTGCTATAGTTTCTGTCCTTAGCATGATCCTTAAAATGTTTTACTAACCCAATATTATAAAACACAACACAGCAAATATATTCACTTATATATTTCCATGCCTTTTATTGTTTTGTTACTATCTACAAATTTGGATTTATTTTGCTTTACAATCCAGGTAGCAAATCAGGCTTATTCATTCACAAGCAACTTCCCAATAATTTGAAGGCCACCTTAATCCTAAACCACATTTTTGTAATACATGTGGCCATTTCTGAACTCTCAAGATCCTCATGTCTATTTATCTTTCTAACTATTCTTGTGAAGGAAAAGTATAATTTCAATTATGCTCACATTATAATATGTTTATTAACAGATAGATTTATCTCCCACACTGTCCTTCTTTTCAAGAATTTTCTTCACAGAATACTTTGAAAAGCCTGGTGGGAGAAGAGAGTGGAAGGAATCTTCCTGCCTTTTGGTGAATTTACTTTGTCAAAAATTGATATATGACAGAAAATTTTTCATTCTAGCTTAGCTGTAGTAGATTGTCAAATCAATAATTTTCACCATTAGTTTTCAATACTGCTGAAATTCTAAATATTTTAAATAGTGGATGGAGAATCTGCACAGCTAGTTGCCACTGAAAATCTCAAGTTGTTTCTGATTATTTTTCAACTTCATTTACAGCTATATGTAAAATCAGTGATTTTCTTATTTGAAGTCTTTGGTAGCTAAATGTCAACTTCATTTCATAGGGCATTTATCCAGGGCTAGAATCACATTCAGCCTTATTAAATTTCACACAATATGAACTTACAAAACTTAGAATCTGAGTTAAACCCTATAAATCAATGTATCAAAGATAAGCATCCTTAAGCATTTAATGACAATTTATGGTTCTCTGAGATTTATATAAAATGTATCTGTGTGTCTGAATGTGGAAGTGTATACAACAGTTTTTCATAAAAATGTTATAATATGTATAAATCATATTGATATCTTAAAATTTAACAATATACCTTAGTATTTTTCCATGTTGGTACCTAGGATTTCCATTAAAAAAAAATAAATTAAATTAAATTGTTTTTTTCTTTAGAGATTTTCAGGTTTACACAAAAATGCAGAAAATACAGAGATCCCAGTAATCTCCCTATTATTAACACCTGGAATAACTGTGTTATAATTTTTACAATTGATAAAAGAATATTATAATTTTATTATTAACTATAGTCCATAGTTTACATTGGGGGTTCCCAGGGAATTTCTTCACTTTTGGTTATTAGAAATAAATAATGCTACAATGAGCATTCTTGCTTATTTGACTTTGAAAATGTAGGCTGTAAATCCTACAAGTGGAGATTCTCTTTTAAAGGGTTGCAAAACTTTAAAATATGAGATATGGTGCCAAACTTTCCTCCCCTAAAATATTGTGCCAAGGTGCAGAAAGTAATATATGAGAATTATTTTAAACCCCCATCTCACATCCTGACCAAAATTGCTAGATAAAATTATCTATCATTGTTATTTTAACTTACGTTTCTTTAATTGTAAATAAGTTTGAACATTTCTATGACTTGCCAATCCAATATGCTTTGCTTACTTTTCCATTGTTTTTTTTAACCTTTTCTTATTAATTGCTAGATGTTATTTGTAAATCAGGGATAACAGCTCTTTATTTTATGTGTTGAAAAAATATTCTCATCTTTTTTTTTTTTGATATTCACTCGTATTTTATTTGGTTCACTTTCATAAAGTCAAATGTTATCAGTCTTTATCTTCATGAAATCTAGCTTTCACATCACATCTAGAACTTTTTAAGCAACTTCATTATGTTAAAATAGTAGATATATCTATGTTTTGTTGGCTTTTACTAGTTTCATCCTGTTCTTTTCTAGTTTTCTGTTCTGCATTCTGCCTGCTTTGAGTCCTCACTCTTTGAAATGGTATAGCTCTAGAATGTGGAGTGAATAGTGCATGAAGGCAAATACTACTACTATGTTATAGGGAGTAGTCTCATGTCAGAAAGGCAGGCTTTGCTGGGAGAAGCTTGCAAGTAAAAATTCAACAACATTTTCCCTTCTTTCATTATCCCATGGAGAAAGGAGCCAATTACTGCTGTATGCAATGTGGTAATGTGCTCTAGGAAAGCAATCTCACCTTCCATCCAGTCTACTTTTTGGGCAAACTTGAGACCAAAGTTGGAGGAAATATTAAAACGTCAAACCTTAATTGCTAACCAATATGAGTTTTACAGCCAGCTTTTAGGAAAAATATGATAAAGCCAAATGTTGGCATTTAATGATATTGTGGAAATGTGACACCAGAAGAGCCTCTTTCCCAAAGAAGAGTGACCAGTACCAGCTAACTTATTTCAATACAACACTCCCGGCTCACCTGTGAACAATTCTGTTAGTTTTTCCAAATGTGTTTTAATGTGTTATTTGCTGCTATCATCAAGTAGAGATTTTCTCCTAATCTTTTTGGTTTCATTGGTTTATTTTTATATCCTTGAGTCAACATCAAACTATAGTTTTATAGAAGGTTTTAAAGTCTAAGTCTTCTAACTTTATCCTTCAAGATTGCCTTGGCTCTTCTTGGCTTTTTTTATTTCCTTATGAATTTTAGAATCAATGTGTCCATTTCCACCAAAATGTCTTGCTGGGATTCAGATTAGAAATATGTTGAAGATAACTGGCATATTTATAACTCAAGAACGTAGTTCTTCTCTCCATATATTTAGTTGTTCATTTTTAAAATTTTTAAATTATTGTATTATTTGCCTCTTTAACTCTTTAATATCACTTGTTATATAATGCTATGTCCTAGAATTGAAACATCCTTACTATTTATTCTAAATGGCTGTTAGAATAAGTGCTAAAAATTATCAATATTTGGTGGGATGTGGCAGTGTAAATTTGTAAAACCCCTTGTTAAGACTTTTGGCATTAGCTGTGCAGGAGACAATCTTTCTAGACAAGGCAGCAGAGGAGGAGGGAGCGACCAGAGCGGGGCTGGCTTGGCCTGCACCCTGCACCTCGGAAGGTTATTGTGTGTGGGAAGTGAAAGAAAATGAAAACTCTGTCTGGAAATGGGATAAAAAGCAACCAGACCAGTAAACTGCAGAAAGAAATTTAACCCTCACAATTCTGGTACTCACAGTGCCACTTCAAGTGCCTCCCCAGCCCAATCTCCTTGTTAGAGTAACCAGTCAGATGATGGCTCAGATACCGGGATGACTTCTGGCTCCAATAGAACACCAGTCATTTCCTTTGTAGATCACATACTGGAAAAGACAGAAAATACGTTGTGGGATTATCTATAAACGGCTTTTGGGGGAAGTCCTCACTGACATACACCTATGCAAGCCTTGCTGCAGCAGTAAGGAAACAGCTGCTGAGAAGCCCGAGAAGCAGGGGCCAGAGTCTCTACCCATCTCCACTCAGGTGGGGACTAAGGTTTATGGAGAAGGGAAACAATTTCTAGAATGCTTTTGAATGAGTTATTCCTCCCCCCCCGCCCCACCGCCAAGTTTCACAAACTCTGAAACCAGTGTCTAGCTTACTAAAAGACAAAGGGAGGAGTATATAATATATAAGATGCCGAGTATTTCATAGGAAAGCTGAATGCTACTGCAAGGTGCTCTTTACGACTTTTTAAAAAATCTTTAATTTCAGGGGACAGAGATGGGATTTGATAAACCATATATAGTTTTAGTCTTTTCTATTTTGAGAAGCAGTGGTTGCGGCATTTTTTAAGATGGCTGGCTACACTTGTTTTCCCTCATGATAGTAAATTTGTCATATTTCAATAATATGGACTTGCCCCTAGAGGTATTTGTTAATAATTTTGAAATATTAAGGTCTTGCCAAGGTTCTGATGATTCAAACCTGTACTACTGAAATATTAAGCAGGACAGACTCAGCTTTCTGGTGCAAATACCTTGAAAGAAAGAGTAATTACTAAATATACAGAGAGGTAACTTGATTGTATATGTTACATCCTGTGTTACCTCCCTCTATATAATATTTGATAAAGATTTTTATTTATGTGAAACCTCTAAAGCAGAATCAAAGCTCCTATTGGGAAAATGGCAAGGCTGCAGGATAAGTGATCCTATATGAATAGTACCAAAGCATTACCACACGGTAGAGAACACACACTATTAAAAATGTCTAAAAAATAAAGTGTGCAACCTTCAAGATGGCACAACACAAAAGTTAATACTTCTTGGGGCACATTTCTTAGAGGGCACGACTAGTATGTTTATAAATGACTTTTGTTCATGTTCTATTACTATCTGGTGACTTCACTGAAAATCTGTGCAATTCAGTTTTAGTCTGGATTAGTTCAGTTGACCTCTGTGAAGGTTTTATCTGTGTAGGGTGGGTGTTGGACTTGTTTTAACCTATTAAGTTTTGTTTTGTTTTGTTTTCTTTTCTTTTCCATTTTATAGTAAAATTCTACTGGAAGAAAATAGGTGTGTGTTAATGCTGAGTGGGTTGGATTTTTGGTTTGGTTTCTTTCAGTCAGGCTTTCTGAACAGTGACATGTTAGGTGATAAATAAATCCTGAACATGGAGCTCTTCAATTCTAAAATCTCTATTAAAAGCCCCTTACTTGAATCCAAACCAAAGTACTCACATTGCCTCATTTCTAAAATTTCAGGAAAAAAAAATCACTTTTCATGAGAGCAGGAGCATTTTTGCCTACCTTAGAATAGCATGACTCAGTGCTTATTATTAAAACTGGATTTTAAAAATTGGATAGTATAAATAACAAGGAGTGAGCCTGTTTTTATAGGCACCCTATAGTTTTATAGTTCTTAGCCTATAGTCTATATTTCTTCCTTTTGGGAAAAACCTACATGCTACATCCCACCAAATGCACCCAGTGAGTTGGGTCGGCTGTCCCATAGCCTTTGAGGTGTATTACAAGAGTCCTGGCCATTATTAACTTCCTCCTGAGTTATATTTATTTTTTTTTAATTTTTGTACATTTTGACTGCAGTATTGGTGTTAGAATATACTATAATATCAATCATCTCTACTTCTGTATTTATTTCTTTGTTACTAGACCTCAACCAGTCTTCTTTTTCCCCTTCCAACTTTGTTTGCTTATAGGATGTATTGTATGTAGTCATGCACTTTGTATTAATATATTCGAAATCTACAAATCTGTTTTATACTGTTGGATACTTACAATCAAAACTTTTACTAGGGTATTGAATAAATTGTCTTTTTAGAAAATAAAAAATTAGAAAAAGTATTTTGGCATTATTTGATCAGTTGAAAATGACCTAATAATTCTAACTTCTAGTAATTTATCCTTAAAAACATCTTTCACGTGTAAGTAGAATGTAAGTAGAACGTAAGTACAATTGTACCATTTTTATAACAGCAGTTCATTATTCACAGGTTGTTATTGTGATATGGTATCATTCATTCATTTAAAAACACACATAAAATGGTAGGACAATAAGCAAACTTTCTTCTTTTATTTAAAAATTCTAAAGCAAAAGGTGAGAATACAAATATTTAATTCTGAATAATAAGTATGGAGATCTTTATTATGGCATCTTTTTACTATTACGTGTTAGAATGTTTCAAAATATTTATAAAAACTATAATGTGTTGATTCCTTTCTATTAATGGGTTCTTCAGGTAGATATGAACTGTTTGTGTTTCTTTCAGTCTTTTTTTCTTTTTACCAGCTGTCACTTAAAAAAAAATGTCTTGCTCTCTCATCTTAGATATTTAGCATATTTTCCTGGGTATCTTGTAAAAAATTCTGGTTGGCATTATTTATATCTGAAAGGGTGTCATTCTACTTGGGTCAGCTTTACCCATCTAGAACAACATGGGAATGTTCCTGTTGGATCCCCCTTTGTTTACCAGAGCTCTGAATTTTAATGTCTTTATAAATGATATGGACAGTTTAACAAAAACTCAAGTGTCATTCAGTCACTTGACAGGGAAAGGAAGTTAAGTGGGGCAGTGGGAAGCATCAATTATGTTATTTCTCAATGCTTTACCTTCAAATCTGTTAAATCTGTAGGCCCAAAGGTAAAATCCGGCCCCTTGGTAAAAGTCTCCAAATGTTTGGACCCTTCTTAATTTTAAGGAAAAAGAAGGTGGGAAGCCATCTCAATTTGACCAACAGCAGATGTGTCAAAGATTCATAGTGTTTATCTTCTCCGCTCATTTGATTCTCAGCAGTAACCATAAGATTGACTCCCGGACTGTCAATGTTACATATTTCCTCTACTCAATATTACACTCTGGGTCCTATTTCTCAATTCTAGAAAATCATTTGGCAACTTCCTTCATTTATATGCACCATACTATTATGCAATAGTGAAATAGATTTCAAGTTGGAAGGGGCATTTTCTTTTCTCATGTAGGACCAATAAATCTGTTCCTCAAATGAAAAAGCGGCAGTGATCTTCTGTACCCTCTTACCTACCAAAATATACATTTTTCTCAAGATTAGTGAAGCTATGGATTATATATGAAATGCAGTTTTCCTCAAATTTCTTGTTTTCTTGACAGATAGTCTTCATAATCTCCACTAAGAAATTATGGTTATTATTATTTTTTGTTTTCAGTGTTGCTCCATTGATTCTTTTTGAACATTTCAGGGTATTTTAGGAAGTGGAGTTAAGTGAATATGTATTTCACATCTCAACTTTATCTCACAGATTTTAATCCTTTTCAATTTTGTTTTAGGTAATAACATATGCCAACAATCAAACAAATGGAAAGACAAAATCACTCCTTGGTGACTGAGTTTATTTTGCTGGGACTCACAGATTCTCATGGGTTACAGATTTTCTTTTTCTTATTTTTTTCCAGTATCTACACAGCTATTGTGTTAGGTAACCTCATAATTATCTCTGTAGTGAAAGTGGACCTTCAGTTGCACTCTCCCATGTACTTACTACTATCCAACCTCTCCTTTATTGATATGTCTCTGGCCTCCTTTGCTATTCCTAAAATGATCTCTGCCTTAATTAGTGACTATAAAACCATCTCCTATGAAGGCTGCATGACCCAGATGTTTTTCCTTCACCTTTTTGGTGGAAGTGAGATGATGTTGCTTGTAGCCATGGCAGTTGATAGATATATTGCCATATGCAAACCCCTCCATTACAACAGTATCATGAGCCATCGTGCTTGCATTGGGCTTACTTTTCTCTCCTGGACCACTGGTTTCATGCACACTATGAGCCAAATGATTTTTACAGTGACTTTGCCATTCTGTGGTCCCAATGTTGTGGACAGTTTCTTTTGCGATCTACCTCGTGTGATCAAACTTGCCTGCACTGATACTTACATTTTGGAGCTATTGGTAATTGCTGACAGTGGACTACTCTCTTTGTTCTGTTTCATCTTTCTGCTGATCTCCTATAGTGTCATCCTGATCACAGTCCAGCAACGTTCTTCCAGTGGGTCTTCCAAGGCCTTATCCACACTTTCAGCCCATATTACAGTGGTAGTGCTGTTCTTTGGGCGTTGCATCTTCATTTATGTATGGCCATTCATCAGCATCTCCATAGATAAGATCCTCTCTGTGTTTTATACAATCTTTACTCCCCTTTTAAACCCAATCATCTACACATTCAGGAATAAAGACATGAAAAAAGCAATAAAAAAAATAAAGAACAAGCTTGTGAGTCCCAAATCAACATTTTAACTGAAATGGTACAGTCATCAACAGTGATATCATCATAATTATCATCATCATCCAAAGACATTGAGATGCATGATTTTCTATCAAATATAAGTCATATTTTGGTAAATGATAACCTTCCCTATACAAGCATATATGCAATAAAGCACCCTAGACTGTGCATCCAAATATAAACTATTCCAATATAGCAGTATTAATTTATGTTGTAATTTTAAGTTTTTCTAAAAATTAAATTAGATTCTATGCATCATTTATTTAATTTTTAGCATGTATGAGGCACTCTGAATGCATTTTTTTCTTACTTTCCCAGCAATGAAAATAGAAAATATTATTTGCATATTATCAATAGGAAACTGAGCCTTGTGCAATGTAATGAACTTGCCACAGAAATTTTACATACTAAATCCACAATCAGATCTTTTATCTAACTACAAAATCTATGCTTCTCTACTAAATATGTATTTCTATCTAAATCTTAATAACATTCATAATTTTTTGCTTCCAATATCCAAATTATTTCATAAACAGGATGCAACAATTTTTTCATTGATCTGAAAGTAAAGACAGTCTTCAAGCCATTTCAATCTATGCCTCAGATTCAATGGAAAAGAGGTTATTAAAACAGCTAAGATGATTGACTTCAATTATCAATGTGTACTAGAATTGCCATTACACAATGTGGCAAGGAAGATCATTTCTGGAGCTATGCTCCACAGGATTTGCATTTTGAGTGGTAAAAATAATTGAAAATTACAATAACCCAGTAAAAATGAAAGCTGCTTTCACCCTACCAAGTGAAGGATCACTGCCATCTGAGATCTTGGAAGATGACAAGAAACATGGACAGGCAGTAAAAGAAGGCAGCTATAAACATTAACTGACTCTCATCACCCATTAATGAAATGATTATAGATTTCTTCATAAATTGTGCATTTGTTAACCAATTCCCAATTCCTTTTCTTTCTCTTATTTCTCTTTATCAAGGAGATGTTGGTGGAACTTAATTTTATAATTAGTCTTTAGATTACAGAATAATTATGTGGGATTATGAATAAATTAGAAGAGATCTCAAAATCCCATAGAGATAGATATAGTAACCAATGGGAATTTTTATCTTTCCATTAGGCAAAAGGGAGAGAGTATCTTAATTTGTAAACAGGATAGAAGCATTTCATTAGTCTGAAGCTAATGTCATTTTTTTTTTTTTTTTAAGTTTAAATAAAGGTAGACTGGCATGCATGGATGCTGATAGCCTAGGGAAAAATTATTCTGAATGTTTGTTGTTTGTTGACTTTTAGCACCATACTAGCTCTTGTATAGTCTCCTGTTTATAGCAGGGAGCTACAAACCTGAAAATTATATTTCCTAAACTCCCTTGCAAACTTTTCCCTCTGTTGTTCTATAACAAATAACTTTTTAAATGTAACCTTAAAAATATAAGCAAGCTGTGAATGTGAGCTCTCAGTCTCAGAGAAGCAATATGTAAATGTAAAGTCTGCACCCAGAAATGAATAAGCTTTCATCTATCACCTCAGACCTGGAGGCACCATGCTCACAGTTGTCTCATAGGATGTAAATCCTAAAGGAAATAGTAAATAACTGAGATAAAAACTACTTAAGTTCTCCAGACCTCTGTTACCTGCTACCCAAGATAATTACATCTCTTTGTCTTTAATGTCTATAAAAGCCAATTGAAAAATCCCTTTGGGGAGGTAGATTTGGGAAGAAAATCTCCCCTGCTCTCCATCCAGTGTAAATAAACCTCTTTTTTCCTCCTCAGCCTGGTCGGTGTGTCTGTGTATTTGAGTTGCACCGAGTGAGGAACCCAGACTTGGGGAAAGCCCCTTCTACAGTTCTACCAGTGGAAGATATTCACATGATATTGGAAGGTGGGAAAAAGGGAGAAACTTTATATTTTCTACTTCTGGCTCTGTCTGCAACAGTAGTGGGCAACTGGATTCCAGCAATTCACAGAGGAAATAGAGTTCATTGAGTTAGTTCATCCAAGTCATAAAGCAAACAACATCAGCCTCAGGTGGGGAGAGAGTAGCATGGTCAGTATCCAGAGTTGCTAAATAACACATTGACCATGTTACTCCGTAATCAATGTGTATCTGTTCCCTGCTTTGTAAGAGTCCCCTACGTAGTAATGAAATTTAATGTCAAATATTCTTTGTAATACCCACTTGGAAATTTCCTAAATGCTTTTTTAAGCGGCTATGACCAGGTGGCTATTGAGACTCTCAATCAGACTTCCCCAGTTTGAGATCTCCTTGCTCCAGCAGTTTCTCTTTCAGTAAATCTGCAGCTTTGATTACACTGGTGAATTTGTTTTGTTTGACAGCCACTTGTGCCAGTGGAGCATCCTCCTTTTTTTAATGGATCTGTGTGTGGCTTGGGGAATGTTTTCATTTATGACCCATGTCCTTTCTGATTTCTCCTGAATGGGTGCAACCTAGCAGATGTCAACAGTCTGTCCCATCCCCAAGGTTCTGTGCTCTTCTAGGCTGCCTCCTCATTCTATGTTAAACTATGGTTACTCTGACATTTTGTTTGTTGCTACCATTAGCACAGAACTAAGAGAATCTTCTTAATTGCTCTCTACCAGATCTCCATCATTTTTTCAACAATGCCCTCAGGCATGGGATTGTTCAAGCTCTGCTCCAGAGAAAAGTAGGCTCCTCTGGAGGAACTGTAGGGGTCACCATCCTTATGGCCTCTCATCCTGGAAAGAACCTCTGTGCCACTTCATTGGATCTGGTTGTGGTGACAGTGACTCACTTATTTCAAGGTGACTCCCCTGATCTATAATCAGACACTGCTAGGGAGTGGGGGAGTCTCTGGTTATTTCAGCTTGCTGCTCTTGGCTTGGAACTTCCATCAAATAAATTAGTTAGAGGAGGGGGATGAGAACAGTCCAGGTGTTCTCAGCCTGGCATATCTGGAATAGAGTTTCTGCCTACAAGTAGATGCTGGTGGGAATGAAAGCCTCAGCCTTCTCTGCGGCACTTACCCATAATAGAGCTTCTGCAACACCTGAATCCTTGCAGGGCTAGAACCTGGACCTTAGCCCTAACTGAGAGCTGGGGAGAGAGGGAATCTGTCTTCTTGGCCACACTTGCCTGGAGGAGAACACACAGACTAGGATTTCCATAATGTGGAGCTGTGTTAAAAGTGGGAGGAGAGCAAGTGGGCATGGCTTAAATGCCACAGACATGCAGTTCTCACCAAGATTTAGTAGATTTTATTGAATTAATGTTTCTTAGTTTTCTATATGCCCTTAGGACAATTTCCAGAGACTGGAAATAATTGTTCTTCTTAATTTTCTCCAGTTAAATGTTTGTTTTATTGGGAAAAGAGCTCACCAGCCTCCTCACTCAGCCATTCCAAAGGTCCCTACCTCATTTACTTCTGGTGCAGAAAATCTGTAAACAATATTTTGGAACTCACCACTCTACTCTACACTATATCTGTCATCCTTTATGCATAGCATGTTACCAAATAGCCACAGTTCCTACCTGCTGATTTAAACACACCTTCATCTCTATCCTGCTTTGTATCCTTTGGTTGGGCTTTTATCATTTCTTACCTAGATTACTGGAATAAGATAGTAATTATTCCTCCACACTGCTGCTACTACAACCTTCTGAAAACTCAGTTCTGTTTGTAGTTCCTATTTTACCACTTCTGTGGCAGCCACTATGAGATACATTCCAAATGGCTTTGACTGATATTTAAGGCCCTTCAAAGTTAGCTTTCTGTCTAATCAAAGACTCTATTCTTCAACATCCTCCACCAGTATTCCACATACTTCAAACATAGTAGTTAATTTATGTTCATCTAATATGTCAGGATATTTCATAGTCCCATGAATTTCTACATTTAATTATCTCTTCCTGGAATTTTCTTCTGGCTTCTCTGTGAAGCAAATCCTTTATCCCTAAAGGCACACTGTCTCTTTTGTGAGAGAGGTGGCCTCCTTTATGAGAAATTTGCAAACTTCACCAAACAGAATTTGACTTGTTTCATACCTGAATCATCACACTTAGCATTGGATTATTTGGGTCAGTCTCAATGGTCAGACTCTGTGGTCCCCAAGGACAAGTTCTTAACATACAGTATGGGTCCTACAAAGGTGTGATACTTCCGAACTTGAGAAAGTACTTGTGGTAGAATGATTCTTTATTTCTTAGGGCAGTGTCTACAGTTAAATCCTTATGCTGCCAGAAAACAAATTTGAAGTTGGAACAACTAAATATTGTTACCAAGAATGTTTTTCAGAGGAAATCAAAGGACAGTATATTCAACACCAGAGTTAAAGGATATTAGAGAATAGTGACAGGATAGAATGGGGCATCAAGGCTGTGGTCCATGGTCTTCTACTCAGCTTCAAAAGAGTTAATGCAAACCTGCAAAGTTTCAACTGCAGACTTCATGGAGCCAAAATTTCCCCTAAAGCTCTGAACTCCCCTCAAACCATAAACACTTGTTAATCATGGGCCCAAAGCAAATTCTGAGTTAATGACAAAAAGCAAGGGGTCATAAAAGCTGCTAAATCTCAGCCCAAAGACAAATTTTAGATAAGTGAGGGCAGGACACAAGTTCTGATCACTGCAATAACTGTCTCCTAGAACAAAGAAGACACCAGGCTTCCAAAGGTTGAGATAAAAAGATCACAGTAAAACTTTCCTATATAACAAGCCAACCGACTTCCCATTCAGCGCATGCTTCTCTCTTGAAGATGCCCATGCTATCTTTTTAACATGTCTTCTTTCTCCTTTTCATTAATAAACTTTACTACTTATTTCTACTGGCCCCTCTTGTCTATGAATTCTTTCTGTGGTGAGAGTCCCGAACCTGGAACAGGGTTCTGCCTGGCACTGTTGCCAGTAGGGCACCGGTTACAATAGGAAGCAGAGTCACTTAATAAATTCACCAAACCAAGACATTAAGCCAGGGAAAAAAGTGTATGCTGAACATGATCACTGCTATCAAGAAATACACAGTAACATGAATACAAATTGAGAGTACTAAATATTTGAGAACAGTGAAGGCTTATTTCAAAAATCACAGAGTTTTACTATGGCAAAAAACTTAGGTGGAATTTTGAGGCAAGAAGTTGTTAGGTCTGGGCCCTGGGCGTGTCCCCCAGCTCCCTGTTATGCAAAACCAGGCTGCAGATCAGACCATGCCTCACGTTGCTGCTCCCTCCCTTTCCCCATTTTTGTGCCATTTTGTCCTTGTCCATCACTGCCCTCTGTCCCTTTCCCTCACAAATTTATTCCCTCCCCCTCATCTTTCCTGTTCAGATGCACAAACCAGACATTGCCAAAGTTACAAGATAAACTATGTGTAACCCCCTATCGGCCAAAGTTCACATACCTTACACTGTGTAACCTCCTAATTGGCAAAAAGCTCTATTAAAAGAAATCCCACCACCTGACTGCCTGCTTTCCCCTCCAAGCAGTCTTTCTGCTTCTCTCAAATAAAACTTTTCTTTGTTACCTGCCCGTTTGGCTTTGTTGCCCATCTTTTGAAACAAACTACCTTACAGAAGTAAAGAATGATTCCTGTAGGCGGTAAGGGACTTGGAGGAATATTTAATTGGGTCAGAATCCATAGTTGTAACAAAGGAGATGACTGAGTTAAACAGTCAGTTATTTAAACCCATGAGCCCAAAGTAGGAATAATATATTCCATATTGGCTCTAGACAATGAATTGGGTGTTGGGGGAAAAAATGGTTTATTTATTTTTTTCTTTTAATTTCAAAATATAAATTAAGCCTTTGTAATATTTAATACACAGATCATTTTTGGTACCCTAATTCAGTCTGTATGTCACATAACCATACATTACATATAATGTTCAAAGTTTTCTCAGGAAAGAGTGGGTTAACCAAAAGGCAAAAGGGTTGAGAGCAGTTCTCTTCTCATTCTTTAGACCATACTGCTATGTATTGCAGCTTAAGTGCACACAATTAAGGATGCTTAAAGATTATATTTTCTTATTTTAACAAAGCTCATTCTGCAAAACTTCGTAAGTGATTTAAAATAACTGCTGAGAATAAACCTTGGATTGAAGATAATTCTAATTATCAAAGCTGAAGTGAACAATTATAAAATGGCTCAGCTGACAATTCTGTTTGTTACGAATCTCTTTGTCAGCCAAATTACATAGTAAAAGAACAATGAACCATGAGAATTAAAAGTAAGTTGATGAAACAAATTCTAAATTATTAAGAAACAAGTTTTACAATATTAATTTACTTCCACTGTTAACAATGAATTGATGTTCAATTATATTGTATCATGATATATTAGCTATCAATCCTATGATTGCCTATCATGATTAGCAAAGTATTTTGAAAGTAAATATACAAAGCATGAAGTAAATCTCCACAACTTTCTTTGTGATAGTAATAGTCACATGATAATCAATAGGGGGCTTGAAATTTTTCGTGAAATGTAATAAAAAAGCATTTTTGAGTGTACCTTACTAAATAACAAAAGAATAAAACCCCATACAACTGAAGAAATACTTGTGTTTTCTGCCATTGTAAAAATGACTAAAATAAGCAATATGATGATAAACTCTATGTCAGCAAGCACTACCGAAAAGTACTTAGAAATCATATCTAATGATTTGAAAATCAAGCAAAAGAATGAATTACGACTTGTGGAAAGAAGTTTTGCCTTATAGCTACATAAAATGGATGGATGTTTATAGTATTTTTACATAAAAATTTTTCATTAACTGTAAATGACTAATGAAAACATGTCCATGACAAAAATGTTCATTAAGCCATGGGAAAGTGAGTTGGACGTAATCAATTAAGAATATGAAGATAAGTGACAGAGATGTCATCAATTTGAAAGTCATTCATGGCAAAATTTGTTGGCAAACCATTAAAACAGACTTTGAAGCTTTGGGCTTTAATTTTGTAAAAACAGCACCTTGTGAAACATTTAATATTTTATAATAAAATGGTTAATGATTATGAAATTGTTGTACCACGTAGATTTTCTTTAAAAATCTAATAGCATGCTCCCTAAATGTAAAAATAATTATTAATACTTAGTTGGCACAAAAGTTAGTTGCATCATTAATATATAATATGAAATTTTAATGTATTTAACATATTTGTGTTTTATTTTTTGAATTTTCTAATTAATGATTTATGTTATTTATAATATATGTGTGTATGTTATTTATAATATATGCTTTTAGCAGTAAATTTATAAAATATACAAATAAATGCTTTGGAGGGCAGGTTCAATTTTTATCTTCCAGAACATACCTGCCAAATCTCAAAGGGGTCACTCCCAGCAACTCACAATGCAGGTGACCACACTATTTTATTTAACAACATTTACTATATCATAATCAATCAACATTTTCCATTTGTTGTTTCAGTTTCCTGCTCAAGCAAATACCATGTAATGGGTTGGTTTAAACAATGGGAATTTAATGGCTCATAGTTTTGAGGTTAGGAAAATGTGCAAATTAAGGTATTATTAAGGCAATGCTTTCTTCCCCGAGACTGTGGCATTCTGGGCCTGGCTGCTGATGATCCTCGGTTCCAGCCTCCTCTGTCACATGCAAATGCACACGGCAGCTTCTCCTAGCCTCTCCCTTCTCTTCCAGATTCTGCTGATATTTATCTTCTGACTGTCCCCTCTGTGGCTTTCTCCATCTCTGCCTGAATTTCATTCTACATATAAAGGACTCCAATACTAGGGTTAAAACCTATCCTGATTGAGATGCACCACACCTTAATTGAAGTAACCTCATCAAAAGGTCTTAATATAATGGGTTCACACCCAGAGAAATGGATTAAGTTTAAAACTACATTTTTCTGGGGTGCATACAGCTTCAAACAATCACACTGTTTTAATAAGCCATCGCCCAGAGGGAAGCACAGCATATTACGGGACTATAAATTAGGTGCAAACATCTCTCCTGGTCATGACAGGGAAGCAGCATCAGTGCTTTAACAACTCCCTCTGAAATTTGGATTCCCAGACTCCAGCAAATCTGCCTCCAAAGTGTTCATATATCTTTATAAAAGAGGCAGAAAAGTGTATGCCAAACCATATACAGGGCATCACAGAGAATGAAAAGCAGGTTTTTAATTTTAGATAATCCCCTGAACATATTATCACTTAGACTGTGCCTTTAGAACAGGTAAGTGGAAATACTACAAAGAGCTAATTTGTTAGAAATTTAGTATACTGAGAATGGTAATTTAATTAATTTTGTGTTAGCCCAAAGGAAAGGATGACGACTTTGAGGGTACCAAATCCTTCTTCCTAACTGAAAGATTACATAAAAGCATTGTGCAATGAACTGGAACCAGCAATTTCTATGAAAAATTAAAGAAAATATCCACTCAAAAAGATTTTGCAGAGAAAAATTGTAAAGAGATGGTAAATGATTAAGTATGATGAATAAAATTAAGAAAGATAAATCCTAAGCATACAGAAGACTCATACTATTAATAAAAAATAATGGAAAAGACAGAAACTCCCCTCATAAGTTTTTGGAGAATAGGGAAATGTTACATTTCAATGAGTTTCAGGTGTTGCAGAATATAAAAATAATCATATTGTATTGGCAGTTGGAGGAGGAATTGGAAAGAACAAATGAGTGGGCAGAACTAACTATTTAGATAATATATCTATAACATTGACCTTTAGACAGTAAATGCAAACTAGATGTTAAGGGAATAAAGATGGAGAAATCCTTAGTAAATATTCATACTCAAGGAAATAAAAGGCAATGTGAATAATTCAGGAATATCACTATGAGTATTCTAAATAGTAGGAAATGTAACAAAAAAACTAACAAAAACAGATAATAACAAGATTCTAATACATAAAGAAGCCAAAAACATAAATGAAAATAGGGGAAATTAAGAAATTGTAAAATTAGATTGGATTTGATTTGTAGTATGTCATTGATTATCTCAGAGTGAAATATATTTGAGTCCAAATGACAGCACCAGAAACTGCATTTTAAAATATTAATTTACTAAAGAGAGTTTTAACTTTCGGAGAAAAGCAAAAAAAAAAAAACACAACAGAATGTATATTGGTTGGTTTTTGTTCTATTGAGTATAATTCACATACCATAAAATTCATCCATTTTAAGTACACAGTTCAGTGAATATTAATATGGAATTGTACAACATATGGTTTTTAGTATTTAGCTTCTTTCACTTAGCATAATGTGTTTGAGATACATCCATGTTTTAGGATAAGTATGTATAATTTTCACAAAACATATAATTCAGTCAAGATTGCTATAATGAAAGGGGAAGCAAAAATTTATTTGAATAAATTATGTTTATATTA